>NW_025111157.1:6262500-6862500 GCF_015476425.1 Leptopilina heterotoma
GGTTCGAGTCCTACCGGAACGAAGAATTTTTTTCTACTAAATAATTAATAAAAATAGCTTTTGACTTCTGGAGATCAAACATGAATCCTAAATCCAAGGAAAAATTTTTCTAAACATTTACAATTTTTTCCAGCTTACGTTCGTCTGCGTCACCTATCATCAAATTTAAATACAAATTCTCTTCAATAAAAAAAATATTTCTCAAGGCTTTTTTTTCGTTGACATTTAAATTTTCCTTCCAAAAAAGAAAACGAAGAAGAAGAAGAAGAATAAGCAGTAAAAATGTTATGTATGGTCAAAATGAGTATTTTTCCTAGTCCCGGGGAAAACGACTGCAGTGCAGCATTGAAGAGTGGAAGAAAGTATCCGAGTGAGAGAGTGAAGGAGAAAGAGAGAAATCCACGTGGAAGATTATTTGCCGAGAGAAAGATTCAGAGCCGAGGTGCCATTAAAGGAGTTAAGAATTTTTACGATCGCCGCGACTCTTGGGTAGGGTGTTGTATGCAAGTAACAAGGGTGGCACGATTTCAAGAATGCAGAACACGTTCTCAACCAATGCCAGCAGTCAGACAGTAAAACAAATACGCCCGGCTCTATATATATAGGGTGTTTCCAATGTAATAGCATCGTCCAATATGAACAGGTACTATATGAGATATAGTGGCACCTATGAATCCACCACCCTTTATTCCCCCCTCACCCCTTAACCCCAATACCTCGCAAAAATCCCCAAGAATAATAAAATCGAAACCTCGCAGTCATTTGTGTGAAAAGAAAAAATTCCTGTAAAATATTTATTCTCTTCTTTTATTGCATGTTGAATTTTTTTTTTCAAAATTTTATATTGTCAGTGAACTTTTTATATTTCTTTGCATCAATATAGGTAGTAATAATAGATGAGTTTTTTTAATTTTCCTAATACACAAAAAAAATCTATTTGATTCAAATAACCGATTAGGGAAAAGTCAGGGAGGTAGGTGGTCACTTTTTCTAAAAAATATTTTCTAATCCTTTTTGTCTAAAAAAAGCGATTTCTAATAAATTTCAAAGTTTTTTAAAATTAAAGGAAAAAAATGTTTATAAATTATATTTGTCATTTGGAAAATTTAATTGAAAATGAAATTGACAATGTTTAGAAAATATAGGAAAAAATTGTACTCAAAAAAATGTTCTGTTACATTTATTTACGAATTTCTTTAATTGTAAAATTATTCAAAAACATCAGTAACTTATTTTTTTAAATTAATACTTAAATATTATTATTATTTTTTATAGGAATTATGATTTTTAAAAATTTCAAACTTAAACCTGTTTTAAATTAAACAATTTTTAAAAGTAATGTTATAAAACATGAAGATATCGATTGCTCCGAGTCGAAGACTCGGAGTGATCGATTTCTTCATGTTTTATAATAAAATATAAATTTTATAATAATTAAAAATTTATAAAAATAATTGAATAATTACAAAGAAATTTATTAAAAAAATTGTAAATAATTGAATTCTTGTGAAATTTTTATTGAAAATAATTAAAATGTTTGTGTACAATTTTTATTAAATGTTTTTTAAATATAATTTAATTTTTTTCGGAAAATTTTATAAAAATAGTAGTTTTTGAAAAAGTAGAAAAATTTTTATAAAATTATTATTTCTTATCACAATTTGTTAACAAATTCTGTTCATTTTTATACCGAAATTTCCAAAATTAATTTATTTATAAAAAAGTTTTTAAAAAAAATTTTAAATATATTTAGGGAAAAAATCACTATTATTTCTATTAGTTAATTACGATTTTTAACTAGATTATTTAAAAATTTTGTTAAAAAATTTGCATAACACTGGGTTACAAAAAAATGGTCATGTCGTGTTTATTTAAAATTTACTGTGTTTATTGAAAGTTTAGGTGTCACAGAATAAGAATATACCAGAAAAACTTTTTTTCATTCGGTCATTCCCTTAAAAAACGAGTTTAAAGTCTCAAAAAACCGTATTTTTAGCACTTTTTGAGGCAGCGTAACAAGAAAACGCAACATGATAAAAATCTCTACAAAAGCTTAAATAAAAGCTTAAACCTTCAACTTTAAGGCTCAGAACTGAAAAGTACTTAAATAAGCACTGAAAACCTGCAGTCACTATCTGAAATTATCAAAAAAGCTGGGTTAGGTAGCACTTGGTAAAAATCAATTTCCCTAACCGGATTCGGTTGCAAATTGTTATTTTAGGTTTTTGAGGTTTCTAATGACGAATTGGAACTTAGATTTGAAAAATTTCAAAGTGGCGGACTCAATTTTTTAAAATTATTAACGCAAATTTTGAAAAATTGAGTGAATTCATTATTTTCAGTCCGCCATTTTGAAATTTTTAAATCTAAGTTCCAATTCGTCATTAGAAACCTCAAAAAACTTCAAATAACAAGTTGCAACCGAATCCGCTTAAGGAAATCGATTTTTACCAATTGCTTCCTGTTCTAGCTTTTTTTGACAATTTCAGGTAGCGACTGCTTAATTAAGGAGGTTTTCATTGATTATTTAAGTACTTTTCAGTTCTGAGCCTCAAAGTTGAAGGTTTAAGCTTTTATTTAAGCTCTTGTAGAGATTTTTATCATGTTGCGTTTTCTTGTTACGCTGCCTCAATAAGTGCTAAAAATACGGTTTTTGACACTTTAAACTCGTTTTTTTAAGGGAATGACCGAATAAAAAAATGTTTTACTGGTATATTCTTATTCAGTGACACCTAAACTTTCAATAAACACAGGAAACTTTGAATAAACACGATATGACCATTTTTTTGTAACCCAGTGTAATTTCTATTTTTTATTATAATTTTTTAACGTAATTTCAAGTATTGTTAAAAAAAATTTTTGAAAATTACTTTTATTAGAAAAAGAAATTTTTAGAAAATGACCTTTATTAGAAAAAAGAAAATTAGAAAATTCTCTTCATTAAAAAAAAGTTTCTTAGAAATTCGTTTTTATTAGAAAAAAAATTTTTAGAAAAACTGCACCCCAACCGTCAGGGATTTTTATTAAAAGTACTGGAAGAAATTTAATTTTTAGAATTCATTAAGAAAATTCTGAATTATGGTATCTTTCTTTGTTTGCCTTATAAATTATGAAATTATCACAAATTCTAATAAACTCAAATATTTCAAAATTACAACTTAGATTTTTGAAAAATTGTAATAATCCAAATTCTTTTGAAATTAGTTAAATTTTTTAAATATATATTTAATTAATTATTAAAAATAATGAATTTATAGAAGAATATTAGTTAAAAACACTAAAAAAATTAAATTTTGAAGAAGTTACAAATGATTGCAGAAATTTAATTGTTTTTCAAAATTTTAATAAAATTTTTAGCAAAATTTCAATCGTTTTCAAAAATTTTCCTCCATTCAATTAAATGTTTTATTATCAATTATTGAATAAATTATTTACTTTTGTATTTAAATAATTGAATTCTCGTAGAATTTTCTAATAAAAATCGATTTCAAAATGACTTTCAGTTAAAATTTTGAATAATAATTGAATATTAAAACTATTATAGCATGAATTTATAGAAATAATTATATTTTGAAAAGGCTTCAAATTACAATCCTTAAAATTTTTTGTAAATTTCGTCGATAGAATTCAATCTATTCTTTGAAATAATTTTTGATAAAATCTAATTAATCTTAAAATTTTTATTAAAATTCATCGAAAGAATTCAGTTGTTTAAAAATTTATTGATAAAATTCTTTATGAGAATTCAATTTTTGAAAATTAATTAATGAAATCCGTATATAAATGTAATAGAACATTTTTTTGAGCATCTAATCCTTTTTAGAGTGATTCAGAATAATCTTTGGGGTCAGAGAAAAAGTCAAAACTTTGCCTGGAAATCAGGGAAAAGTTTTGAAGTGAAAGTTTTATTTGCCTCAAATAATAATTTTTTTGTTCTAAATAAAATTCTTACATAAAACAAATAAATAATTTACTATACTCGCAGTGACAAATACATAAGTTTATTTGACTTAAATAAATTATATTTGAATTTAAATAAAACATTTATCCACATGAAAAAAAATTGACCACGAAACAAAAAAATTATAAAAGCAAAAATCTAACTATAAAAAAATAAACCACTAGATCTAGAATGAAAAAGAGATAAATTAATTTTGAACTTAAAAGGAAAAAACGTTGGGGAGTTTTGTTTAGCGATTTGTCTAAACTGTTTTTTTGTGATTCGATTGACAGGAGAATGAACGTTGAAAGGCATAGTTGGAGATAAATTGGTACAATGACTGTGTAGTATATGTGGAGGGAAAAAAAAGAGCCCAGTAGGAAGCGAATGTCCTCTCTTTTGAGAAAAATGTCCTCTTTTAGAGGGTAAACGAATGACAGACGGGTGAAAGAAGTGGCCAATGTGGGCTGTTTTCGACGTCTCATGTGACATCGAGCGTCGAGCCACTTTTGTTTTCGCGTCCCTTTGATTGAGTACCTCAGGTTTCTTTTGTCTCACCCAAAAAACCTTTACCAAATTTCACTTTAACTTCCCTCTCATCATCCTAGACGTTTTGCATCGAAAATCAAAGCAATCTCTCTCTCTCTCTCTCACTCTTTTTTTGCTTCGCGCGGGAAAAGATCTTCATACAACAGTTTAAAGACCAAAACTTTATTTTGCTTTCGAAATAAATTAATTCTAATACTTCTTGATTTAAATTTAAATAATTAAAAATTTTAAATTGAAAAACAGGTGATGATAACAAATTAAAAAAAAAAAGATTACAAGAATGGACCACTTGCACCCGAGTCGAAAATAAGGTCAATTTAGGCCGAAAGGGACACCTTTGATCTCGAGATATTTGCTCCATGACCGGAAAACGAGAATACTAACGGGGGCTGATGATGATCGCTGGACCAGTTTTCTCACCTGAAATGGAGCGCGCTCTATTTTTCGTCGAGAAGACACAAGGGTCATCTCTTCAAAAATGAGGAACCTGTCTGTTCGCGTGGCGTTCAATTCTCTCTCCCCACTTAATGTACACACTTTTTCCCGTTTAAAGGCTCGTGCCAAAAAGAGAGGAGAGGGACAGACGGGAGAAACTGGTCCACACAGGATTCGAAAAAAGGGGATGCTGCTCTTCTCGTATACACAACAATTGACCAGTGTCCAAACTTAAGGGCAAATTTAGACCGCAAAATGATCCCAGTTACCCTTTGACTTTTAAAAATATATCTAAAAATAAGGGGATGATCCCTCTTCGAACTTTAAGAGACATTTCATCACATTAGGAATTAGTTTTTTTGTCACAGAACATTATCGCTTTACTCTCTGAATCGAATTTAATGATTCTCTGCTCTCTAAAATTGAATTAGTTCAAATTTACTAATTGCCTACTCTATAAGTCTCTTCTAAATCTCAATTAATTAAAAATTTAACTGATTTAATTTAGTAAATTACTTTTTGTTTTCGAATCCATAAAAAATTTACTGATTCAACACTTGAAAAAAATTATTAATTGATGAATCAGTAAATTTGAATTCAAATTTGTTAAAAATTTTACTAAATTCAAATTTAGAGAGTAATTTAACAGCAGATACAAATTTTTAATTGATGATTCAGTAAATTTCCATTTAAATTAAATTTAAATTAGTTAAAATTTACAAATGGATGGGGTCGATAATGTAAATTCAATTCCACTTTCACTTTTACTTTACCTAAATTAATTTTCATTTCTACTTTCACTTCTACTTTTACTCTCACTTTCACATAAATTAATTTTCACTTTCACTTTCACCATAATTAATTTTCACTTTCACCTTAATTAATTTTCACTTTCATTTTCACTTTTTAGACTTCAGTTTTGTATATATGATAAAAATGTTCGAACTTTGTCTTCAATTTTACGTTAAAATTACTTCGCGCTGATTAATGATATTTCTATACATTAAAAAACTATTTTAAACAAAATTTTAATGCACATTAAAATAAAATTGAGAGTCTAATGTTTAATTTACCCATATATTATTTATAAAAAGGAGAAAAATTATTGCTATTAGGTATAAATAATCTAATTTTGTGTGCTTGACTCAGTAAACATTCGATTTCTTCTCCAAAACCTTGTTTTTTATTAAATAATTAAATAATTATTTAAATAAAAAGTGAAAATTAATTTAGGTGAAAGTGAAAATGAAAGTGAAAATTAATTAAGGTGAAAATGGAACTGAAAATTAATTAGGGTGAAAGTGGAAGTGAAAATTAATTTGGGTAAAAGTGAAAATTAATTAAGGTGAAAATGGAAGTGAAAATTAATTTAGGTGGAAGTGAAAATAAAAATTAATTTCAGTGAAAGTGAAAATTAATTTAGGTGAAAGTGAAAGTGGAAGTGAAATTACATAATCGACCCCCAGAAGATGTTTTTAATGGATAAATCAATAAATTTTAATTTAAATCAGTTAAAATTTACTGATCCAACAGTAGAAAAAAATTTTTAACTGATGAATCAATAATATTGAACTGATTCAAAAGCAAAAAATCAGTCACTGATTCAAAAGTAAATCAAACTGATTCAGAATTAAAGTGTAGCTTGTCGACTCTAAAACTTTAGTATAATACTCTATAAATCTAAATTATCTACTGAAAAATCGCCAACTAATTAAAATTAGTAAAAATTTCTACTAATTTTTAGGAAAATATATTTTATCCATCTTATTTTTAAAAACTTCAGGGGCAAGGGAGCAGGGCAGAAACTTGAAAAGAAATTAATTTGATTCTAATAAACTGTCTACTTTATAAATTTGTTTATCATCAAATTAATGTTTATTTGAATCAAATAATTTTTTATTTAAATCAATTAAATAGTATTTGCTTCAAATACTGGAACTATTAATAAAATACTGGTATAATCGGTTATTTAAGTCAAATCAAAAAATAAATAAATAGATTTGTATGTGAAATAATAAATACTTTGCAATAAAATAAATGGCTCAGTGGATTAGCTCGCGTCATTCTACGACAGGTTCTAGAGGTTCAAGTCCTACCGGCGGAACAAAGAATTTTTTTCGCATTTAAAAAATATTTCGGAAATAAAATAATTATTAAAATATCAAGTGCTAGAAAAATATGATAATAGAAAATAATAATGTTAATAGTACCTAAGACTGTCGATAAAACCGGTTGTACTCAGGAGAGGTTTTCTACAGTTTCCCTCTTCTCTGGCGAGAATTGAAAATAAATTAAAACTATGAAAAAATGGGGAACTAACTTTTCGGGGGCTCAAAAAAAAATAATATAATGTAAATAAATATAAAAAATATTAGTAAAATTACTAATCATATGAATAAAATTAACAATTACAATTATAATGATGATCAAAAATTAAATTGTGAATCAAATAATTTTGTAGCCCTCTACAGGTAAAAGTGGGAATTAACAGAAACTGTCAAAGGAATTAAAGTCACTCAATCGATAAAGCAAGAGGGTAAAGAAAGGGAATTTTATAACAAAAATTGTAAATTGTGAAGAAAAAATTAATTTGTCTAATTTGATAAAAAATTCTCTTGACAATTTTAACTATACATGCAAAAATGATAAATTATCATTAGGACCATGTACCAACAATTGATAACAACTGAACCTAGCAATTGAATTATCTATCGAGAAACACGTTTATTCACTGTAGATAAAGTAGATTCTAAACTTATACCCACTAAGTAACGTTACCAATTGTGGTACTTCATTTTTCTTTTCCCATAAAAAGATATTTTTAAAAAAAAATAAACAACACTTTTTACATATCAGCAAAAAAATTTTCAATAAACAACAAAGCTAAAACACTACATACTACAGTTGAAAATAATTATCGAACCATTTTCCGTTTCCAAGCAACAAGAGCAATACAAATTTTGATATCTACATTGCAGCCTGATTCAAGATACACGTTGACATTTCTTTTTAAGTAGTCACGGTTGCTCCTATGTCAGACCAACTTACCTCTGAGCCGATATATTTCATTAAAAGAAAAAATATATACATTTACAAAATTTTTTCAAACAATTATGTTAAATCAAAAGTCTGGTGAAATTTCCGATTCTAAGCTAATGCAGGAGGAACAGCAGGAAAAGTTTCCAAAGAAGATATCAGAATTAAGAACAATTTTAAAGGTTTAAAAATGAATTTTTTTTAAAAAGAACATGAGAAACAAATGTGATTTTTTTAGTTTTCTTTGCTTTCTTCTTTTCTGTTTTAGGACACTGAGAAAAATTTGACCATTTGTGAAGAACTTATTACGACCTACATTCAAAAGAGGTCACAGGTATGTTACAATAAATTTTTATTTTTTCTATCAAAAATTTATAAAATATATTTAGAATTTAAATATATTTATATTAAATATATTTATATTATTCCTAATATGTCAATACGATTACAAATCTATCAATTCAATTACAATTCTATCAATTCGATTACAATTCTGTCAATTCAGTTACAATTCTATCAATTCAGTTGCAATTCTACCAAAGAAATTGCAATTCTATCAGTACCATTATAATTCTATCAATATCATTACAATCCTATCAAAATTGTTTCTAATTTATTATAAAATTATCAACGAGATTATTTAATATACACAAAATACTATCAACTAATTGAGTATTTTATTTTATTTATTTTGAATATTTATTTACTTTTAATTTTTATTTTTAATTTTTATTTTTCCATTTTATTTTTATTCATATTCTATTGGAAAATGATTATCGAAACTAACGATTATAAAATTATAAATATTAAAGGAACTTTGACAAAATGAATACAGAAGGAAAAAAGATTTTTCCCTCTTTCTATAAATGAAAATGATAAATTAGAAGTAATTATTATTCATCATCTCAGGAGAATTTATCTTCTATGATGCCAACCACTAAGACCATAGCCTCCGTATATTAAGGGCACTTTTGGATACCAAGCTCCGTGCCAACCTAAACTTGCACCACTCAATCCACCCAGTCCACCCCATCCACCCCAACCGCCGCCGCCGCCCCATCCTCCATGTCCATATGAAAGTCCATGGCCCAAACCAATGCCGTGTCCTAAACCAATGCCGTGTCCTAAACCAATGCCATGTCCTAAACCAATCCCATGGCCTAAATTAAGTCCATAGCCCCATCCAGAACTAGCTCTAAAAACAAAAGTAGAAAATTTATTTTTCTCCTTCCCTGAAAATCGTATCTTTTGCAATTATTTCTTTTAAGCCAAGCGAAAATACAACTAGAAATAATATTTTATTAATAGAGTTATATATTTAGGCATCCCAAACAATTTATTTAGCCAAACTTTCATCTGAAGGAATTTTTAATAAAGTAGTGTTTTTTTAAAATATATCTTGGTTAAAATTTGTATTATCTTAGGGGAATTATTATTGAACGAAATTGTTAAAAGACATTAAAGAAATTGTTAATTCATTAAACATAATTTTTTATTTATACAATTTCTGTTGAATAAATATGATATTTAGCCAAATTTGCATTAAAAAGAATTTTGATTCAGTACTATTTTTACTATTCTTTAGTAAATAGCCACATTTTTTTAGCCAAAGTTTTGCTGAAAATTCCCTTAACAAACTTGAAAAATTCCCTTAACTTATTTAACCAAATAAATATTAAGCAGAAATTTTATTTAGCGAAATCGTTATTTAATCAAATATTAATTCAACATAATTTCTATTTAACACAATTTTCATTGAATAAACCTGATATTTTGTCAAATTTGCATTTAAAAGAAATTGTTAACTAGTAATATTAATTTACTAATTTTTGGCATAATTTTTGCTAAACAATTCCTTTAACGAAATTATTAATTGACCAAATTTGTATTAATCAGAATTTTTATTCAATAAAACCGTAATTTAAACAAATATTCATTAAACATAATTATTATGTAACTTAATTTTCTTTGAACAAATTTGTTATTTGGTCAAAATTTTATATAAAAGAATTTCTATTCAATAATACTATTTTATTATTTTTTGGCCAAATTTTTGCTTAAAATTCTTTTAGGGGAATAGTTAATTAACCAAACTTGTATTAAATAAATTTCTCACTTAACGAAAACGATACTGAAGCAAATACTTTTTAAACATAATTTTTACTTGACACAATTTTTTTTTGAAGGAATGTTTTATTTAACCAAATTTGAATCTAAAAGATTCTCTATTTAGTAGCGCTTTTAACCGAATTTTTGCTAAATACTCCCCAAATGGAATTAATAATTAAAAAATTTTGTAATAAATTGCATTTTATAAATTAATTAATTAAAATTCTATTACATAGTTCTTTTAGCCAAATTTTTGCTTAATAACTTTCTTAACGATATTATTAATAAAACAATTTTTTTGTTCAATCGAATTAAATTAATAAAATAATTAATATAAATTTAATAAATTAAATTGTAATAAATTTAACTAAAACCGTTATTTACCCAAATATTATTAAACATAATTTTTGTTTAACACAATTCCCATTGAACAAACCTGTCATTTAGCCAAATTTTTATTGCAGAAAATTTTTTATTATATAGAATTTCAATTTAACCCCTTCACAGTCGAGTGAAAATAAAGTTTTTGTGCCATAAGTGTTCAAAAAAAAATTTTTTTTTTAAAATCATGATATTGTCATATTATATGTTTTTGAGGTCACTGATTCAAAATCCGTGGTCGAAAAGCCAAAATTCAAAATGGCGGCTTCAAAATATCCACCAAAAAAAAATTAAAAAGTTAACGAATTCGTTAACTTAAAAATTTTTTTTTAGCTTTTTTAAAGCAGCCATTTTAAATTTTGAATTTTTGACCACGGATTTGGAATCAGCGACCTAGAAAACCCCCGAGTAGGCATTTTAAGGTATTTTTAGACAGATTCGTTAACTTAAAAATTTTTTTTGGGCGCCATTTTGAAGCCGCCATTTTGAATTTTGAATTTTCGACAACGGATTTGGATTCAGCGACCCCGAAAACCCCCGAGTAAGGATTTTTAGCCATATTCGTTAACTTTTAAATGTCTTTTTTTTCGATGGCCCTATAGAGCCCATGGACATACAGGGCACGACATTTTTATGGCTCTATAGAGCCCACTGACAGTGAAGGGGTTAAAAAAATTTTTACTCGACGAAATTTTTATAAAAGAAATTTTTCGTTAAATTAATTTTCATTTAAAACAGGATTTTTATTTTGTTAAAAGTTTCATTTTTGTTTTTCACAAGAAAAATAATAAACTTTTTTTTAAAAAATTTCTTTGTTGAGAAATAGTGAGTAGAGAAATATTATAAAAAATTTTCTATTCAAAAATTTGTAAATATTTGTTAAAAAAGTATTTCTAGAAAAATTTAGAACAAAAAATTTTTTTTTAAGTCGCAGATAAATTTTACTAAAGTTTAAAAAATACTTTACGTGAAACAGCGATTAGTTTCTTTAGAATAGCGAAAGTTAATTAAAATAAATGAAAATTTCGTTAATTTAGGGAAATTTGTAGCTGTTCCAGACGAAGATTTTTCTGAGTGTGGGAATATTATAAAAAAAAACATGTTTAATGAAAAATGCAATGAATAAAAATTTTAATAGAAATTCGACTTAAGAAAAGTTAAATGTAAATTACAACCTAACAAAAAATAAATCAAAAATTATGTTTCATACACCCAGAGAAATATTTTATTTGAAGCAAATATAATTTATTTGAATCAAGTAAATGTATATTTGTTACAGAGCATACTAAATTGTTTATTTGTTTTAAATAAAAAATGTATTCAACACAACAAAATTATTATTTGTAGCAAATAAAACTATTACTTGAATGAAATAAAACTATTACTTTAATCAAATAAAATTTATTTGCTCCAAATGAAAATTATTTAAAACAAATAATTAATGTAGCCGGCTTTTAGTCAAATAATATTTTTTCTGGATGTGAAAATTTAGTAAAGTAGAGAATCTGTTATAAAAAAATTAACAAGTTTCTGAATTTTTTACTAAACCAAAAAATGCAAAAAAAAACTATAAAAAAATGTATAAAACACAGTATAAAAAATCGTATAAAATACAATATAAAAAAGCTACAAAATATTTTACAATACAAATATTCGGCTAAATAAAAATTACACCAACTAAAATTCAGCTCTGAAAAAATTTGCAAACGCTCAATTTCCATCTAACTTCAATAAAAGACTACATAATATTTTACACCTAGACAAGAAATTACTCAATTTTAATTTTATAACTTTATTTACAACATTGTGAAGAAAGAAGTAAGTGTACATCTACAATTTTTATTTAAAAACCACTCCCCTCTTCTTCATCGAAAGAAAAAAACTAATTCGACTAATTTTCAAAAACAAAAATACACCAAAATGTACGAAAAGAATTTGAAAAAAAATCCCATAATAAAATCTATTTTCGCAACAATGACACAATCACTAAATAAAACAATACACAGTGTGCTAATTAAAGAAATTACTAAAATGAAACATAACTTTTTCTACAGCACAATAAACGTTCACTGTCAATCGATTTTTTTCCCTTACCCCTATATATTTACCAGTTTTATTATCTCCTGGACTTTGTATTGTTTTTTACTACTTTCCAATAAGAAAGAATGTCCCTAGTTTAGAATGTGAAATGTTAAACATCAAAATTTGTACGTTATTAGACACTTACTTCTTTACTTTCGCAATTTAGATTGTCTCTATATATACAAGATTGCCGTTTATATTTTCGACATTCCTTTTATTTCTTTCTTTATTCTTTTTTCTTTTTTTCTTTATTCATTTTTACTTTATTCTTTTTTTATTTATCCTTTTTTTATTTATTCTATTTTTATTTATTTTTTTTCTATTTAATCTTTTTTCATTTATTCTTTTTTATATTTAAAAAATATTTACACTCTGAAATTAATTCCCTCTGGTGAGATTATAATTTTTAATTGAAAAATTTCGACTGTAAAATTTTTTATTCAAAAATCACACCAATTTGAAATTAATTTCCTCTTGTGAAAATATAATTTTTAATTGAAAAATTTGGATTGTAAAATTTTTTATTCGAAACCAAACCAATTTGAAATTAATTTCCTCCTGTGAAAATATAATTTTTAATTGACAAATTTCGATTGTAAAATTTTTTATTCGAAACCAAACCAATTTGAAATTAATTTCCTCTTGTAAAAATATAATTTTTAATTGACAATTTCGATTGTAGAATTTTTATTCGAAAATCACACCAATTTAAAATGAATTCCCTCTCGTGAGAATATAATTGTTAATTGACAATTTCGGTTGTAAATTTTTTTCACCGATAATAATCATAGCAATTTGCCAAAAAAATATGAAAGTTTAATAAAGAGAATCTGCGGGAAAATTATTTTTATTGACACTTACATAGGCCATCCGAGGCCGCCTGCACCCCACAATCCTAAGCCGTAACTTCTTTTCTGAATTATTTTATCCGCCGAACTTTCCCCGTTGTACGATTCCAAAACAGGAATATCGGATTCAAAATTATTCACCTCCTCGCGATTTGTTGCATCGTCGTAGGTACTGCCCGAAACTAGGACCACTAATAACGGCAAAATTAACTAAAAGAAGAATTTTTTTTTTTTGAAACAAAAAGCACTTTTAGAAAGTGTTTTAAAAAACACTTTTTGTCAAAAACTATTTTCTTTTACTGTGTCAGAGAACTTGATTATTTTCACTATCTAAAAAGGTGGGAAAGAAGAAACTAAAATTTTTTTCGAAATACCAAAAGTGGTGCGAGACAAAAAAAGTGCCCGGAAATTTTTATGTGAAATTCTATCGAATTTGGTATAAATTTTAATCGAAATTTGAAAGTAACTAACAGAGTTTTTACAGGAAAAAAATTTATAACTGAAACAAGGATAAGTTTCTCCAGAATAGAAAAAGAATAATAATAATTATTATTATTATTATTATTATTATTATTTAAATATTAAATTATTATTTTATTATTATTTGCTTCAGTTGAGGAAGAATCTGGCGGACAGTCAAATTAAAAGTTAGTCCAATGTTATAATTTCGTATTTTAAAAAAGAAAAATTAATTTTAAATTTTTTTTAGTGGAAGGGTAAAAATTTATATTTTTAACATTTTAAACAATTAAAAGTTGCATTTGAATAAAAATTATAATTTTTTACAAATAAGAAATATTTGTTAGATTTTATTAGTAGGGAAAGTTTTAACGAAAAATCTGGCGGTCAGTCAAAACTCAAAACAAAAGTTAATTCAATTTCATAATTTCATATTTTAGAAAAAAAAATACTAATGCAATTTTAAGTTTGTTTTAGTGCAAGGACATAGATTTAAATTTGTAAAATTTTAAACAATTAAAAGTTGCATTTGAATGAAAATTACAATTTTTACGAATAAGAAATATTTGTTAGATTTTGAGTAGTAGAGAAAGTTTTAACCAAGAATCTGATGGACAGTCAAAACAAAAGTTAATCCAATGTTATAATTTCGTATTTTTAAAGTAGACAAATTAAATTTTTAATTTGTTTTCCTTGAAGGGTAATATTTAAATTTTTAACATTTTAAACAAAGTTGCATTTGAATAGAAATCACAATTTCTATTAATAAGAAATATTTCTTAGACCTAGGTTATGTATTTTAGGTTATGTTACCTAAATTCTTTCTCATTGACAGAAAATTATTTTAATTTTAATTTAATAATTAATTTAATTATTATTCAAATGCAACTTTTAACTGATTAAAATGTTCAAAATTAAAATCTTTACCCTTCCACTAAAACAAATTTAAAATTTTTTCTTTTACTTTTTAAATACAAAATTATGACATTTAATTAATTAATTTTTGTTTTGACTATCCTCCAAATTCTTCGTTAGAACTTTTCCTACAATAGAAAAACTTATCGCTGTTCCAGCTAAAATTTTTTTCCGAGCACAAATTCTCAAGAGGAATTTCCAAACAATTCAAGTAGAATTTCACTTTTTTCGCAATAATTCTAAACTTAAGTGCAAAATTTTGAAAAAAAATACAAGGGGGAAAATTTTGAGATTTTTTAAAACAATTTTCGATTATTGAAAATTTTGTCAAATTACGAAGGAAAAAAATAGAAAATAATCACTGCACGTACAAATTTTACCGTCTTACCAGGAGCTTCATATTATTTATCTAAATGCAACTTTCAACTGATGTGTGGACTTTCGATTGACAGTTCTTTTATACTATCTTTCCGTTATAAAGTTGCTTGCCAGAATATGGTAAATATAAGAACAAGACTGGTCTCTCGCTTACGTACAAGTACTACTCACCACTCCCGTTTTACTTTACAAACATAACAAACGTAATAAGCATTTCATAAGGGCAGTGACTTACGTGCAAGGTGAAAAAAAATTCCCCACTTGATTTATTTATACTAGAAGTAAATACCATTTTTTTATTCACATCAAGAACGTGATAATTTTTTTAATTATACAAAATCGACAAAAGAAAGGGAATTTTTACATGAATTAAATAATTTTTACCTTTCTACCTAATCTTATCACTATTTAGCGGAATTTCTACTTGAACGGAAATTCTATTTAACTAAAGTTCCATTTAGATTAATATTTAACAATAATATTTAAGTTTGTTCAATTAACAGTAGATTTTTTATTTTTCCAAATTTTCATTTAACAGAATTAAAAATTCTGGTCAACTAAATTAACATCACACTTGGCAACTTTAGCCAAATAAAAATTGCTTTTCCTTACCATTTAACAGAATTTGTATTTAACTAAAGTTCCAATTAATTTTATATTTAATAATTGACTAAATCTTTATTTACTGTTTAACATTTTGTTCTTTTTACAGAATTCTGAGTTTCTAAATTTTTATTTAACAGAATTTTCAGTTGGCTAAATTATAATTTAATACAATTTCTAATTTGAAATTCAATTGTGCAGAAAATTGGCTAAATAAAAATTTGCACTTCTTTTGAATTTTTGTTTAACACAATTCTCGTCAGCAGAATTTTTTACAAGCAAAAGTTTCATTCGGGAAAATTTTCATTTAACAGAATTTCATTTAAAATAATTTTTGTTTAACTGACTTTTTATGTAACAGAATTTTACTTACATAGAATTTTCATTTGAGACAATTCTTCTGTAGGTTTATTCGGAAAAGTAAAAAATTCATCAAATAATAATTTCGTTAAAATAAAAATTAAATTTTACGTAAATTCGAATTTGGAATTTTAGAATAATAGAATTTACATCAAATTTAAAATTTTAAGTAATTTCTATTTTAAAGAAATTTTTATTTGATAAAATTGTTATTTATTCAAATAAACATTTTGTAGAAAGTAGAAACGTTGTAGAATGAAAATTCTAAAAGAACTCTGCTAAATTTGTTAAAAATTTTGAAATTGAAAAATTTGTTAAAATACAAATTCTGTTTGTTCGAAACTCTCTTTATTGAAAATATTTTTTATAAAAATAAACCTTTGAAAAATTGTCTCGAATAGAAATTCTATGTAAGGAAAATTAATGTAAATAAAAACTCAGTTTAATAAAAAATTCTTTTAATAGAAATTCCCCTGAATAAAAATTCTGCTTGTAAAAAATTCTGCTAGTGGGAATTTTGTTAGGTGTAAATTTAAAAGAAAAGAAAATCTTTATTTAGCTAATTTTCCAAATTTCATTGTATACAGACTCTACTATTAGAAATCCTTCATTATGAAATTTCCCTAAAACAAAAATTATTTAAAATAAAAATTAAATTTCATCTAAATGTCATTCAACAAAAATTTTACCAACAGAAATTCTTTCTAATAAAAAATAACAAAAATAAATAAAGAATAAAAATATGTAAATTAATAATAACAGAAATAAATAATAAAAATTCCTTCTAATATAAACTCGGTTCGAAAGAAAATTCAATTGTAAAATAAATTCGATTAAAAAAATATTTTTCATCTAATTTACAAACAGTCAGAAGTTCGATATTTGTAATTATGTCACATTAAATTGATTACTTGAAGAAATGTTTTTTTATTGTAATTGCATCAATCGAATTAGAATAAGAAATAAAATGCAAATTAATGACTATTACAACTGAAAATTTTCAACTCTATTTAACGGGAGAGAACAAACAAACCATGCTATATAATACTTGAGGAAAAGACTTTCTTTAATCAAGGAGAAATCAATCGGAATCAAACTGTGAGATAACTATTACAAACGATCCGGATATGCGATGGTAATTAAAATATAATCCTATAATGAGTTGTTAAATACTTGACCGAACTTATTCTTATCGAACAAATTACCATCATCGAATTAATTTCCAAGAACAAAATCTCTCAAGATTTTTAATTTTGAAGAACAAAACACTTCTGTTGTAATTCATTCATCCAATTATTAGCCAAATTTAACTAATTTATTGCTAACAGTAAATTACCAAATGTAAAAATTATTAAACTTAGATATTAAGTTAATCAATTATTAATTAACTATGTTATTAATAATTATTAATTTTTAATTAATTAATTATTAATTCATATTTTATAAATAAAATACGTAATTTATTTAATCAATTTTTTTACTAATTAAGAATTAGAGAGTAAATTATCAATTACACTGGAAAAAAATTTATTTGTTTCAAATAAATATTTACTTGAATTAAATAATTTTTATTCAAATCAATTAAATGGTAGGATTTGATTCAAATACCGAATTTATTGATTCAAATACAATTACTTTTGTGATTTAAATAAAAATTATTTGATTCAAGTAAATATTAATTTGATAAACAAGTAATCGGTTATTTGAGACAAATAATTTTTTTTTCAGTGCAAAAGATGTGAATTCCCTATTAATTACTTAATTAACATATTAAAATCTGTATACAAGTTGAAACCGAAAAATAATTATAATTATATATTCAAAAAAGAACAAATACACGAAATTTTTCTCGATTTTTAATTATCTCAATAGTGACATAATAAAGAGGGACAAATTTCAGTTGATTTCATGGAATTTGATACCGAAGCTGTTTCCTGCTTTCTAGGGCAATAAAAAATAAAATAAGGAAGTTTAATCGATTTATCACTGTTTAACCACACTAACTTGAAGGCACTCGTAACAAAACGTAATATTTGAAAAAAAAATATTTTTTCTTTATATCAATAATACACTTCATTTAATATTATCTATTATTCAGTTTAATATTACATATTCCATGAGTTTCCTTTCTTTATGAATTTAAAGACATCGATTTCAATTTACTCAGCACGGAAAAAATGAATTATACAAAAAAAAAACTTTTTGTAATTTTCTGTACTATATTTCTTATAGTTCCGTAAAAATAATTATTTTATTTATACAGTAATTTGTAGATTATTATTTTTTTATATAGTTATAGATATTTTTTATAGTGCCTATATAGTAACTTGTTTTATATTATATCGACCAATTTAAAATATTTTATTATTACATGTACTTTTTTATGATTAGAAAAATATTACGTGTTACAAATGACAAGTAATTGAAAAAAAAGTTGATTGTATTTTTTTTCATGGTAAGTTTTTTTATAAAGAAAGGCAAAATAAAAAAAAAAGTAAATAAATAGAATTTAGCATCAAGAATTGTTAAAAAAATATTAAGTTATTACATATTTCACGTTTTTTACTACCACTGTCTCAAATAATATTAATTATTGATTGAAGAAGAAGTATTAATTTAATTATTAGCTGAAGAAGATAACAAATATTAATAATATTAATAATAAATAAATAAACAATATTAAAAATAAAATGCTAATTCATTTTACTAAAAAATTAGAAAACATTTTTTACTCAGTAAAATTTAAATTTACCAATTATTTTACTAATAAGTGAAAAATATTTACTAAAATAATAAAATTTGACTAATTTATTTTTATAAGAATTAATAAAAAGTTTTACTTATTTTTACCAATTTTTATTTTTGGTCAATATAATTTAAAAAAGTTAAATTATAATTTTTTTTCTTTAAAAACGCTATTAAAATCAAATCTAATTCGGTTCAATCTATTTTTTATTTAATCTCCATTAAAAATCCATTTTCCTACCAGGTTTCAATTCTTTAGGGCAAAATATATGTGTCTGGAGAAGGGAGGACGATTTTTTCAAAAATTTTCTGGTTTTTTATCGAAAAACCATGTAAAAATCATAATTAATCAAATATAATCATGTTCGGCTAAAATCAGGGAGTGGGGGGAGGCTTTTTCATATACGGACACGCAATTAAATCCATAAGGGTTCCTTCACCGTGAATTTGTGATAGGAACCCTAAAAACAATTTTTATAAATTGTAATAAAAATAAATAATAATAAATTATAAATAAATAATAATAAATAAATAATAATAAATAGGACTCACCAATCGTTGTACGAAGAAAACTTTTTCACTGCGTTCTCCTTTTTTTTGCACTTTCCTCTTCTTTATTTAGTCCTATAATCACAAAAGAAAAATTATCACTAATTTAATTAAGAATATTTTATGGTTAGAAAAATATTACGTATTACAAATAACAAATAAACGAAAAAATATTTGATTGATTTTTTTTTCAATATTAGATGAATTATTTTTATTGAATGAATCAGAAAACATTTTGTCCTCTTAGCAAAATTTAAATTAATTACAATTTTAATTATAAAAATTAAAATAAAAATAATATAAATTTTAATTATAAAAAATATATTTTTATTTACCAATTGCATATAATTATACTAATTAATGAAAATTGTTTAGGCTAAAAAAATAAAATTGATTACTACTCGATTTCTATTAAAACAATTAATAAATTTTATCTACCATTTTTATTTTACTTTCTTATTTTATTGAATTATTAAATTTGAAGAATAACAACGTTTTTACTAATTTAAAAATTAATTTCATTTTACAGACTTTCAACAAGTGAAATGAACACTAAAATTTATTGTCAAGGTCATAAACTTGTAACACGTATTTAACCATTGATATTGAAACAATAGAAAATATAACAGTTGCAATATAATCAACATTTTTACAGTTTCACTTATTTAAATTGGCGAGTTAAGAAACAAATCTTTAGAAACTATTAACTATATAGAAACTTTTATCATTCACAGTTGATTTATTTACATTGGCAAATAACTTCACATACTCAACATTTTTCACCGAATTTTTATTCGGCGAAAACTGTTGCTTATCTTCTAAAAAAATTTAAAGAATTAAATTAAACATTTTAAGAAAAGGAAAAAATTATTATCGCTTTCATAATAATACAATAACAATGATAATAATTATTATATTATTATTGCTAAATTCTTTTAATTTATTTATTACATTAAAATTACTATTATTTTTTTTATTATCATTACCAAATTTGTGAAAAACGACTTCTAAGTTTAAAGCCATTCGAAACAGCTCATAGTAATTTTTTTCGCATAATTATTACTCTCCACCCTTAAAAAGGAAAAAAAAACTCAATAACCCTAGAAATTGCTCACTAATATATGATAATTACGTAACGACCTTTTACACGGATCTGTGAACAGCATGTGCAATGCGCATTGCATTTTTTTTCACAGTTCACTACTGTTCAGCAAGGTTTTGCTTAAGGTCCCACAAAAGGAAAACTAATAACGTCGTCGCGAGGAAAACTTTCTCCGCGATATAAAGCAGGTTCGATTTACTTTCGTAAGTAAATCCAAACTTAGATATTCAACTAATAATTTGTCTTATTCAATGAATTCAATCCTAAAAATTAATTAATAACCATCACAAATTATCTATAATAACAAAAATAATAACAATTATCATAATAATAATAAAATAACAATTCTAATAATTACAATAATAAGTATATATTATTATCCTATAATTATAATAATTATAATAAAAATAATAATATAAATAATAACAACAATAAAATAAGAATCTAATAAAAAAGGAAGCATATAATTTCACTTTGATGCATTTCCAAAAAATAAAAATTGACAAATACAAAGGCGAGAAAAAATAATTATTCCATTTATGGATATTTTTTTCTCCTGCAACATCTATAATCGAAAATGTTTTATACTTATTAAACCATAAAGTTGTTAATAAACAATAATCATTAAAAATAAATGCAATATTTAATACAAACATAAACAAAATTATTTTCTCCTTTGATTAACGTCGTTAATCAATAATTTTTTATGACAACAGAATTTTATCATCACTATTTTTTCCCTCACTTTTATTCCAAAAACTTTCCTATCTTTTGCAATATTGAAATATAATTTCATGCGGAAAAATTGAAATGAGACATCTATTTTTATATTCCATCAAGTTATAATTACATTTTTCAATTTTTATGAAAATCACCTAATTTTGAAACTAGGTAATCATAAAATAATAATATGGATACAGAAATAAAAAAATTGTACCTAATATTAGTCGATTTCTGTTTAATTCAATATTAAATCAAAAAAATCTAATTGATTTTAAAGAAGAAACTTGATAGGAAAATCGTAACAGCATTAAAGATGACATAAGCCATAATGAACCGATTTATACAAATAAACGCGTGCTTTAAATTTTAATGCATCAATAAATCCTTTCACTTCCAGACAGCGAAAAAATACAATCGAATGATGGACAATATCGCAAAAAAGTGAATCTGAATTTTTTTTCCTTTTATTTCTATTATTGCAAAATTGTGATATTTTTTTAAAAAACTATATGAAAAGTAGAAAACAATAACTCAAATAACTATATATAATTATTTTTCTAAAAATCTATTCTACTTTTTAATTTCTAAACATTTTGGTTTAAAATTTTTCTAATGCTCCATTTATCTCAATGACTAAACGAACCTTTTATTTTATGTAATTTCATCTACTTTTCAGAACAGAAAATAATTGTAATTTTTTTCCCCACAAAGAAATTCTTAACTAAATATTGACCTTAATTGTCTAAAATTGAGACTAATTAAGCTAAGTTCTGTATATAAACGAAGGTGTATTTACGCTTTCGATTATTAAGTTATAAAACTGGAGGTAAATATCAAGTTCTTTTAGTGAGAGAAGTAATAAAAGATACGAGGAATTTTCAGCCATAAGCAATAATACAATTTTTAACGATTCGACACATTCTCTTAGTCCAATAGATTTTTTTTTTCGTTTACAACCATTGCACCGTCGCGCTTCAGTTCTTTGAAATCAATGGGTAGATCCATGCAATTGAAGAGAAACTCATTGATGGAGTTGACGGTTCTTTTCAATATTATGCAAAAATTTGTCCCCCACCCTCAAATCCATTGTTTATTGCCTTTGCCAGCGACAGTTGTTACTCAGTTTACGAAAAGACTTTCAACCAACAAGTACACCTCTCTTGGACCAATCTCTAACTCTATTGTATTATTATCTCACTTCTTTAATTCCCTCAACTTTTTTTCCCTTAATAATGTCGATCCATTCGCTAATTTGTGCAATAACTAAATAAATATCAAAATTTAAATTGTGATCATAATTATGTGTAGACAAAATAGTGAAGTGATTTCACGAGAATAAAAAAGTGTTTGTAATACCGAGATAGAAAAGATGGATTATAAGATGATAATTGTTTGGATGTTTCTTCTAAATGGTCACGTGTTGGGAATAATTGTACCGATTGACAATTTCATACAACCAACAGAATTCGGAGAAAAGAAAATCACAAAAGATGGGGAGGACATTTTGATTCAAAAAGTTGAGGAAGAAATGTTGGCTCTAAATAGAACAACTGATCCAAGGGATAAAAGGGCTCTTGGTGTGCTTATACAGGGATTAGTTGAAGCACTTGGTTGGAACCCAATGCCATTACAGATAGCATCATTGCCAAATCCACCAGCAACTCCAGCGCCTGTGCCATTTTTTCCAACCACAGCAGCAAAACCTTTGCAACCACAGACTGCAGCTGCAACCCCAGCACAAGCCAGGCAAAGAGAAACACTTCGCTTAACAGGTGTTGTTAATTTTGGAAATAATTCTGATCTTGTTGGACATCTGAAGCAATACGAAACTATATTTCATGGTCCACGACCTACACCTACAATGCAAAGTACACCCCGACCTTCGATACCACCACCTCCGCCTCCACCTCCTCCGCCACCACCACCACCTATTGATGTACCCGACTACGAAATAGATTATGATGAACGGAACAAGCCAATTAGTGCTCCTAATTTAATAGACGTCAGATCGCGTATTAATGAGAATACCAAATCACCCAATCTGATCAAACTCCGTTCGAATGATGACGAAAGTACCAAACCTCCACTCCTTGTACCTTATTTAGTAAAAATCCCCCTACCAATCGCTCCTAATCTTCCACCCCTACTTCCCGTATATCCATTTGGTAAGGATTTTGATAGTAAATTCAAAAATACCGAACAAATCGAAGACGACGATGATGATGATGACAACAAGAAAGTTTTCGATGATATCGATTTCAAGAACGACGAATTTTTCTCCAGAAATGACAAACAATCGGATGATGAAGATTTCGAGTACCGAAACAAAGAAAGTAAAGAAAGCTACAACGAGGAAAGTAAGGAAATTTTTAGTGACAAGGAAGTGATGGATCCCTCCGGTCTCGTTACAGATTTCCCTTTCGAAAATCCACCGAAGAAGGAAAAAATACCCAAATTGTCAAAGAATAAAAACTACAGTAGTGGACCTTTCAACAAAAATAAACAGCAGACTGATGACCATCATTTCGATAGTAAGGATAAGGGAATAAAGAGTGGAAACGAAGCTAAAAATCCGAACTCTAAAGATAGTCGACTAGATTACAATTCACAAGATAACGCACGAGATAACAATTCACAAGATAATCCACGAGATAATAATCCACGAGATTACAATTCACAAGATTACAACTCACAAGAAAGAGTAACTAATTCAAGAGAGAAAGTTGATTATAATTCGCGAGAGAATATAAATTCCGACACAAGGGAAAAAAATGACTCCGATTCTAAAGAATTCTACGACGATTCGAGAGAAAATGTCAGTTCCGATTCTAGGGAAACCTATGACAGTGAATCACCAGAGTCATTAGACGATGATAATTCCGAGGAACAGTACGAAGATAAATCATCAAATTACGACGACGACGACGAGAATGACAGTAGAGCCAATGAAAGATACAACGACGACGAATCATCCTCAGAAGAATATTCCAAAAATCCTTCGCAAGAATCAACAGACTATGCTGATTACGAGGAAGGATCATCCAAGTACAAAAAACCAGAAGAAGAAAAAACTCCCAACAGTTACGAATCCACGACAATCAGTTACGATAACGAAAAAACAACCGAAAATTACGATATTCCGTTCAATACTAACGAGTATCCATCGACAGTCCTACCGATAAATTACGATCGCGAGAAAAGTAGAGCAAACGAAATTCTCCGTAATAGTTACGGCGAGAGTCTTGAAAAGCAAGGAATCGTCGACGACAAGGTAGCTGATTATTTCACAATGTTCAAGAATCCCGACACTGGTATTTACGATATCAACAAAATCCAAACTACGGAAGCAGAGACATTGAGAAGCAGAAAAAAAATTGATAACCCCAAAAAGGAGAACTACATCCCCGCTGAAAATAAGTACGAAGAATATGAACTCGAAGAAAAACCAGAAGTAACAAGTAAAAACACAAAGTTATCAAAAAAAGTTTTTACCGAAGCGAAATCACTTCCTGATTCGAATTCAAAAAAAGGAGGAAATTCAAAACATCCGAGAAAGCAGTTTAGTTTGAAAACGTACAACAATGGAGATAAGTCAGTGGCTAAAAATGCAAGTAGTATAATTTCTGAATACGATAAACCGTTTAGAAGACGTAATGGTCAATCCGTTTCTAAACAAAATTCAACTATAGTTCCGAATAAAACTGTTAAAAATTCAAGAAAAATTTCCGGTTCCTCATCAGCGACGACAACAACCGAAAAATCACAAATTGAAACATATAGACCATCGGCGAGTAAACGAAAAAAGTCATCAAGGCATCAGTATAACAACACAAGTCCTGTTGCACACGAAACAAAGCAAGACAGAGTAGTACAAATTCCTAGAAAAGGCAACAGACATAACAACCATGATAACAAAGAAACGGTTTTAGGGGAACTTCAGGAAGAATACGTAACATTTACTCCTAGAAACGAAAATTTTGTCCCACCAACTAGAGAGACAATTCCAATAAATTACATATCACCTGGAACTCAAGAATACCAGAATGTGTTTCATCAAACAACTCCTTATTACCCACCAACTTATGAGACAATAGCTCCTGAACATTGGATACTAAGACAATATGAACCAAATGAAAAGCAATATCAACAGTATCCGTTCCCCTATCCATCAGCATCATCACCAAATGTTGAAATCAAAAAGAACTACATTCACCTTCCTAATGAGCATTTAGCAGAATTTAACATCTTCAACAGTTCACATCCTAAAGAAAACTACAGAAACACAAATACAGAAAACTATAGAAATACAAATGGAGAGAACTATAGAAATCCAAGTGCTGACAACTACAGGAATGCGAATACAGAAAATTACAGAAATGCAAATGCAGAAAACAACAAAAATACAGATGCAGAAAACTATAGAAATATAAATGCAGAAAACTATAGAAATACAAATGCTGAAAACTACAGAAATGAAAATGCAGAAAATTATAGAAATACAAATGCAGAAGACTATAGAAATACAAATGCAGAAAAAAATAAAAATACAGACAAGAATAGAAATACAAATACGGGCAAGAGCAGAAATACAAATGCAGACAAGAGCAGAAATACAAATGCAGACAAGAACAGAAATACAAATACAGACAAGAACAGAATTGCAAATAAAGACAAGAGCAGAAATACAAATCCAGACAAGAACAGAAAAAATGTAATACAAGGCAGATTACCAGCTAGAGTAAATAAATACAAAACTCAAAAAAAATTACCAGAATCAGCAGTGGAATCAAGGGAAAACAATTACAGAACACCAGCCGGTCTTCCGGAAAAGCTGACAATAAAAAATCTTCACGAAATCGAAGACAAAGAATTTAGAGCATGGCCCTCGCCGTTCGATTACGTTTTTGATGGTACTGTGACTACAAATGTGGTACGTCCCGTAACCTATCAGCCCTTAACTGCTGTTCTCAACCCTTACGAACAACCAATTTTTACAACACCCATAACACACTATTCACTGAGTCGAAGATCCTCGAAAGACAAAGACTTTGAAAAATCAGAAGGAGAGTATTCATCTCAACAAAATAGTGATACTGATGGTCATCAAAGAAGAATCCCTCAAGAAGAGGGATTTGCTAAAGTGGAAAGGGAAAACTATCCATTAAGCATACTTCCCCAAAGAGGTGAAAACAGAGGAGAAACCAGAGGTGGAAATAGAGGAGAAAAACGAGGAGTAAAAGGAGGGGAAAATAGAAGAGTAAACATAAAAGAAAATAGAGGAGTATATATAGGAGAAGCAGAGAGAAACAGAGGAGTAAGCAGAGAAGAAAACAGAGGAGAAAAAAGAGGAGGAAACAAAGAGAAGTATCCTTCACATTCCGATGATGTAACTGCTTACGAATACGAAACATCTGGTCCAGAAACTGAGAAAACTTCTTCGTCCTTCATTGATCCTCACAATCTTCCTGTCGGTGGTGTTCATTCCCAACATTTCTATCAACCATCTCAGTCGTTTATTAAAACAGTAAGCACTGTCAAGTTACCAGCAGCAAACGAGGATTCTTCTTTTAAATTCGAAACAGCGACAACAGTGCCAATCGAACAAAAATTTAGACGTGTCGAACCAATTACATCAACAAATTGCTCACAAATTTCCACTACGAGAAATAAAAATCGAAGAACCGCAAATTGCAGAGAGGGAAGAAAATTAACAGCAACAACGACAGCAAGGACCAATCAAAAAGAGAGGAATGACAGTCGAGAAAGAGTGCTACGAAAAAGAATGAGAACTACAGGTAAAGAATCAAAAAATTTTTAAGTATAAAGGAAAAAAATTTTAAAGACACATGATTATAAGTTATAAATTTTGAAAGTAAACCACTTTATAATAAGAGGGAATCTGCGAATGGACCTAAATTGATGATTGCACCGGAAGTCACCAGTTATTATGATGACAAGTTCCAAAGGAAACGGAAAGTGAAATAGATAAAGTTAACACTAACCAATTATAGAAATTAGATCTTTACTTTGGTCACTGCTCTCAAAAAACTCTAAACCCTCAGGAGGTTTTTTAAACTGGTTCTGAATTTCTAAATAAATTTAATCAACTATTTAAACATTACAGACAATATACAATACAATTAATTATTTATAATTATATTATACAATTATTATTATTATATAATTATAATAATATATAATTATATAATTATAATAATTTGTAATATTAGGTATGTATATAATTATAACCATTCAATTATAGTTATATACAACATAATTTATATAATAAAATTGCTGTATTAAAAATTTCAGATTAAAAAAAAAAATGAATTCGTATTTATGTTTCAGGAAAAACGGGAAGAAACGATGCGAAAGAATGAACTGGAAACAAAAATGACGGAGGTATTGGAAAACTTAAAAACCAGATTGCTAGTCGAATGATTATGAAAAAGATGTGATAGATTAAAGACGAATTATAAATTATTATCTATTAAATTATAATTTTAACGATTCATAGCTTTTATTATACTTTATTAATTATTAATACTCATCATGTATATGCTTTTGTTAAAAACAAATTTATCTTCGTTTATATTTTGAAAATGTTAATCATAATTAGTTATTTTATATTATAGCATTTTTATAATTTCTTTATATTAATTGTCGCATTATAACTATAAAAAGAAAAAGATATTTTTTTCAATTGTTATTTGTAAATTAGTCATGACAAGAATTCAAGATTGTAAAAAATATAATTAAAAAAAAAACCTGGTAAAATTTATTTCAAAATAGTTGTCAATTTTTTTAAAAAAATATTTTCAAAATCATTAAATCCCCAGAACAATTAACGTAATTAAATAAATTATTAAGTGTTCTAGTCTGGCACTTATTAAAAATACAATTTGTACCAAAATTTAACTCTCAAGGTAAAAAATAATGAAAGTAAAATGTTAAGTAAAGTTATTTTTAAAAAATTGCAATTTTTTTCTTCAACCCGCGACTTTTTAAAGCAATGTGAATTTTCTCCGCCATATTGGATACGCCATTTTTAATTTTGTAAAATTGAGCCTGGCTCATAGTTATTTAATAATTATTATTACTTTTTACAAATTTTGCAATAATCGTTTTTTGTTTATATTGTTCTAATAAGAAATTTATTAAAATATTTATTTATCTAACATTTTATTGTGCTATGAACTTTTTTAGGTTGGTAAAATAAATTTATGGGTCGTTGACGTTTGGAAATTAAAAATATTTAAATTCTCGACATTTAAATTCAAAAGTTGAGTTAAAAAATGTATTGTAATCAGGTTTGCAATTTCTTTTCTTTTTTTATAGTGAAATGTTATTTAAGCCAAATATAATTAATTTGAATTAAAGTTTTAGAATAAATATTATGAAATATAATTATAAACTAAATAAAATTATGTTTGTTACAGAACCTACTAATTTATTTATTGGTTCCAAATTTAGTACAAATAAATAATTTAGAAGGATTCAAATAAATTTTTTCTCTAGAAGTACACGCGTGAAAATTAATTTATGATCAGAATTCTAAAAACTTCAATAAATTATAATAAAATAATAATAAAATGGACTCACCGATCGTTGTACGAAGAAACTTTTTCACTGATTCTTCCTTTTTCCTTGTCTCTTCTCTATTTAGTCCTGTAATCACAACAAAAAAATTGTTAACACTCTTTTTGAGGATAATTTATGTACAGCTAGACCAATACAAGAAAATAAATTTTGAAGGTCAAGGAATCAAAACGATAATTATTATTTTGAAAACTTAAGGGTATTTTCACCTTCGTATGTACTGTTAAATTTGATTGGCTCTGACAAATATTCCATTTTCACTTCGGAGTAAATGAAAATGAAATATTTGTCTGAGCCAATCAACTTTGAAGACATGACATTATTAATTAATTATTAATAATAATTACATTTTTATTAATAATAAATAACAAAAAATTAATAAAAAAATTTTTTTAAATTTTTTTTTATTCATAATAATAAAATAATTTAATACAGAACACTACTTTTATCTAATAACAATATTTCCTTTTTACCTACTACAAATAATTAACCTTCAATAGGTATTGTCAAATATTTCTACACCAACTAAAGCCATCTGTGCATTCCCAAGAAAACCTTTTTCTAACTACCAGACTAAAAGTTCTGAGAAGTAATAACAGATGGAACCTAAAACAAAATTTCAGGGACTTCAGGTTAAACTAGGTTCAATATTTATGTCATGTACCTGACGTTTATTTGTTTTTATCAAGAAAACTAGCTTCCTTGGTTATAATTTTCAAAGAAAAACAATTTTTACAATAGTGGAAAGTAAGCTTTAAATGTTTAAATATTTCTAAGTTGTCTAATGTTCAATATTTATTCAAAAAATTAGTAGTAATAGTTATTTAAATAATTAGTAGTAATATTTATTCAAATATTTATTACAACAAAAAAGTGAAAATTTTAACAAGACCTAAAAGATGCAAATGGAAATTGACGAATCTGGTCCATATTTAAATGATGTCTTTGAAAAAAACGAATGTACGAAAACAAATTGTCAAATTAATGGTACATTGGGACGAGGAGTTAATATTCAGAATGCCGAGGAATCATTTTTAGAATTGTAAGTAGAAGAAGGATTAAAATTAGATACGATTAGAAACTTCAGACTTTGAACAATAATTTATCCAATTTAAAGTAAATTCGACAGAATAATTTTTATCTTTTGAATTATTTTTGTAAAATTTTTTGTTCAAAAATTGTTTTTATAGATCAGACAGACTTTCCGTACCGGATGGAAACGTCGATCAAGAGGAATTAAACAACAATTGCTTTGAACAATTCATTTGCTCAAAGTGTAACATACCAAAACCAAGTGCCAGACTTCTTGATATTCACATTCAAGAAGATCATGACAATATTTTCTTCAAACTCCTATCGAAAAAGCAACCTATGGTAACACTTTATTTCCTAATATAAATAAATAAAAAATCCAAAAGAAAATCTAAAATAAAATTAATATAAATAAAATCTAAAGTCGAGAAAAAAAAGAATTTTTAAAAATATCTTTGTAAGGAAAATAAATTCAATAAATAAATAAATAAAAAATTCAAAAGAAAATTAATATAAATAAAATCTAAAATCGAGAAAAAAAAGAATTTTTAAAAATATTTTTGTAAGGAAAATAAATTCAATAAATAAATAAATAAAAATTTCAACAGAACAATAATGTAAATAAATCCCAAAATCGAGAAAAAAAGAATTTATTAAATATTAGTGTAAGAAAAAAAATATTCAAATAATAATAAAAATTTCAAAAGAAAAGTAATTGAAAATTTAGAAAAATTTTCTTCTAACAATTGTAATAGTATTATAATTGTATTTTTCTCTTTTTATTTTCAGTATGAATGCTACGTACAAAAATGTAATTTAAAATTCAACAGTCAATCCGAACGAGACGAACATTGTTCTTCTATTCACAAATATACAAAAAGTTTTGGCACTTTTCTACATCGGGGACAGTTGGAAAAATGGGAATCAATAAATACAATGAATGAACAAAATCTCTCACAAAAACGAAAACATAATGACGATTTTGAAAGTAATAAAAAAATAGCCTGCGAAACTAATGTAATCAATGAATTTCAAACCGAAGAATCTAAATCAACTTTGAAATTTGTTCCAAGACAAATTTTACTCGATAAAAATTCGGCAATGAATTTGCGAACTCATTTAGCATAATTGGACTTAATTTACAATAATATACTTTTGCAAAATTCTAACATAGACTGAATTTTAAATTAACAAAGAATATCGTAAAATTAATTTTATTTCAATTTTAATTTTTTTGGTTAAGTTTTAAATCAATTTATTTAATTATTTAATTAATAACTTAATATGAATTAATGAATTAAATTTAATAATTCTGTAAAAATGTTGACTAAATATTGGGTATAGAAATTGTTAATATATTATACTTATAATGATCATAATATTTATTTCGTCATTCATTTATTCTATCCACACCTAAAATTAATAATTTCTGGGTATTTTTTTAATTTTAACAGTCAAAATTTTGATTTTCAAATAATTTTTTCTAATTTTTAAATATATTTCCTTCTTTCTTTCTATTTTTAAAAATTGTAATAAATATCTTCAAAATATGAAATTTGTCTCAATAAAATTTGACGAAATCTCTACTTTTGTTTAAAATTTTTTCAATTTATTATTTTCGGGAATTCATCTTGCAGAAATTATAATTAAAATTTATCAAAAAAATAATTATTTCAGAATTTCTAAAGTTTATTCAATGCCTTAGTAATTTTGTTAAATTATTTTAAATATATTTAAATTATTAAAATTATTACTAATTATAATAATAATTAAATTTTAGAAAATTTGAAATTGTAATTTTCATAAAATTTTAATTCTCGTGGAAAAATTACAATTTTAATTCAAATTTATTTTTCAACAAAATTTAAAAATTTTAAACTTCCAATTGCAAATCTTCTGGAATTTAATTATTTCTAAATACAAATAATTCTAATAATTTGAAAAAAAGGAAAGTTTATTTACAATACGTCTAAAATTCGAAATGTTTCAAAAAAACTAAGTCCTTCAGAATTTTTAATTTTAATTATTGAAAATTAAAATTTTCCCAAAAAATTTTAAATTAGAGGGTTCTTAAACTGTAATTTAATTTTATTGCAATTTGTGGAAAAAAATTTTAAAAATTGCATTTTATTAAAATTGAGAAAGTAATACAATCTAAGACTTATATTATTTTTTTTCAAATTTCGAAAGTAAAAAGTATTAAATTTCACTAATTTTTAAATATTTAAATAGTGATGTAATTAAATATTCAATTAGTATTTACTTTAATTGATTTAATTTTGAATTTAAATTAAAAATTCTTTTTTTACTATTTAGTACTTTTGAGATTTAAAATTTTACCTTGCTTTGAAAATTGTTTAAAATTTTTTAATTTGCAACAAAAATATTTTTTAGAAAACAATTTTTAATTACGAACGATATAATTAATATAAGTCATAATTAATTAATTAATATTAATATTAAGTAATGTTTGAAAAAAAATTGAAAATTGCATAAAATTACGCAAAATAATAAATTTACAAATATAAATTCACAAAAAATTTGTTTACTTTTATTATAAATATATCTTAAATATTATAACAAACTTTGTATATACATAGGAACATTTATTCGGAGATCAATCATATACTTAATGTCTAAATTAAAATCTTATATTTACAATTGTCACTTAATCGCTACTGACTATGAAGACCATATATATAAGTATAAAAAAATCCACTCTGCTCATTAAAAATATTTTCGATTCGAATTCAATCATGTTTTCTTATACATTAATAACATCAGTCTAATATCAGTCTTCTACTCAATCCCTGAAAATTCCATTTCTATTTTTTTTTTTATTTATTTATTTTTTTTTTGAGACAAAAGAAAACTGCGTTTTCCTCATTTCACAGCTTTGTAATTTTTTTTTCATTTTTTTGGTCTGAATTCTAATCTATATACAATTGAGTGTAAAAAATTTTTTTCATTAAACAAATTCAAGATCCTCTCATAAATTTTAATCAAAGTTACAAGTTTTTTTAAAAATAGAATTATAAAATTAATCTGAACAAAGTAGAATCTTAAACTGAAATTCTTAATTTTCTATTTATTATTTAAACCATTAAAAATGGTTTTCTTTTCTTTTTTGTCAAAATGATTATTTTTAATTGTTCCTCCAATAAAAAGGACATGGAGAAAAATTTCACAGCTCTTTGACGTTAATACTCGTTTAGTGAAAACTTTCTAACTCTCCAACTTTGGTGACAATTTTTGTTTCAAGCGTAAAAAAAATTGCATTTTTTATAATTCAAATATTTTTTTAAAAAATACAAAATAGTTATAAACAGTGATAGAAAAAAATCCTCGAGAAGAAAGAATTGCCAAATTGTAGATTAATTTTACCTAACTAAAAATAGGTATTATTTTAATTGCAATTGTTATTTTTTTAAATTACCAGTTTTTGTTTTTAAATTATCAGTTTTTGAATAATTATTTATCATTAATTTAATTTCAGTCTAATAGAAAATCAATTATAGAAAAAATTTCAAGAAAGAAAGAAAGAAAAAATTTTCAAACATTTAACAATTATACTATAAATTTTTATAGCATAATGATTAAATTAAATTCTTTCATTTCGAATAAAAAAGCCATTAATTAAATAGCTTACTTTGTTAACTTCCTTTTTTTATAGTGAATAATTAATTGCCATTTGATAAGTATCTCTCTACAATCGGCTAAGCCCTTCTTTGGGACTTCCTTAAATAATAATGTTTACATTATTTCTCAAAAATTCCTACCGATGAATTAATTAATTAAAATGATTTAATAATGATAATAATTAAGTGTGTGCAATGAAATAAATAACTATGAGAATTATCGAAAAAGATACGTATTAAAAAAAAAGTTCCCTCCCTCAGCGTGCCAGCGACTAAGTTTCAGGATGACTTCAAAAAAAAAATCATAATAACAAAATAATTTTTTTCGGAATTTTCGGCAAGGGATTAGATAGTTCCTTACCTAACCCGATAATGTTTTTATCCCTAAACTAATATAAATTAATTATTTTCTACCACTGTCTATAACTAGTTCACAAAAAAACAACTATAAATATTCATTTTAAACAATGAAACATAATTTTCATGTCATTTTCTTAAAAAAAAAAAAAAATAGAACAACAAAAAAAGAAAAAAAATAACGAAGAAAAAAGAAGAAATGGATTGTAGAGAGCAAGTTTTCCTAAAGAGTGAATTCTTAATTTGAGTATATCATACATCTTAGTTTTGCTGTTTCATTTCTCAGGGCAACCAACTCATACTTAAGTTTCAAATTTTCCTGTTCAAGGAAAGCTGCTCTTATTGCTATTTCATCTTCTTTAGCTCGTCTCGCGTCCCTCGAGCGTTTAGCGGCCTCGTTATTTTTTTTTCTTCTCTCCCAATAAGCTGCATCTTTTTCGTCCATGGTGCTGGTTGGCAATCCTGGACTTTTCGACACCCTGCAAGCGAAAGAAATTTGTTAATTAGTTGATTAGTTAAATAAAATTAAAATTATAATATTAAATCTAATTTTTAATTTATTTTTTAACTAAATTAAAATTAAAAATTAAATCAAAATTAAAAAATTAGTTGAACTAATTAATAGTAAATTAATTATTGCTACAATTTGATTGGAGTAAAAAAATTAGGCTAATTAAAAAAAATAAGCTAATTTTCATGATTTAATTTAGTTAAAAGCTCTCGTAAAGTATTTTTAACTGTTAACCTATTGTAAAAAAATTTAAATCAGTTCAAGTTTCCATTAAGTTGAATTTTAAGCTTTACAATGTTAATTAATTACAATTTTTATTTAGCAGAATTATCAGAATTTTTATTAATAATATTCTAATTTTTTTATTTTACTATTTTTTTCTCTTTTTTTTTTGTTCTAATTTATCTAATTCGTCCAAATTATAATTTTATTTCTAATTATTTATAAATTAAATAAAAATAAATAGTAATAAACTTTTAATAAAAATTGATCGAAGAAAAACTTTAATTTAGTTTTAATTAAATTTAAATTTAATTTAATTAAATAAAAATTCCACTCATTGGAATTTCAGCCAAATTATTAGTTCATCAATTTGGTTAAATCAAAATTCAACTATGGTAAAATTTTGCTGAATAAATATTTAGCTGAATAAAAATTTTGCGAGAAAAAAAATTCAATTTAATAAAAAAACTCTCAAAAAATATTATTTGAATAAAAATTCCGCTCTTTGAAATTTTAGCCAAATTATAATTAGTTAATTAATTAGAAATTTTCGTTAAATTTAAATTCAACTAAGGGGAAATTTTTTCTGAATGAAAATTTAGCTAAACAAAAATTTCGCGAGAAAAAAAATTTACTCTTATAAAAAGTCCTAGCAGAAACAAATTTAATTTTATTAAAAGCTCTCGTAAAAATTTAATGAAATAAAAATTCCGCTAAATGGAATTTTAGTCAAATAATTAGTTCATTAATTGCTAATTTAAATAAATAAAAATTCGGCTAAAGAAAAATTTTGCTAAATAAAAATTCAGCTAAAGAAAAATTTTGCTAAATAAAAATTCAGCTGAAGAAAAATTTTGCTAAATAAAAATTCAGCTAAAGGAAAAGTTTTCTAAATAAAAATTCAGCTGAAGAAAAATTTTGCTAAACAAAAATTCAGCTAAAGGAAAATTTTGCCAAATAAAAATTAAATTCAATAAAATATTCTTGAATAAAAATCCAGTTGAATCAAAACATGAAATAAAAAATTGAGTTGAAAAAGTGAAAATAAAAAAAATAATTTGCAAAAGTTCAGATATCGAAAAATACGAAAAAATAAAAATGAAAACAATAGCTCACCTCCTCATTTTAATATTCGTCCCCTCATTACTCCTTCTCACAGAGTCGAGCATCTTTTTCCGGAACTCCGAATACGCATCATTCGAATTTTGATCGTATATCAATTCCGAAACAACGCTCAACGAAAGTGGATCTTTGGGGTAAGCTTTAAATGGTCTTGCCGATTTTTTGCATTCAGGTGTCGACATTGTCGTTGTCGCAGGATCCTGTGTTGTCGACGTTGCATTTGGCATTTGAATTTGTGGCACTAAATGACTATTGCTATTACTATTATTATTATTATGACTGCTACTATTATTATTATTGTTACTATTCTGAACAATAATTGATGGTAACATAGTTGGCACTGTTGGTACAACTGTTTGTTGTTGTTGTTGTTGTTGTTGTTGTTGTTGTTGTCCAACTGATGGTAAAATTGGCACTGGTATGTGAATCGGTGGACTATTCATATAATTATTGTGCGCCAAATGATCAATTGAATGTAAACTGATTGCAGTGGTGTAGGTTTGTTCGAATTTTGGTTTTTTTGGTGATTCCTCTTCGGAAGGCGGTGTCACCATATAACTGCGCACTTCAAATGGATTCTCTCTTCTTTCACTTGAACATGATAAATTTGCCGCTTGCGTTTGTTCCTCATTTGACGAATTAAATGACGAATCGGAATATGTATCGCGTTGAATGCGATTCACGTAATTTGTCGTGATTATTGGTTGTTTCTTGCACGAGAGATCCAATACTGGTTGCTCTGTCTGTAACAAAAAAAGCAAAAATTAAATATTTATTAATTAAAATTAAATTAAATATTTATTAATTAAAATTAAATTAAATATTTATTAATTAAAACAAAATTAAATATTTATTATTAGAACCAAATTAAATATTTAATAATTAAAATAAAATTAAATAAATAGTTTTTCTAAGGATATCAAATTGAGACAACAAAACGAATCAAATTAATTATTTTTTACTTTATTTTTTATTAATTAATTTTTTCTTTTAATTAGAAAAAGACGCTTACCTTCACTATTGGATTTTTCATTTTTGAAGTAAAATCCAAAGCCTGAAAGTCTACAGCCGTTGGCAGGTACGAATTCATCTTTTCAACTGCAAAAAATTCAATGATGACGATTAATTAACGAATTACTATTGTAATTAAAAAAAATCCAGTACTATTATTATTGCTTTAATAATAATTATTATTAGCATTATTATTTTTTATCAGTATTATTATTGTTATTATTATTAAACATTATTAACTTTCGTATAGTCTTAAATTACATATTGTTTTGAGTTCAAAGAAAATTGTTTTTGTTAAATATTTCAGCGACAATAAAATTTTATTAAATTACCAAATGGCATTTAGTGGGAAGAAAAGAATTTTAACTGTATAATTAAAATTCAGGTACTTTTAGGATTCTCTTTAGAAAAAAATAATTCTCGTCCACCCGCAATTTGCAAAGTGAAAATTATCCCAGGACCACCCGATGAGGCAGTAAAATTCGAAATTAGGCCAATTGTAAAGAACAATTATACTTTGCTCCAATATTACGAAACATAGAATTTTTTCTATTCCTTTTGAAAATAGGTAGAAATTTTACAACACAAAACAATTTTGTTTGCCCTAAAATGTCACTTAAAAATTCAACAAGACTTGAATCGTTAATTTTTCATTATTAATCAAAATTAACAATGACAAAAATAAAATTGAAAAAGAATTAATAAAAAAAGTAATAAAACTAAAAAAATAGAAATAATAATAGTAATTATAATAGTAACAACAGTAGCAATAATAGACGAAAAAAAATTTTTATCTGGAACAGCGATAAGTTTCTCTAGAATAACGAAAGTTTTAACTGAAACAACTAAAAATTTGGCTAATCTATCGAAATTTGTAGCTGTTCCAGGCGAATATTTTTTTTCCGTGTTTTGAAAGACAGTAGACAAAAAAAGGAAAAAAAAATAAAAATTTAATTTTTATGGTAAGAAAACAATAGATAACAATATTTTTCAATTTTGAAAGAAAGTAAACAGAAAAAAATAGCAGCAAACAAAAAAAAAGTAAATAAAATTCAGAAAAAAGTGATTTAAAAAAATTCGATTCATAACAGAAATGGCGAAAAAAGAGAGGTAAACATTTTTTCAACTCTCAGTGTCACGAGCAACTTCCGATTATAATATATGTTATGAAAGATAGAATTTAAAAGATGGACAAACTGATGACAATGATCTTGAAATCGAGTTCATTACCCTTCACTTGTACTAAAGGATCATAAATTATATTTACATTTCAAAGCGATTACGTAATAGAGATAATCAAAATATTATAAGGCCGTATAAACTTGAAATTAGAACCTACAACTTTTTCAAAGTGAAATAATATTTATATCGAAAATAAAAAAATTGCCAACAATGACAAAACAAAATATGAATTAAAATTTAGCGAAATTTTTGAAAAATTGTGAATTTCAATTATTGAAATCAAATCGAAAATTGAAATTATATTTTAAGTGTCCAAAAAAATATGCATTAAAATTCAAGTGAACTGTCGAAAATTGCGAATTTGAATTTAATTATTGAATTCTTTAAAATAGTCATTTTAATTAAAAATCGAATTTCTTAAAATTGTAATTTTAATTGCAAATCAAATTATTGAAAATAAAAATTTTAATTGAAAATTTTTGAAAAGAAAATAAAAACAAATGTAAAAAACTATAAACAAAATTAATTATAGAAAGAAATATAAATAAATCGACAGCAAAAATAAAGTAGACAAAAAATACTACAAATTTGTAAAATTTCGAATTGCACTGTTACACTTACATCACTTTTTATTGTTACTAATAATAATAATCAATAAGTACTGTTAATAATTGTTAATAAAAACTTTAAAAAAACGCAATGCGAAAAAAGCACAAAATTCACAACTATTTTGCGTATCTTAATATTGTTTTTCTCTTGACACAAAAATATATTTCACTTCAAAATCAAAAAACTAAAGAAAAAATTTTCAAGAAACAATTTAAAAAATTATTATTAATATTATTATTATTGAAAAATAAACAAGAAAAATGCAAAACTGAGAGTACTTACCTATTTAATAAATCCCAAATTCACAAGAAACACACAACAAGGTGACGATGTTTCGTCTACCAATGACTTTTCGAAACTGAACAGACACGAAACGAAGTAAACCGAACTACAGAACTACTTAAGACCTGAACTACCAAAAAGGACACCGGAAACTTAAATAGAGGAGGAGACGACGGTTTCTCTATTTCCACTGTGAACCATTTACTCTATTCGAGGTAAAAATCGGTTTCAGAGAGGGTGGGATTTTGCTTATATATGCACGCAGTCCCAAAAATTCTTGGGAGTGGGGGTAAGAAAAATTGTGGGCGGGGAATGGTTAACCACAGTGGTAGGGTTGGCACGTGCCAATCAATGCTCTTTTCCAAGTATTTTTTTTTCAATTTTCTATACACAATATTGAGTACACTTCAAGAATCACTTTTCACTTTCAAAATATATACGTGGAGAATTATTTTTTCTATATCGTAAAGCAATTGCTTTACGATATAAAAAAAATAATTCTCCACGTTTACCACGTGTATATATAAATATAATTAGAATATTATATTTACTGAAAATAATAACAATAGGTAGAATATTGTATTTACTGAAAATAATAACAATAATTAAAATATTATAATTATTGTATTTTTTTAACAATTATTTAATTATGAATAATTATTATTTATAATTAATTATTTGTAGACGAGAGAAGCCTTTCGTGCAAATACTACTCCTAAATTATTTTAATGAAAAAAAATTTTTATTTGTTACAAATAACCGAATACTTGTCTAAATTATGAATTAAATATTTGCCTGAATCAAATAAATGTTTGTCTAAATCAAATAAATTTTATTTGAACGAATATTTTAGTATTTGAAACAATTATGATTTAATTGACTCTAAAATTATTCGATACAAATAAATATTTATTTTATAATAGAAAAGTAATGGTTTCTTTAAAACAAAAAAAATTTTTCTTTCATTGTACTATTATAATAATAAATTTTAAAAAATGTTGTGATTCTATAACAATTTTTGGCATTATTTTCAATTATCATTAGTGTGATGATTATTAAAATCATAATTGTTGTAGCTAGCAACAATTATTAACTAGTTAATAATAATAATTATTAACTAAATAAAAAAATAAAATAAAAATTATTAGCAAATTTATATAAATATTTATATTTACTGAAAATTAATAATAATGAAATCAGTTAATTATTATTATTGTTATTATTTGCAATAACTATAATAAATTATTCTTCTTAACTTATTTCGAATAGGAAAAAATTTCCGGCGGCGCATAGTAAATATTAAATCTTATATTAAATTGAATCATGTGAAAATTATGTTCTTTAAAAAAAATTACAACAAAAATAAATTAAAATATTGCTATTTAAATTGAAACTAATTTCCAGTCTTAAAATAAGCTTTTTTAAATAATTTTATAAAAAAAACTATATAAAAAAAAATTTATAAAAGTTGACAAAATATTATTTTACAAAGATTTTAAAGAAAAAAGTCTTATTTGATATCGCTCTTATTCTCAGTTATTTTTATCTTTAATTCAATTTAGAAATAATTGAAAAAAATCCATGAAAAAAAATTTACTTGGAACAGCGAAAAGTTTCTTTAAAATAGAAAAATTCTCAACTGAAACAACTAAAATTTTCGCTAATATAGTAAAATTTGTAGCTGCCAATGCAACTTTCATTTTACTTAATTAACTAAATTTTAGTTTAAATTAACACAAACCTCAATTTCAAAAAAGCGTTAAATTTACGGCGCATCTTAAATTAAAATTTTCTTTTCAAAATGTGTGAAAAGAAAAATGCACAATAAATAAGTTATAGAAAAAGTATAAAAAATAAATTGAAAATTAAATAAAATAAAAATTAAATTGAAAATTAAATGAAATATAAATTGAATTGAAAATTAAATTTAAATTTAAATGAAATAAAAATTGACTTAAAAAAATATAAAAATAGAATAAAAAAATTATTGTAACATACCACTTGAAGATTCCTCCAAAGATTCCAAAGAAAACGTCTTTTCGCTTTTTGCATTTTCACCAAATTTCCACGATCACTTAGTAATTATTTTCCTGCAAAACAAAATCCAAAAAGAAAAATTTACAAAAATTGTTTTAAAAAATCCCCAAAAATAAAACTATTACAATTTTATTGCATTTTTTTTTCCTTATGCAATTCTAAAGCAAAAAAATAAATCAACCACCAAAAAAAAGAGAAACAACACAATGAGGCTTAAAGAATAATATCATAAACAAACGACTATTCCGAAAAAAGAAATTTTTAATTTATAACACAGATTTTTAAAAGCAAATCCAATAAAAATAAGTGGGTTTTTCCTCTTTTTTTGCGGGTTCAGACCGACAAAAAGTTTTATTAACGCAGCGGTTCAAGAAAATTGTCAAGAAAAACATTGTATACAAGAAGCTACTGCCCCTTTTTTATGGTATGGTTTCAAGAACAGACGTTTTAAAAATCTTTCTGTCACTCAATTTTATTGGTGAATAATATAAGAAAGAAAAAGTGCAAAACATTTCTCATAATGGCTCAAGAAATTATACAGTATATAAATTTAAATGGAAACTTATCTGTGGAAAATGCCAAGTTTCACTTTTTTTCACTCTTTTTCCTGCTGTGAAAATACAAGTGCAAAAAGAATTTTAGAAACATATGTTTTTCTCAACAATTTACTTCACCAAAAAAACATTTTTTTTTTGACAATTTTTGTTAAATGCGTTAGAATGACATTTCTTTAATTAATTTTTTTGAGAATAGAACAAAAAAAATCGAATAATTTTCATTTTTTACCAAATTATTATTATATTAACTTACTTTTTTTATCAAAATTAAAATATTTAAAAATTAGTTGCATAAAATTAATAATTTTCCTTAATTAAAATCCATTCAATAAAAATTTTTCTAAATAAAAGTGTTATTAATTTAAAAACTATAAACTATTTACTATTTTTAAGGAAAATTGGCTAAATATTTTGTTAAGAAATACGAAACGTGTGAAATAAAAATTTAACCAAGTGCTCATTCGGCTAAATAAAAATCCTGACAAATAAAAATTCTACTGAATAAAAAATCTGCTAAATGAAAAGTTTAGTAAATGACAATTCAGCTAATTTGGGCAAAAAATAAGAAACATACCAAAAAAATCTGCCAAACAAAAATTCTAGTAAATGGAAACCTAAAAAAAATCCAACTAAATAAAAAATTGCTAATAGGAAATTTTACTGAATGCCCGTTCGTCTAAATATTCTGCTAAAAAGTAAGAAAAATGTCAAATAAAAATTCTACCAAACGATCATTCGGCCTAATAAATTTCATAACAAATGAAAATTCTGCTAAATAAAAATTTTACTAAATGACAATTCGGTTAAATATTTCTCTAAAATTACGAAACATTTTGAATAAAAATTCTAGTAAATGCTCATTCGGCTTAATAAAAATCCTACCTGATAAAGATTCTGGAGAATGAAAATTTTCGTAAATAAAATTCTACTAAATAAAAAATTTGCTAAAATAAAATTTTACTAATTGCCTATTCGGCTAAATATTTTGCTGAAACTTAAGAAAAAAATTTAAGCAAAAATTCTACTAAATGCTTATTTGGGTTAAAAAAATTATACCAAAAAATAAAAATTTTGGTAAATAAAAATTATACTAATTAAAAATTTTTTTAAATACTAATATTGTTAAACATTCTGCTAAAAGCTATAAAACATGTCAAATAAAAATTCTATCAAATGTGCATTCGGCCTAATAAAAATCAAAACAAATAAAAATTCTAATAAATAAAAACTATTTACTAGCAGAAATATTATTTACAGGAATTTTTATTTACTAGAATTTTTATTTGTTATGATTTTCATTAGGCCGAATGTGCATTTAGTAGAATTATTATTATTTTTCATGTTTCTTAGTCTTTGGCGTTTAGTAAATTTTCAATTAATAGAAATTTTATTTATACAATATTTCTACTAATTGATAATTTACTTTTATTTACATAAAATTTCTATTAATTGAAAATTTACTAAATGCCAAAGACTAAGAAACATGAAGAATAATAATTCTACTAAATGTACATTCGGCCTAATAAAAATCATAACAAATAAAAATTCCTGTAAATAATATTTCTACTATTTGAAAATTATTCTAAACGCCAAATACTAAGAAAAATATAAAATAAAAATTCTACAAAATGATCATTCGGCTGAATAAAAATTAAAACAAAAATTCTAGTAAATAATAATTTTTGTAAATAAATTTTCTGTAAATTAAAATTCTACGAAATAAAAATTCTACTAAATTTGTGTCAAACGAAAATTTGTAAATTCCACTTAACAACAACTGATCCAAATAAAAATCAAAATCAATCTAATAATGATTTCAAAGAAATTTCATCATCATTTTAAAATTCAAAACAAAACAAAAAAAAAGTACATAAAATTTTACAACAAGAACATTTGCAAAGAAGATAAACGAATAAGTCAAAAACGTTTTGTTGAGAGAAAATAAATTATCACCATTATCGTAAAAGCCATTAGTAAAAATAGAATTTTTCGGAAGTCTTTCTCTTATGCAATAACGAAAGGACAAAGTTTAGTCCATTCTTTGAAAAATATGTCCTCTCTCCCGAAATAATGAACCGAACCGGTTGGATTAATCCGATCAGGTATCATTGACAATGGACTTTTTCTTAAAATCTATTTAACAATTCATATCCTTGGCCTACTAATTCCCTTAAAGTTCGGCAAAAGGGTTAAAAGTGAAAAGCGAATGTTATTACAAGGCGAAAGTTGCAATTCATTCCCGTGGAGAAAAGCGGAAGTCCAACAGTGTTCCTCTTGTTATGTGAATGTTTACTTTAACCCTTTCGGAGCCCATCCGACTTCTGTAATATTTCAAAATCTTTTTGTTTCTGGTCACTGGTACAGATTTATGGTATTTTCGTGCCTTTAACCCGTTCGCTTAAAATCGCGAATTTGCGTAAAGGCATCCTCACTTCTCATAAATTATAAAATGTTTCGACCTGTCCCGCTTAAAAGTTCATTGGAACGACGATATTTTCACTTATTTTAACATTCTCCAAGCTAAAGGGTTAAGGTCTTGAGAAATGTATACATATAGATGTTTGGAAAAGGCTTTTCTCGCATTTATGTTTACAATTGAATTTTTCTTAATGCGAAGAGAGAAATATCTTATTATTCGGTTTTTAATCCGAAATTTCTTGTTAAACCGTTCATTTTCAGTTTGAAAATTGAAAAATTCATCTTTGCAGAAGACAATGAATTTTCAAAGTAAACAAGTTTCACACAAAATATTGATTTCGCTTTTTCCCGATTTACAGATAAAATTTTAACTTTCTCTCTGATCCTTATTAAAAAAATTCAAGGGGAGATCTGTTTTAAAAAATGATAATTTTCAGAATCAAAAATTTAATTCAAATCTTTAAGAGTGTCTAACTATAATTGTAAAAATAAAATTAGCAGGGTTGCCACAAATATTTAATTTTATTTTTCCCTGACTTTTCCCTGATTTCCAAACAAAATTTTCACTTTCTCCCTGACCCTAAAGAATATTCTGATTCACTCAAAAAATTATTACCTAAATACTCAAAAAATATATTCTTAATACATTTATTTGCGAATTTCTTTAATTGGAAAATTATTCGAAAACATCAATAACTTCTTTTCTAAATAAATATTTAATCATTATTTTTCCGTAGGAATTAAAATTCTTCAAAACATTCAAATTCAAACCTTTTTGAAATTCAACAATTTGTAATAATTTAAATTACCATAAAAATTTTCAAAAAAAGTTAATTATTTACAAAAATCTTAATAAATTCCTTCGCAAGAATTCAAATATTTTTAAAAGTAGTAAAATTTCTTTAAAAAATTCAATTATTTAAAAAAAAATGTAATAAAATTCGTTACAAGAATTCAATTATTTTCATAAATAATAAATCGATTATACGGTAATTCATTTTTAAATCAATTTTTATATTAGAAAATTCTAGAAGAATTCAATTATTTAAATTAAAAAATAAATAAGTTCTTGAATAATTTAAAAAATTTAAAAAAAAATTTTAAGAATAAATCCAATTTTCTATCTATATATTTTAAATTGTAAAAAAAATAATTGAAATTCTGCGATAAGTTTTGTTATTTATGAAAATAATTGAATTCTTGCAACGAATTTTATCCAAGTTTATAAAAATAATTGAATTTTTGAAAAGAATTAAATTTTTTTAAATTAATATTTATTTATTTTAAATAATTTTATTATTTTAAATAATTGTATTATTTATTAAGTATTTTAAATAATTGAATAATTCAATTATTTAAAATACAAAATTACTTATAAAAAAAATTGAATTATTTCGAAGAAACTTATTAAACATTTTGTAAATAATTGAATTCCCGTGAAATTTTGTCAAGAATTTTATTAAAATTTTTAAACAATAATTGAATTTCTGAAATCATTTGTAACTTTTCCAAAATGCAATTTTTTTAGTCTTTTTAACTAAAATGTTTAAAACCTTTTGAAAAATAATAATTTTTAAAAATTGTAAGCTTCTGACTAAAACTTTTTCTAATGTAGAAAATATTGTTTATATTAAGATTATTTATTAGTTATAATTCTAGAATAACTTAAAAATAGTTATTCTAGAATTTAATTATTTCCAATAAATTGAATGATTTAAAGAAATAATAAAAACCAAGACATTATTTTAAAATTCATTGAAATTCAAAAGTTTTAAAGATGAAAAAAAAATTTAAAGAGAATTCAAGATTTTTAATTTTTTTAAAAATATTTTTACATACCAAAAATCAGAATTTTTGTTGTAATTCTAAAAATTTGATATTTCTCCTGTACTTCTGTTAACACTCTCTGACATATTTCCCTGATTTCCCTTACTTAGAAATCGATTATGTAATTTCATTTTTACTTTCACTTTGACAAATTTTCATATTCATTTTGCCTTTAATAGATTTTTATTTTCACTTTAGCTGTTTTTTCAGTTTCATTTGCACTTTAACAGATGTTTCTTTTCACTTTCATTTAAACTATTATTGGCAACTTTATTCTAATAATTTTTTTTCATTTAGGCAGATTTTTATATTAACTTTCGTCTTAATTTTTATTTTCAATTTCAATTTCATTTTCATTTCTACTTTTATGTAAAGAAAAATCAAAATCTGTCAAAGTGAAAATCTATCAAAGTTAAAATATTAGTGAAAATAAAAGTGAAAATTAAAGAGAAAATGAAAGTGAAAACCAAAGTGAAACTAAAAATCTAATAAAGTGAAAGTGAAAATTAAAGTCAAACTAGAAATTAAATTATATAATCGATCCTCTGTGGCAACTCTAATAAACTATATAAATTGTAAGACAATTAAAATAATGAATATTTAATTAAAAATCCGTATAATATTAGTTTCAATTAAATTATTTTATCAATCCACTAACTTTGACTATTTTAAAGAAAATTTACCTAATTAAAATAAAGAACAGTCTCTACATAAATTCATTAAGTAAAGATAAAATTTGGGAATACCCCAAAAATTTGTATAAAAATTAAAATATTTCCTATGCCACGCAACTGAAGATATCACTAACCTCCTATTACTTGTTTTTATTAATGTGAGAAAAAAGAAATGAGATTATTTTTATCATTTTTTTCCCCCATTAGTCAATAGTAAACCTATTTAAACAACATAATATTCTCATTATGTTAAATATATAATACATTGTTTCAAAAATTACATAATTTTTAAAAGAGGTCTTTAAACTGATCATTAATAATTACATCAAAATTAAGTTTCTCATCAAAATAATTAAAAAAAATCCATTAAAAATAATTTTTCTCACTTAATTAAGATTAATTTAGCATCAACTATAGTTTATACATATATTGTAATCGCATGATCAGAATATAATGAGAGTTAAACTCAAAATTTAGGTCAAAGATTAATTTCCGTGTCAAAAAATAAAAAAGTATCTATTTATCTTAAAAAATAGGTAAAAATTCTTAATTCAAAAGAAGAAGAACCGAGGCCGAAATGCTGACGACGACAAGCTGCATGAGAAATAATTTCAAATGTTTTTCTGAATTTGTCTCCAATTATAAATGAAAAATAAAGAACTATTTTCACTCGTGCATCATTGATCCGTTATTTACGATCGTTTTACATATTATAAAAAGTACCAAAAAGCTGCAAATTAGGAACTAAACTATGTCTGTCGGCAACGATAAATCTCAATTGTAAAGTGTTGAGATTTCGCCCAGTTTCAATAGAAAACGATGTAACGGTGCTTTTTTTCTCGAGTGGCTATTGTAACCATCAATGTGTAAATCCGTGTGTGTATATGTGACACGCATGAGGGGTGATGATCACTCAAATAATCATTGATCCTCGGAAGCTGTGCTTGACGCCGCCAAATGAAAAAAAAAATTGAGACGTTTTCGGCGAGAAAATTACCAGCGGATTTGCCAATCCACCGTGCACCGAAAAGAGAGAAAAAAAAGAAAAAGAGAGAGAAAAACGGAAAAAAGAAAAAAAATATCAAAAAAAGAGAGAAAGAAAGAAAGAGAAAGATATACAAAATAAGTGAGAGAAAATACCGTTAGAAAATATCCGTTTTGTAATTCTCGTGAGATTTGGGCAGATGTAAAAATGGCGATATTTGAGGTATTCATCATCATCCTTCTAGGACGATGGTCACGGGAAAATGCATATATAACGGGTTGCGGTCGCTTACACCATTCAAATCTGGGTTATGTGTCGACTAAAAGAGCAAAAATTTCTATACATGGGAAAAAGGAGGCCAAATGTGTTTGAATTGAGGCACTAGGGATACTGCTGTGCCTTTTTTCCTATGGTGCTTAAAATCTACAGAAACTAAAAAAGAGTGAGAGGACTCTCTTCATTTTTTTTTTTTTTTTAACAAAAACCCGCAAATGAGCTGAAGAAATAAATTTAGCGTGATTATGGTGGGCCGAGACATAATAAAAACAAGTTTCTTTATACATATACTTTTCTCATTATTGAAATAGTTTTCTTCCCCGGCATTTGTCTTCTTTTTCTCACGGAAATTATCGGAATAAAAATTCTATTCTTAGATGACAACACTTCAAAAAAGTATTTAAAAAAATTTGTAAACGAATTTAGGAATTAAAAAATAAATGAATTTAATCAGGGTTGCCACAAAAATTAAATTTTGTTTTTCCCTGATTTCCAGACAGAATTTTGACTTTTTCCCTAAAGAATATTCTGCGATTCAGTCTAAAAATGATTAGATACTCAAAAAAAATGTTCTATTACATTTATTTACAAATTTCCTTAATTGTGAAATTATTCAAAAACACCAATAACTTCATTTTTAAATAAATATTTAGTCATTATTTTTTTTCCATGGGACTAAGATTTTCAAAAATTCTTATTCTAACAATTATAAGAATATTATATTAGAAAACATGAATAATTGAATGTTTCTTAAAATTTAAATTTTACGAAGAATTGTATTAACAACTTTTGTAAGTATTTAATTTCTTTTAACGAATTAAATAAAAATTTTAATAAAATTTATTATATTAAAGAAATTTAAAACAAGTTTTGAAAAAAATTGACAACTTTTTAAAAAATTTTATTAAAATTTTTAAAAATAATTGAATTCCTGAGAAGCATTTAAAAAATAATTTATGCAAATAATTGAATTCATGCAAAGAATTTTATTAAATTTTGTTCAAATAATAAAAAATTTTGCCAAGAATTTTATTAAAAATTTTTTACAATAATTTAATTCTTGAGAAGAATTTCTCTATCTATGTATAAAGATAATTTAATTGACTGAAATTTTTAAAAATGTTTGAAAACAATTTAATTTCTGCAAAGTATTTTAATACTTTTCAAAAGAATTGATTTCTTGTAATGAATTTTGATATTTATTAAAATAATTGAATTTTGGAAAAGAATTTTATTAAAGTTCCTTAAAATAATTGATTTTATGGGAAGAATTTTGTTGTTTATCAAGCTAATTGAATTCTTTTACAGAATTACTTAAAAATTTTGTAAATAATTGATTTTCTGCAATGAATTAAATGTTATTTATGAAAGTAGATGAATTATTTCGAAGAATTTTATTATTTTATTGAATAATTGAATGTTTTTCAAAATTGAATTCTTTCGTCAAGTTTTAATAAAATTTTTAAGAATAATTGCATTTTTCGAGGAATTTATTTAAAATTGTATTAAAAATATTGAATTCCTAAATGAAATTTTATTATTTATGAAAATAATTGAATTGAATCCTTTGATAAATATTTTATGAAAATAGTAAATATTGAAAATTATTGAATTGCGAAAAACTTTTGAAAATAATTGAAATTTTGCAAAGAATTTTATTTAAATTTTTGAAAATAATTGAATTTTTGTCGAAAAATTTTGCTATTTGTAAATATAATTGAATTCTTGACAAGATATTAGTTAAAATTTTTAAAAATAATTGAATTTCTTAGAAGAATTTTATTATTTTTGAAAATAATTGAATTTTTGTGATGAATATTGTTATTTTTGAAAATAATTGAATTTTGCAAAGAATTTTTTTTTAATTTTATTTTTATCGCCACTCCGGTTAATTTTTATTTGGTTTGATATATGAATTCAGCGTTGATCACTTGAATAGAATGAAATTGATTTAAATTGAATTGAATTCTGTTTAAAATACTTTACAATAACAATAATTTTACAAAAAAAAATAGTTTTTTATTTCAAATTATGTCAGTTGTAAATTTTTTAAAGAGAATTGAATTATTTTGAATTCAATTCAATTTAATTCCATTCAAATAAATTAAATTAATATTTAACCAAATAGAAAACATAAATTATTTAATTAAAAGTTAAAATTATTTAATTCAATTCAATTTAATTTAATTTAATTCACACAAATATTGTGTATAAATTTGACTAAATCACAAATCATTTCGTTAAAAATATCGCCACTCGGGTTAATTTATGTATTCATTTCAAAATAATTCAATTTCAATTCAAACTTCACAATTATATTAATTTTACAGAAACTGAATTTTTTTTCATTTTAAATCATTTTAATTGAAAATTATTTTTAACAGAATTGAATTGAATTCAAATCCATTCTATATTCAAAACAAATCAAATCTATTTAATTCAATTCAGTTCAATTTAATTGAAAAACACTTCATTTCGGTTAAAATATCGACATTTCGGTTTAACTTCTATTTGGTTTACTTTCAATTCAGTGTTTTTCAATTAAATTGAACTGAATTAAATTGCAATTAATTCAATTTCAAATAATTCAGTTCTACTGAGAAAACTTGACAATTGCTATAATTTTACAGAATCATAACAGTTTTTTATTTAAAATTATTTCAATTGTGTATTTTTTTAACAGAATTGAATTTTTAAATTGAATTGAATTAAATTAAATTTAATATAATTTAATTCAATTAAAAGATATTGAATTCATGTTTAACGAAGAACAAAAAAAAAAGAAATTGAAATATTTCACTACATTTCGTTTATAAGCTTTTCATGTCATTTTTCTTACTAGTAATTATTTATTTTGAGTTGATTGTTAAAGAAAAATATAAGATTTTACTAAACAATTATTAATTTATAACGAATTCAGCTTTAGAGGGTACAATAAAATACTACCAATAACGGAATTATTACCCCAATTGTGGTATTAAAATAACACTATACTGTGTAAAAAAGTCTAATTTTAACACCAAATCAGATATAAAAACAAAACCTAATTTTTAATTTGAAGAATTTTTAAACCAATTTCCTATACCACAATTATTATTTTATTTCTGATGAAACAATACGTTTCGGTAGTAGCCGCACTACCGGAAATAAAATAATAATTGTGGTAATGGAAATTGTCCTAAAAATTCTTCAAATTAATATAAATTAAAAACCACATCTAATTAAAACCAAATTTTTCCTATTTGCACTCAATTACCAATTTCGTTACACATCTATCCATAGTATATAATTAAGAAAAAAATCGAAACGAGAAAAATCTTAATAGAGTGCGATGGCTGAATATATGTATAACAGTGAAAGTGACAATGGATATTGTGCGGTGGTTCCATTGGGAGAAAAAAAAGAAGAAGAAATGTCTAAAATTTGAAGGTATAAACCGAAAATCTTGACAAAGTGACAACGGCAGGTAGATTGCAGAAAAAGGAGGGTTCGAATGGTACCTAATAAAAATGAGTAATGCACTCTTAACCGATGGGGGCCATGTGCCATAAGAATTTTTCAACGCCAGAAGTAACTCTCATTATTGAGGGTTAAACAACTTTATTATCCTCTAACGCTACTCCCGTCATATTTACGGATTAGGATAAATCCCCGAGATTGTAAATTTTAATTTGGAACTTTAACGATCTTCCCTTTCACCAACAACTCCGCACATTTTCTTACATCCAATTTTAAATGGAACGTCGATAAAGAGATCTTTTTAATAAAGAACAGACACGCTGAAATATATATTAAGTTCCTTTAATGTGTCCCTTAAGTTTTCAACTTTCAAATGAATATGCCGATATTTTTCTGACTTCTGTTAATTCCCTTAATTAGTTAATTCTCTTAATTTCCTTAATTCATATTTTCTTAAAACATATTTTTTATATTATAAAAATTAATGCTAAGAAAAAAATTATTCTCTAAATAAAAGCTGAATTTACAAATTAGAATTTAATGCAGTAATTTTTAAAAATGTGACGAGTCGCGAAGAAAAGGAAGAAGCAAAATTTTATAGGTTATGTTTCTCAGCTTTTTACATTGAAAAAAGGATTAATTTTTAATTTTCTAAAGCGAGAAATAATATTTCTTGAATATCTTTAATGTAATAAAGGTATGAACATAATTAATTTAAGTTGAGAGTTGACCCACTTTACGCATTTTCACTTAAAAGATGACAAACATAACCTTTGAATTTTGAGAACTCTTTCTTTTCTTAGCGACTTGTCACAATTATTAAAACAAAAAAATTCATTCATTCGAGCATTTAAAATTTTTTATAGTTAAATTTTGTTAAATGAAACACAAGTGCTAAAAAATTGCATTAAGTCAATTTTTAAAAATACGACAAATTTTCTAACGGGAAGTTTTTCCCAGAATTTCAAATTGAGACAAAAAAAAGAATCAAAAGTGTTGCGAAGCAACGTTTTGATTTCTTTTTTTGTCTCAATTTGATATCCTTAGAAAAATTATAAGCTAAAATACCCAATTGTAAACTTTCCCTTAAAAAAAAATTCTCTAAATTCTTATTTCATAAAAATTCAGTTTTTTCAAAATTATACAAAACCAAAAATCGTAATGACAATTTAAAAAAAAAACTGTTGGGAGGTCTAACTAACTGTACATCTGTTCTTGAAAATATCACAAACCACCTTCTTAAGGAAATAGTCGTCATCGAGAATGATGAAAAAAGCGGATATATAAGAGAAAAAAAAATATGTCAATATTTTGTGGGAGGTCTAAAAATGTCACAATACTGTCTCTATAGGCAAAGAGACCATTAGCCATTTCTGGTAGCAAAATAGGCGCCCGGGGGAATTTTTTTCTCTTTCTCTTTCTTTTTTTTTGAAAATAAAAAAAAGATGTAAATAAAAACTAGTGAGAAGAATATTTGACCAGTAGCTGGACCTCCATTAAGACGTTTAAGGGATGAAGAGTGCTGGCGACTTTTAAAGTAATTATTTTTCGATTTATCATTTAAGGACAGACCACCGGGCAGGCAGGTTTTGCCAACATAACTTTTGAAAATTTGCATACTTCCGGCCCCCTCGCACACGCCTTTTTCCTTGGGGAACCCCTTTTCTCTAAAATTCATATATACAAGCAATACATTCATTTCTGGTAAAGCACGCCTTCTGACTTGTGTGTGTATTAACGTCTCTGGAGAATGGACTTGTTGTTGGTTATATTTATACAATATGTTGGTCAATATGTATTTATATATAAAGAAAAAAAATTTTGTTGAATCTTCATTTTTTAAAAAATGTGCTATATAGAATAGATGATATTTCAATCATTGTATTTCATGGCTTTTCAAAGTATTTATGTATTTATTATATTTATTATATTTATTATATTTAACATATTTATTATATATTATTTATAAAGAACTTAGAAAATGTAAAAATTTTTATTAAAAAAAATTAGGTTAAAAAAAATAGTTATAATTATTATTCTATACTCATGAACGTGATAAAATTCTGTTTAATAAAAAATTATACCAAACAGAAATTCAGTGAAAGAAATTTCACTGAATTATTTCCATTTGGTATAATTTTTTATTTGACAGAATTTTCAATTGCTGAAATTTGTATTTTTACCGAATTTCCATTTAACCAAATTTCTTTCCAGATCAATTTTTATTTAAAAAAAATAATTCTAATTAACAAACCTTCCACTTAAGGAAATTTTTCCTAATCAGAATTTTTGTTTAAAAAAACTTTAAATTCAAATAAATTTTAACTTAACAGAATTTTTATTTAGCCGAATTTCTATTTAACCAAATTTTCATTTAACAGATTTTCCATTAATGCAAATTATTGACGTACAATTTTTATTTAAGAAAATGGTCAATTACAATCAATTTTATCTAAAAAAAATTTTCATTTACTAGAATTTCTATTTAATTTCTACTTTAAAGTATAAATTTTTATTTAATAAAATTCATAATTAAAAAAATAATATTCAACTTAAGTGAATTTCAATTTAGTGGAATTTCTATTTAACTGAATTTCCATTCAACTAAATTATTATACCAAACAGAAATTCAGTGGAAGAAATTTCACTGAATTATTTCCATTTGGTATAATTTTTTATTTGACAGAATTTTCAATTGCTGAAATTTGTATTTTTACCGAATTTCCATTTAACCAAATTTCTTTCCAGATCAATTTTTATTTAAAAAATAATTCTAATTAACAGACCAGGAAATTTTTCCCAATTAGGATTTTAAAAAAAAAATTTTAATTCAAATAAATATTAACTGAACAGAATTTTTATTTAACCGAATTTCTATTTAACCAAATTTTCCAGATTTTTCATTAAAGCAAATTATTGTTAAACAGTTTTAATTTAAGAAAATGTTCAATCAAAATAAATTTTAACTGGAACAAAATTTTTATTTACTAAAATTTCTATTTAATATCTATTTAAAAGAAAATCGTTCTCTTTAAACAAATTTTTATTTAAAAGAACAAACTTTCCACTTAAGCAAATTTTTATTTAATAAAATTCATAATTAAAAAAATAATTTTCAACTTAACTGAATTTTCAATTTAGTAGAATTTCTATTTAACTGAATTTCCATTCAACTAAATTTCTTTTGTTACAAATTTGTATTTAAAAGGAATTTTAATTAACAAATTTTCCATTCAAGCAAATTTTTATTGAACCGAATTTATTTTCAAATAAATTTTTATTTATGAACAAATTCTAATTATCAAATGTTTCATTTAAGCTCATTTTTGTCAAACATAATTTTTATTTAATAAAATTTATAATTAAAATAATTTAAAATTTACCAGTAATTTTATTTAATAGAATTTTCATTTAGCAGAATTTCCATTGAACCGAACTTCTTTTTAAATAAAAATAAAAATACGACTAAAAGTTCTGCTAAGTGCGAATTCGATTAAAGAAATATTCTGTTAAATAAAATTGCTGATAGATTAATATTCTACTAAATAATCATTCGGCTAAATAAAAATTCTGCTTTATAAAAATATCTGCAACTACTAAATGTTGATTCGGCTAAATAAAAATTTCTACATTAAATGTTAATTCGACCAAATAAAAAAAATTAATTCAAAAATCAAGCAATCAAAAATCTTGCTAAATAAAAAATTCTGCCAATTAAAAATTTCTACACGAAATGCTAATTCGACTAAATAAAAATTCTGCTAAATACATACAAGTTTCTATACTAAATGCTAATTCAACTAAATAAAAATTCTGATAAATAAAATTTTCTATACTTAATGCCAATTCGGCTAAATAAAAATTCTGTTTAATAAAAATTTTGTTGAACTTAAATTTCTATAATACTAAATAAAATACTACCAAACAAAAATTCTGTTAAATGAAAATTTTATGAAATACTAATTCAATATTTCAATTAAATATTTCTTCATATAAAAACACTGTTAAATAAGAAGCATATGAAATAAAAATCATAGTAAATAAAAATTCTAATGAATAAAAATTCTAGTAAATAAAAATATCAGTAAACAATTCCCTTAAATGTCAAAATTCCGCTAAGTAAAAATCCTGACTCAGCATTAAAAATTTCGTCCCAAAATTTTCCTGTTGCCTAATACAATCTTATTTTAGGATCGAATGTACAACAAAAATCTGTGTTTTCAGTACGTCTACATTGTCTCAAATCTTAATGAATTTAATGTTTACATCTTTAGGAAAGAAAAATAGTTTCCAGTTTCGAAACAAAGGTCTGTTTTTACCGTCGCTTAATGGTCAAAATAAAACTCCTTACATTCATCGGACTAGTTTTTCACAAACAAAGAAACGTGTTCTCCACTTTTATTTTTTTCCCCAAAAAAATAATAAGAACAGTCTGAAGTTTGCAAATTTGCTTTACAAAAATTAAAAAAAAAACGGTATTTGTATGCATATATTGATGAAAACGTAAAACTAGGAAAACAAGAAAGAGCAACACATGTCATAAGTTAAAAGGGACAAAATCCGCTATTCAACGGTTGCTGACAAAAAACTTTCAAAAACCAGATCACAGTATTTGGTTACTAATCCGGAAAGTAAAGAGTTGAAAATACCTTTTTTGGACTGTATTTTAAATCCCTCTCTCTTTTTCATATAAAAAGTACCTAATTTTTCCCAAAATAATATCTGAAACTAAATTAACTTTCCTAAACTCAGTTTTGAAAATTGAATAGTTTTTCCAAGGATATCTAATTAAGACAAAAAACGTATCAAAATTGTTGCTAAAATTGTGATACGTTTTTTGTCTCAATTTGATATCCTTTAAAAAACTGTGACTTGAAAAGTAAGGAAAAAATCAGAAAAAATGTAAACATTAGAAAAAAAACAAGTTATTTCCTATTAGCACAAATTTTTCAAATTTGTATTTACAGAAAACCTTTTTTGAAAATAAAAAATCGTTTTTAAACTAATTTTGACATGTCACATAATTATACGAAAGGAGACGATTTCATTTTTCACAATACTGTCGAGAGGAATAATTTCACAGGACTTTTATAAAAGAAGAAGAAAAATGATCATTACGAAGAAATGTGTCTCGAAACTTCAAAAAGAGGAAGATGTTCGATCCGGAACCCAGGGGTGTGTATATTATTACGGAAAACCATAATGCAAACTGATTTCTAATAAGAAAATTGTCGCAAAACCAAGATCAGGTTATAAATACATGGTCATAAAAATATGCCTCCAAACATCATCTCTCAACTGAAAAAGGCAGGTACGCCACACAACAAAGAAAAACAGGGTTTTCACTTTTTCAAGAAAAAAAAAGAAAAAAAATTTAATACTTAACGAACTAACGGACATTTTTTTTTCCACCCTTGCTACTTTTTCCATTAAAAACATTTCGATTTTACAGCCATGGTCCTCATTTTTACAACAAGGATTAAGAAAAACTCGATTATATGGCGTATCGGATTAACTTTGTTTGACTCGCAAAACTGTTTAAATGAGTTAATGGCCCTTATCCTGGATTAAGAAAGTCGCAACCGAAAAAAATGGAAAACAGTTTATGACTAGGTTATTGGCGCAAAAAAAATTGACCTCCATTTACTTTTAAGTTACAAAGTAGGCGCCTCTTTAAAAATCGAAAAATCTTTTTCTCTTTCTCTCTTTTTTTCCCGTTTACATTCGAACCCTGTTTCGAACACTTTCAAAACAGATGTTTGAAAAATAATTTTCAGAAAAGGATATAATAGTAAACATTGCTCATTCCTTTTTCTCTCTTGAGATTATTAACGAATGATTGCTTTTTCTCATTTCAATCTGACTAATTTTCGACTAAAGTAAATATATACAACATTCGATAGCTGAAAAGTAATTTCGACATTGTGATTGATTATGGGATGAATACGATGCACAAATTTTCACCCATTTTTCGGGCACGTGTCAGACGTATACTCTCTTGGCGTCACACCGTTTGCTTGCAAGTCTAGCGATAATGATGAAGCATCAGGTTCTCATTTTTAACGACAATACAAGTGTAAAACACATGGTTGAAAAAAAATAATAGCCTTTTCAAAAACACCGAAAACTAATAAATTAATAATGTTCCTAATCCTAAATTTTTAAATTTTGCTTTTTGGTAAAAGGGAAGTTTTAATAAAATTTATTACGATTTAGTTCGCTACTATTTTCTTTAACATAAAATTTCAGTTTTCTAAGGATATCAAATTGAGACAAAAACGAATCAAAACGTTGCTTCGCAACATTTTGATTCGTTTTTTGTCTCAATTTGATATCCTTAGAAAAACAGTATTATACTTGAAAAAAAGAAAATTTTAAGGAATTTAACTTTCACTTTCAATTCATTTTGACTTTCACTTCAAATTTGTTTTTTGAATTATAATCTTCCATTTTCGCTTCAATTCGACATTGAAATTAATTTTCACTGTCGATTTCAATTTAATATTCAAAAAATAGGAGTAAAATTAAATTGAAATTACAACTAAAAAACTGAAAGTCGGATTATAAATCAAATTGAAAATCAAAATCAAAATGAAATTAGTTTAATATTTTAAAAAATGTGAATATGTCAATTTGAAAGTTAAATTAAAAGTCGAAAGACAAAGAAGTGCGTAATAAAATAAAATTACACAATTTTAGTTCAATATATTTACAAAGTTCTGAAAATTCAAATAATCAAAATTTATTTTCTTTTCTTTAAATTAAAATTTTATTACATTATTTTGCGTCAAGTATAAAAAGGTAAATTATAGTTTCTAAATGTTAAATTCATTTTTTTGTAATCAGTAATTTTTAAAAATATTTTTAATTTTAAATATTTCATGAATTTAAAGGTTCAAAACTTGTTAATCACAACAATAGTTATAAAAATTTGAATAGTTTGAATATTTAAATATTCCATTTTCACTGTAGATTTCAATTTAATTTTAAAAAAATATAAGTAAAATTAAGATGAAATGTGGATTAAAAATTAAATTGTAAATCAAAATAATATACGATCAAAACAAATATGAACAAGTCAATCCGAAAGTTTATTATTAAAAGTTAAAGACAAAAAAATGCAAATAAAAATAAAATTACCTAGTTAATTTTAAGTCAAATTTTTCAGGTCAATAATAAGTTCCTAAAGTTCTAAATATTTAAATGAAATGATTTAAATGATTTTAACTAAATATTTAAATGAACGAAATTGAAATTTATTTATTTCTTCATCAAATTAAAATTTGATTTCAATAATTTCGTATCGAGTATAAAAAACAATAAATTCTAAAGTTTCTGAATGTTAAATTACAGTTTGTAATTTTTTTGCAATCAGTAATTTTTCACGAAAAAAAAAATTTTAATGGGAACAGCGATAAATTTCTTTAAAATAGCGATAGTATTAATTGAAACAACTAAAAATTTTGTTAATGTAGTAGAATTTTCAGCTGTTCAAAATGAAAATTTTTTTCCGTGTTGAAAATATTTATAATGAAAATAATTTAGATCACTTGAACTTTAAAAATCTTCACTTTGACTTTGACTTTCATTTTTAATCTGACTTTGACTTAAAATTTAGTTTTTCAATTTTGAAAAATTTCCAAATAATTAAAATTTAATAAAATCTTTTAAAAATAAACAATTCTAATAATTAGTTTTTAAAAATATTTTAATGTAATTTTTCGAAAATAATTAAATTTCTTAAAAGAATTTTTGAATAATTTAAAAAAACTAATTAATTTTTTGATGAATTTTAATTAAAAATTTTGAACATGATTGTTTTCTTTAAAATGTTAAAAATAATTCTAAAATGTTATTATTTTTGTAGGTATGTATGTATTCGAATTTTTCGAAATATGTAATTAAAAATACTGAAAATATTGAATTTTTAACAATTAGAAGCTAATTTTCATTAATTTTCATTTTTAAATTTACCTTTAAAGATTTTTCATTAAAATTTTTGGTAATTCAATTATTTTCAAAATTTGCAATTAAAATTCTGCGAAAGTTGATTTTCAAACATTGTAACAAAATACTTGAAATAAATTAATTATTTTCAATTAAATTTTACTAAATTTCAAATATTTAAAAAGATTTCTATTATAGATATATTTGAAAAATTTAATTATGTTAAAAAATGATTCGAAAACAATTTTTGAAAAATTTGTTTACACTTATTTATCGCATTATAAAAATCAAAATAAGTTGCACTTCTTTACTAAAAATTGTTGTATTTTGTTGTAATGTTTAGAAGAAAAGTCGAAAAAGCCGCAATTTTTGAAAATAAGTCGAAAAAAGTTTAAATTTTCTTAATTTCCCTGATAACAATTTTTTTCCTGACATTTCTCTGGCTTTACTGACAAAGAAGACGTGTTTTCTAGTTTTGTACCAAATTTCAATTCTCTAGGTCAAAAAGACCGTAAACTAGAAAGAGGAAAGGAAAATAAAAAAAAACCAAGAGTAAAAAACATCCAAAAAATAATTTTCTATTCCGAAAAGCGAAAAATACAAATTTTTCGTGTTCCTTCTCGGAATTTTCTTTCTCTCATCGCCACTCTCAATTTCCGACCTACGACAAACCTACAATAACTGTCCAATTTTTTTTTCAAGTTCCTTTTTAAAATGACGTCTTTCTCTACTCTTTCTACATTTCTCTCAATAACAAAGGCGGGGTGTTGACAAAGTTGAGAACCTATTTTTTTTTCTTTTTCTTTTTCCCGAAAAATATTGAGAAGTTGGTCAGCATGTCATATGGTCAATAGCCACTGGCCGTGTGGGTGGATCAATGTGCAGATGCCATGGACCCCTAGATGAGCAACCCTTCCGTAATGGAGTTCAATGAAGGGGGCTGCGTGCCTAGATTATTCTCCGACAATGTCAGTAGAATTTAGAAATGCATTATGCATCTTGATGCGAAAGGGGTCAGGAGGAGGAGGAGGACGCGTGGTCCAGCTTATAACGGTGAAATGAAAGGACAAGGGAAGAGAGAGAGAGAGAGAGGAAGGGGGTTGAACTTGAAATGTGTGTCAAAAGGCCGCAATTTGCGGTGCCACCTTTCAACGAAAACCGTGACGTTTTTCAATCCCCCAATGCCCTAAAATCCCAAATTCCCAAAGCGATATTATAATATACATATCACTTGCTCGATGGAAAGAAAAACTTCTGCGGAAATTCGAAACGCCATGTTATATACTTATAGAGATTTTTTTTTTTTTTTTTGAAAAAATTCATCACATTGAGTCACGCTAAATACATTTCAATTTTTTCCGAAATATTTCTGATATTCAAAACAGATATTTTTCAAAGAAGGGAAACAAAAAACAGAAATGCGTTAACAATTCTTCAAGGTTGCCAAAAGTTTAATTTTGTTTTTCCTCAACTTTTTTCTGATTTTGAGACAAAATATTAAATTTTCCCTGATTTGTAAAAAATAACAAAAAATTTCTTGGCAATTCTAAAATAAATATAAATTTTTAGAAGCAAAAACTGTGGCTAATTTTTCTCGATAGTTTTAAAAAACAATTCAATAAAATTATTTAAAAAATTTCAATACTTTTAGAACTCTCTAAATAAATTAGTAAAAATGTTTATCAACTTGAATTAGTGACTGACTTTTTGCTTTTGAATTAGTAAATGTTACTAATAAATTAGAAAAAATGACAATTTATTAGTAAAATTTACTAATTTAAAAGTATAATAATAAATAATAAATAATAATTATAATTAATAAATTTTCCTTTTTCCATGGTCAATTTTACTAAGAAGTGGAAATTATTATTTATTAGTAAAATTTACTAACTGAAAAGCAAAAAGTCAGTCACTAATTCAAATTAGTAAACATTTTTACTAATTCACATTTAGAGAGTAGAATTTTAGGAAATTTTAATCATTTGAAAATATTTTTAATATCAATCATTTTATTATATTTAAAAAATTTTTTTTTAATTACATAATTTGTAAAATTAACTAATTAATAAAAATTTTAATTTGTAACTCTTTCGAAATTAAATTATTTTAGATGCAATATCGATCATTTAATACTGGTTTTTAAACTAATATTCTTTTAAAAAATTTATTTATTTTTAATAGAATTTTAGAAAATTTCAATTATATAAAAAAATTAATTTTTTAAAAAAATTTTAATTATATAAAAAAATAACAATGACTGGTTCTTAAAAATTCAATTATATCTTTGAAAAATAAAATTGACCTTTTTTCAAAATATAATTTTTTAGAATTTTAAATAAAACTTTCTAAAAATTCAGTTTTGAATTAAATTTCAAATTTAAATCTTTTTAAAATTAATTAATTTTAATAACATTTATAGAAATTCAATTATTTTATAAAAAATTGAATTGAAATATTTTTAAAATCTAATTTTTCAGAATTTTAAAGAAAACTTTTCTAAACTTCAATTGTCTGAAAAAAATTTAAGTTTATAAATATTTTTAATGTTTTGTGATTTCTTTGAAATTAACAAATTAATAAAAATTTTAATTGTAACTCTTTCGAAATTAAATAATTTAAAATATAATTTGGACTCTTTAATGCTTCTTGTTATACTAAAATTCTTCTAAAAAATTCAATTATTTTTAATAGAATTTTAGGAAATTCCATTTATTTAAAAAAATTCAATAATTTTTTATAGAATTTTAGGAAATTTCAATTATTTCAAACAATTCCAATTATTTTTCTATAAAAATTCAATAATCTTTAAAAAATAGAATTGAAATATATGTTAAAAATATAATTTTTCAGGATTTTAAGTAAAACTTTAAATTGCTAATAAAATTTCAAATTTAAATCTTATTAAAATTAATTAAATAATGAAAATTATTTAAATTTCCATGTGGATCCTTTAAAGCTTCTGTTTATACTAACAAACATATGAATACATTCAATGGTGACTCTATAATATTTGACTTTTTTTAAATTTCTAATGAAATTCTTTAACAAATTAAATTATTTTTAATTCAATTTCACAAAATTCAATTAATTTTACCTATAATTTTAATAAACAGTTTTTGAAAATTCAAGTAACTTTAAAAAAATTCAACTAAAATTTCTAAGAAACCTATTATTTTTAGAATTGTTATTAATTTCTTCAAAACATTTGAAATTTCCAAAAAAATTTAGTTTGAAACTTTCTGAAATTAAATTAATTCTGAAAATTGTAAAATGTTTTCAACCAAAATATTTTTTAAGTTAATTATATAAACTATTAACTTGAAAAAAGTTATTCTAAAGTTTAATAATTTACTGAAATAAAAAATAAGATATCGTTTTAAAAGTTTTCATTGTGATTTAAAAGTTTTTGATGGGGAAAAAATTCAAGGAGTATTCAAAGTTTTAAAGTTTGTCATAAGTGTTTTTAAACAAGAAAAAAAGAAAATTTAGGATGTTTTTAAAGTTAGCGTCAAATATGTTCAAAAAACTAATATTTGGGATTTTTAGAGACAAAAATGTCACTAATTTTTATTTTTCATTTATCTATAGGGATTTAAAAAATAGTTAATAGCACTTTTCTAAACCGGAAACCTTTTTTTTTTATAAAATTTCCTGACATTCCTCTGATTTAAATTTCAACTAATTTTGGATCAACTTACCAAAAATTAAGCAATTTCATTCACTAATAAAATGATAAAATAATAATTTTCCCTGACTTTTTCCTTGATCTATATGGCAACCGTTTTATTTGACGAAAAAAAGTGTAAAAAGCTTCATTCTCTTTATTCATCATCTCTCTTTAGGTGAACTAAACGAGAAATAAATTTTAATTTAAATATAGAAAAACACGAAAATTCGAAGTAACACTATTTAATTAACAAAATTATTTCCAAACACAATTCATGATAATCTATTGAGTCTTTTTCACCACATGAGGAAGATCAAATTTGCCCCTGACGCACTTTATCCTTACTCCAGGCACATCTTTCACCCTCCCACATCTCACCAGAACAACGTTATGCTCCTGTAAATTATGCCCAATCCCTGCAAAGTTGAAAATCACCAATTATTTTCAAATTTTCAAATCCTATATAGAAAAAAATTAATCCACTCTTGTTTTTCTCCTTCTTCTTTACCTGGTACGTAAGCAGTCACTTCCCTTCCATTTGAAAGTCGAACAAGAACACATTTTCTATTCGCCGAATTAGGTTTTCTTGGTTTTTTAATAAGTGTCTTTAGAACGACTCCCTTTAAAAATGGATTCCCATCCAAAGGCCTTGGCCTCTGACGCTTTTTAATTATAGGCCCTCTTTTATGCATTTGCCAAAGTGAACTTCCATATCTGCTAAACTGAAGGCCCGCTAATCCTAATAAAGTTGAAAATTAACCTCACACATCATCTCAACATTTCAACAGATATTAATTGATTTTCAAAAATATTTAAAGCTTCTAATATTAAATCAATTATTTAACAGCTTAATAGTGTTACAAAATTATTACATGCACTGAAATAATGCTACAAACTTGCGTCACTATTTTTTTACTGCATAATTAAACATGCCCTCAAGAAATCTTTAAATATTTAAGCAAATCATTAACATTGTCTTAATGTTATTTCATTAGATTGTCTCCAAAAATATTCCATAAAAAATTTATCCAATTCAAATTTTCGGATCAATTTACCAAAAGTTAAACAAATTCAACCACTAAAATATATTCAAATTAAAACTCAACTGAAAAAAACACAAACTTTTATGGCCAACAAAAAAATTTTCTCTCTACCTAAAAGATAAAATCATATAACTAAAACGAATTTTACCAACAAAAAAGTGAAAAATCAATAGAAAACCTGTTCTTTGAACTTTAAAAAAAAAAACTGATGAGGGTAATCGATCAAAATCCATAAGGGAAATCTTTTAATTTCAATTGTCAAGCATCTCAAGAATTGCGCGAGGGAGACAAAAAGAAAAGTAAAGAAAAGAATTAACGTTGGATGGATGGAGAAAAAAGAAAATCGAAGCAACTTTTCAAAAACGGTATATATACTGAGAATTATGTTAAGATGCGAGAGAGCTTGAAAACTCTTTCGCAAATAATAATAATCTTTTTTGGGGACACACAACAAGAAAAAGGGAGGACCCAGAACACCCTGGCGAAAAAAGGCGAAATATCAAATATGACAGACGCTTGACATCTGCGAGCCCTCTCTCTCTCTCTTTCTCACACACACACACAAACCGAGATTTTTGAAACCTTTCTCGATGGTGCGTGCATAAGCTTATTAAGTAACAATGTTACGAAGCAAGGTCCATCCCCAAAAGCGATGGTCACCATCGAGATTTTCAAGATCCCAAAAGTGGACAACTCTTTTGTCAATTGATATTTCCTCAAGAAAAAAAAAGAAGATCGAGAAGAAAAAGTGGGCGGAGTAAGCCTCTTTTTCCATTTGCATGAAAATTCTTTCGCAATCATAAGCATTATTCTCTTTTCTGTAACAGGGAAAAAGGAAAAGCATTCTTGAGGTTTAGGAAAAAAAAATTTTTTTCTTTTTTCAATTTTTTGAAATATTATATGGGTCAACAAATTTTTTCGGAAAAAATTCTCTTTTACTTCCCCGCAATGAAAAGCAGAAACGGAAATTGCTTTTTAAATTTCATTTAATAATTTCGATTATATGGTCAGTTTTCCCTTCTCCAAACTGAGAAAACAGTGGAAACTGTTTTTTATGTTACTAAAGTTCTGAACGTTTAAATCAACAGGGCTCGAACCAGTGAAAGTATTTAAAAATACGGACTTTATGGACCAATTACTGACGAAAATATAAACAGTCCGAGTCAAATAAAAGAACATTTTACTTCAAACTATAAATTAAATTTTTCATAACTATGAAACATGAAGCTATCGATAAATCCGAGTCTTCGACTCGTGAGTGATCCCTTTCTTCATGTTTTATAATATTTAAAGATGACCGAGTGATAAAATCATTATCAATTCAATTCTTATTTTCAAAAATTTTTAACTAAAATTCTTCTTTAAATCGATTACTTTTAATAATTTTCGAAAAAGTTCTTTGACAATTTTCAAATCAATTTGTTAATAAAATTGAATTTTACCAAATTTCAATTATTCGAAAATTCTTCAATTAAATATACATTAGAAAATAAAAATTTTAAATAATATAAAAAAAATTCAGTTGAACTTTTTCAAAAAAATTAATTTCACAATTCAATTATTTCTAAAAAATTCACGCTATATTGCTTTTAATATTCAATTATTATCCAAAATTATAACTGAAATTCATGTTTAAACATATTTTTATTAGAAAAATTCTACTAGAATTCAATTATTTAAATACAAAAATAAATAATTTATTAAATGTTTGTTAAAATTTAATTTCCATAAAGAATTTTATCAACAAATTTTTAAATAATTAAATTCTTTCGACGAATTTTAATAAAATTTTTAAGAAAAATTACACTTTTTGAGGAATTTGATTAAAATTTTATGAAAAATAATTGAAACTCTGTGATGACTTTATTTATTTATGAAAATAATTAAATGTCGGTAAAAATTTTTTTTTATTTTTAAAAATAATGGAATCCTGGTAAAAATTTTTATTATTTATAAAAATAATTGAATTATTGCGAAGAAATCTATCAAAAAATTGTAAATAATTGAATTGTTAGTTAAAAATATGAAATATTAAGATTTTTAAAGATTTTAATTTAAAACCTGTTCAAAATTCAATTTTCTCTAAAAATTTAATATTCAATTATTATTTAAAATTTTAACTGAAATTCATTTTTAAATAAATTTTTATTAGAAAATTCTACTAGAATTTAATTCTTTAAATTCAAAAATAAACAATTTATTGAATAATTAAATATTTCTTAAAATTCAATTCTCATAAAAAATTTTATCAACAAATTTTTTTAAATAATTGAATTCTTTCGACGAATTTTAAAAAAATTTCTATGAATAATTACATATTTTTCTAGAAATTCGATTAAAATTGTATTAAAAATAATTGAAATTCTCTAATGAGTTTTATTATTTGTGTGATAACAATTGAATCCCTAAGAAGAATTTTATTATTTTTGAACAATATTTAATTTTTATGAAGAATATTGTTACTCTTGAAAATAATTGAATTTCTGCAATAATTTGTAACTTTTTCAAAATTAAATTTTTTTTGTGTTTAAACTAAAATTCTTCTATAAATGCATTATTTTTAATAATTTTTGCACAATTTTCTTGAGTATTTTCAAATTCATTTTTTTACAATTCAATTTTACAAAATTTCAATTATGCGTAAATTCTTCAATTAAATAAATATTAGAAAATAAAAACTTCAAATAATACAAAACAAAATTCGCAATTAAACTTTCTCAAAAAAATTAATTCCACAGAATTGTTAGTTAAAAACATGAAAAATTCAGATTTTCAAAGATTTTAATTTGAAACCTTTTCGAAATTCAATTTTTCCTAAAAATTGACGCTCTAATACTTTTAATATTTAATTATAATCTAAAATTTTAGCTGAAATCCATTTTAAAATCACTTTTTATTAGAAAATTCTACTAGAAATCAATTATTTAAATACAAAAATAAGTAATTTATTGAATGTTTGTTAAAATTCAATTTCCATAAAGAATTTTATCAATAAATTTTTAAATATAATTGAATTCTCTTGACGAATTTTAATAAGTTTTTTAAGAATTATTAAATTTATCGAGGAAATCGATTAAAATTATATTAAAAATAATTGAAATGCTGCGATGACTTTATTATTTATGAAAATAATTGAATTTCTAAAAAGAATTTTATTATTTATGAATATAATTGAATCCCTGAAAAGAAATGTAATTTAAGAAAATAATTGAATTCATGCGAAGAATTTTATTAAACTTTTTTAAATAATTGAATTCCAGTGAAAAATTTTATTATTTGTCAAAAATAATTAAATTCTTAAACAATTTTATTACTTTTAAAAAGAATTGAATTCTTGTTGTTATTTAGGAAAATAGTTGAATTTTATAAAAAATATTAATAAATATCCTGAAAATAATTGAATTTCTGGGAAGAATTGTTATATTTATCAAGATAATTAAAATCTTTCGACGAATTTTATTAAAATTATTAAGAATAATTACATTTTTCGAGGAATTCGATTACAAATGTATTAAAAATAATTGAAATTCTGCAATGAATTTTATAATTTATGAAAATAATTGAATTCCTGCAAAGAATTTTAATATTTACGAAAATAATTGAATCCGTGTAAAAATTTTATTATTTATGAAAATAATTAAATGATTGCGAAAAAATTTATAAAAAAATATGTAAATAATTAAAGTCTTGTGAAATTTTTATTATTTCATGAAAATAATTAAATGCTTGCGTAGAATTTTATTAAATTTTTTGAAAATAATTGAATTCTTTTGGAAAATGTTATTTAAATAGTAGATATTGAAAATCATTGAATAGAGGAAAATTTTTGAAAATAAATGAAATTTTGCCAAGAATTTTATTAAAATTTTTGAAAATAATTGAATTTCGGAGAAGAATTTAATTATTTCTAAATAATGGAAATTTTGGCGAGAATTTTTAGAAATTTTTGAAAATAATTGAAATTTTGACGAGAATTTTAAAAATTTTTTGAACGTAATTGAATTTTGGAGAAGAATTTAATAATTTCTAAAGATAATTGAAATTTTGACGAAAATTTTTAAAAATTGTTGAAAATAATTGAATTTCTGCGTATAATTTTATTACTTTTGAAAATAATTGAATTTCTGCAATTATTTGTAATTTCTCTAAAATTCTCCAAATTATATATTGCAATTTACGAACTTTTCGTCTTTCTTTTCTCCTTTCACTTTCAATGTTAAAGTGAAAATGAAAGCTAAAGTCAATGTCATTGTCAAAAATCAAGGCAAAGTGAGAGACAAAGTCAATAAAAAAAAGTCTCCAAGTTAATTAAATTAATTTAATTAAATTAAATTAAGAAGTTATCGACTAAGTTACCGCCAAGAAGTTATTCTAAGCTTGATTCAAAGAAAATATTCTTGATTCAAAGAAACGATTTTCTCAGAGTGCGATACAGGAAAACAAATAATAATTTGAAAATTCAAAAATCTCAAAATACAATACTCATTTCTATTTTCAAACAAATTCCGAAAATATAAGAGAAAAAGGATTTTTTTGAGGGTACATCTCCATTTTTGAAAAAGTCGGAAATATTATAGACATGTCAAAAGAGAAAGAAAATCTTTTCCTAGGAAATGATGACTAAACATTACGAGAGACTTTCGCGCGATATTATAATAATAATGTCAGTGTGTATAGAAAAACTTTCCATTGACATGGTTTGTCTCTGTGTGGGTGAGTATTTTTGGAAAAGTCTGTAACTATTGTGTTGTTCATTTTTCCAGATATGACTGACCAGCGTCCATCAATATATACGACAGATGTCCGAAACGTGGCGCTCGCTAATCCCGACCTAACTTGGACTTAACTAAGCCAAAAGAGACCAGCAAAATCCATTATTATGTTCCGGAAGGCAACCCCTTCCACCAACAAAAAAAAAAGAACAAGGAAGGATCAATACGCGTAAGATTACATTGCGAAAAATTTTCCACGTCATTGTCGTATACATATTCTCAAAAGTTATTTCATCTTTGTTATTTATGCATTCGAAAAAAATTCTCAAGATCCATGCAAAATTATTTCTTCGCACTTCTTTTATATTGCGATAAATAAGCGTTAAAGAAAGTTTTCATCTTTTAATTTTGTATTACAGATTTGTAAATTCTTCTCAAATAATAATGTCGTTAAAAACCATCATTTATTTTTAAAGGCAAATTTTCCCGAAAACAAATTTCTAAAGCAAAACTCTAGATTTACTTGAAAAAACTCTAGATTTACATTTATAAAATAAAAAATAACCAGACTCAGAAAAAAATTTGTTTCAAACAATCAACAATTTAGAAAAAAAACTATTTTTCTAATAAAATTTATAGATATTTTCGCTTGGAAAGTTTGTAACAAATTTCTTTCATCAACTAGGTATTTTAAACAAAAATATTTGTTAAGAGAAACTTTTTATTGTTTTCTGTTCTGTTCTCAACGTTAAAATGAACAAAGTTTTTTCTTATCTATATTCATTTTTGAAATTTGATACAAAATATTAGTTTGTACATTAAAAAATAAATTATTTATTTAATAAATGTTAAATTTATTCTGTTTCTCATTAAAATGCAATAAAATTAGGAAATATCGAAAGGGAGAAAATTTTCATTCATTAGAACCTGTTCAAGACTATGAAATGTAAAATTTCACTAATTAAAAGAAAATGTTCGTAAATATCAAAAACTACTCCAGAAATTAGTGCATAAAAATTATTAGGAAAAAAATTACTAATAAACAATTAAAAAAAGATCTTAAAAATAATGAATCTAATAACTTTATAAAAAAAACTAATTTCAAACAGTAAAATTATTAATTTAAATCCATAACTGAATTTTTACTGTCAGAAATTAATTACTTATGTTAATTCGAATTAACAGTAAAATTATTTATTTACTTTTTACTATTATTAATTAGTAGAAAAATTATTTATTTAAATGCACAACTGATTTTTTAATGAGCAAAAATAATTTTCTACGTTAATTCAAATTGACCGTAAAATTATTTATTTATTTATTTATTATTATTAATTAGCATAGTAAAATTATTTATTTAAATCCATAATAAAATTTTTACTGACCAAAATTAATTTCCTATGTTAATTAAAATTTACATAATTATCAATTATAAAACAAAGATAAAACATGTTACAAAAAAAACGAATATTATTGATACAATCGAAAGTAAGTGACCCTAAAATATTCATTGCACAAAACACTTAGGATCCTAATTACGTCGAGCATACAAAGAATTCAGAGGATTAGTGCAGTGATTAACTTGTCATTAAAAGAAAAATCCGGTAATAACCAAACATACGAAAGCAATTATCAGAAATGAGCAAATTTTGTTTTAATTAATCAAAAGTTTTACTTAAAATAAAATACAAATCCTGCTCTCTAAATCTGAATTAATAAAAAAACTGGTAATTAACAGTGAAACCTTAAACGAGTTGACATTCTCAAGTAGAATTGTATTGAAAATAATTGAACTGTATAGAAAAATTTTACTTAAATTGCAAATTTATTAAGTAAATCTTGTAAAGAATTTTGTCAAAATTTGTTTAAATAATAGAATTTTTAAAAGAATTTTATTTAAATTTTTCGAAATAATTGAATTTCTCAGAATTTTTTAAAACTTTTTGAAAATAATTAAATTCCATCGAGAAGTTTCATTAAAAAATTAAAAATAATTGAAATCTGACAAAGAATTAAAAAAATTCTTTTTTGAATAATTGAATTCCCGGGAAAATGTTTATTTTTGAAAAGAATTGAATTTTTAGGAAGAATTTAATTAAAATTTCTTAAATAATTGAATTGCTTTGAAGAATTTTATTTTTTTACGCAGATATAATTGAATTGTTTCGAAGATTTCTATAAACATTTTTGCTAATAATAATAATTGTATTCTATGATCAATTATTTATTTATTATAATTTTTTAAGATAATTGAATTCTCGAAAAAAAATTTTATTATTTATGAAAATAATAGATTTCTTGTGAAGAATTTTATTCAAATTTTTTTAAAAAATTGAATTCTCATAAAAAAATGTATTATTTGTTTAAATAATTGAATTCTTTTGGAAAATTTTAATAAAATAGTTGATATTAAAAATAAATGAAATTTCGCCAAGAATTTTATTAAATTTTTTGGAAATAATTGGATTTTGGAGAAGATTTTTATTATTTATAAAGATAATTGAAATTTTGACGAGAATTTAAAAAAATTTTTGAACATAATTAATTGATTTTATGCGAAGAAGTTTATCACTTTTGAAAATAATTGAATTTAATTTTTTCCAATACTTTTAATAAAAATCCTTGACTTTTCCCTGATTTTCCTGACCAATTCTAATTTCCCAGACTTTTTCCTGAATTCCCTGACCTGTAGCAACTCTGAATTATTACCATTACTGATTAATTAATTCATTTAATATAAATGAATCGTTACTGTCAAATTAGTTAAAAGTGGCAAATTCAGAAAGTTGAGAATTTTTTTCAAAGAAATAATGTTCTCTAAATGAAAAAACAAATTTTTTCCATCTACAAAAGTGAAACGAAACGACTGAAACTAAAACGAATAACAGGAAGAATAAAGAAAGGAAACATGCAAAGTTAACCTAAGAAAATGATTCCGCTTTACTGAAAATATCTTTACATTGTTACACCGAAAAGAAAGAAAAAAAAATGGAGAAAAAGAAAACTCTAGAGAAACAGGAAAAAGTATTTTTCTCACAGAACGCGAATGTATTCTCTCTTGTCTGACGACTGGTCAACCGCAAATGGACATGTCACCCCCTCAATTCCCACCAATTTCCCAACCATTGGCTGTTTCCCAACACAGCATCCCATTCTTCCCGAGAGCTACTCAGCGCATACCCTTTTCTTATATTTATATATATATTTCTCGAGACTCCTTTTTTTCGCGGGGATCAAAGAGGTAAGCTTATAGTTCGCCACACGCGCATTTTCGCAAAAGAATATAATAAATATAAGGGAAAACGCTATTCAATGAGATGGGAAATCGTGAACTAGTTTTAGAATTTGTACCTCTTTTTTCAAATAATTCTTTCTCTCTCTCTCACTCTCCACCCTTCCGCACGGGCCTAAGAGATACAGATCTCACTATTATACATATTGAGAAACTTGAGATTGTCACAAGGCTACTATAAGTTTGTGACCGGATTTTCTGACACATTATATGCTTTTATGGGAAATGCAAATAAAGAAAGTGACATTTCAGACGATTTCATGTAAATAGGTCACTTGTGACTTGATAGAAGCTTACAATAGACAAAAGATTTTCAGATTTTCCAAAAAGGAAAAAAAAAAGTGAGCGCATATATTCTTCGAGATTAAAATATATTAGTTGAAAAATAATCGTGCAGCAGGATTAACACGATAATATCCCGGAAACCATTGTAAAACGCAGTTATATTGAAAAATATTTCCGTTCCCTATACCAAAATATAAAAATGGCCATAAGAGTTTAGTAGACTTTTTTCTAAAAGCACCTTCTTTTAGTATTTTTGATACTATTTATTTTTATTTCATATTATTTTTTTCACACTTTTTTGTTACTATTTTCCTGTTTTAAACACTCTTGTTTTCAAGATTGTTTTAAAAACTATTTTTATATAAATAAAAAAATATTAAAGAAATAAAAAAAATATTAAAAATTAATTAAAAATTTTTAAATTGAAAAATATTAATGTAAAATTAGTTTAAATTACAATAAATGTAAAATTAAACAATTATTATTAATAAATGCAGTGAAAAAATTTAATTTTCATAAAGTCTGCAACTTGATGAATTACTACAAAAATTTATAAATTATTTATTTATAATTATTATTTAAAAATTTATTAATTGAGTCATTTATAATAATGATTCACAAATTTGGAACGTTTAAATGAAACAAATATTTTTTATTACAAATATTTCCATAAATTACTGATTGCAATAAAAATTAAAAATAAAATGAATTATAATTTATTACAAATTAGAATAAAAATTAAAAAATTAAATTTTACGTTTACACTGCAAAGAAAATTGATTTGATTCAAATAACCGAATATTTGTCGATTATCAAATAAATATTTACTTAAATGAAATAATTTTTATTTAAATCAATTAAATTGTACTTGAATACATAATTTCAGTATTTGAAGTAAATACAATTTCATTGATTTAAATTATTATAATTAAATAATTTTTATTTAAATCAATTAAATGTCATTTGCTTCAAATAAATATTTATTTGGTAATAAACAAGTTATTGGTTATTTGAATTGAATAATTTTTTTCAGAGCAACAACATGTAAAATATAATAAATAATACAATATAAATAATATATTTTTATCTTACTATCATTATTATTATTATTCTTATATTAGTATATTTCTATTAATGTTAATATTAATATTACAATAATTGCAATTATTAACAAATTTAAAATGAATCAAACTATTCCTGTAATAATATTCATATCACCGACTACTTTTGATAAATTAAATTTCTTCTCTGCATGTATTTTATTTTACATTGATCAAAATAGTTTACGTAATTTAATTTATGAAAAATGTTATTAAAAAATAATGTGTTTAATTAATTTTTAATTAATATTTAATATTCATAAACTTTTCTTTATCATTTAAAATTGGTTTAAATTGATCCTTTTTTTTAAAGTATTAAATTTCAACTTATTAAAAAATATTTTAATTTCATATTTAAGTGAATTTAGAATTAAGTTTTTTGAAAAATATAAATTATTTAATCAAAATCTTTTTAATTTTACACTCACCCTGTATCGGATTGATCGACTTGATTAAATTAGATATTATATTTAATTTCCCCGCGCTCCATAATTGTGCTAAAATTAAATTATAGTAATTTTAATTTTTAGTAGTAGTTTTTAATTTTTTGTAAGTTATATTTTTATGTTATGTTAAATTTTATAAACTCTTTTTTAATTATTATTAGTCGTTTGTTTTTAAATTTTGTTTCTTATTTATTTAAATTTTGTTTGTTTTCAAATTAAAGAAAAAATCAATTAATTTTTTTAATTATTGGAATCTTTACCTGTGCTATTTGAATGTGAGAAGCGATTTACTATAGACGTAGTATTTCCTGCAAATATATATCCATTTTATATTTTTATTCACCGAAACTTTGTTTTAATTTTTTAATTTGAAATACTTTAAGGTTATACCAATGTTTCATTTATTTAATCCAGAAAATTTTATATTTAAAAATTATGTTTATGCTTTAATTTTCATTAACAATACTAGTCATTAAGATTTGTTAACAAAATCTCACTATTTTATAGTTAATTTTTATCAAACTAGTGTGTCAATAAAGAAAATATTCAAAGAATTTCAATACTTTGACAAAGTTGATAAATTATTTCTAACCTCACTCAAGATACTGGAAATTTTCAAATTATGTTTTAATAAATAAGTTTGCACAATATGTATTAATAATATAATTCAATAATTGTTAATTAATTTAATAAAAATAAAAATATAAATGGCAAAATTGAGGTTAGGAAGTATAAAAATCTCTCAACGATAAGAATACAAAATCATACCTTGAATATTACTTCTCAAACAATACTTTGCAATGTTAGATACACTTTTAACTAGAAAACTCATGTTTCTAATGTATAAATCCTTTATAAATTAATAATCCATGGTCAGAAGATTGTAAAAACTCTTTAAAACTCTCGAAAAACACATTGATATTCCACCATGCGAAACTAATGCGACGCCTAGTGGCAGAGAACTGAACTACTTCATCATTGTAGATAAAGTAGATTACTGAAGATGATAAAGTAGATTTCACAAATTATAAACGTCAAAAGAAAACTACGATAAATAATTTGGATAAGTAATAAAGATAATAAAACATTAAGAAATGTTCCTACCGATAACAAAGATGATAAAGTACGAAAATATAAATTAGAGAAGTACAACAATATATTATATAATTAAAGTAAATGAAAAATTTGTTCTATTCTAAAGGGAATGAAGCTGCAACCCTCCTGACACTAGTGTATGACTCAAAGTTTTGGGAATTTATTTAATTCCAAAATTTAATTTAATTAAATTCAATATTTAATAATTATTAAAACAATATTAAAATTATTTCAATATAATTATAATATTGAATATTATATAATTATTTAAAATATGCTTCACATGAAAATTAAATTATTAAAAACATTCTTTAATCATCATAATTCATATTAATAAAAACTCATTAAATTATTTATGTAAAAACATAAACCAACTTTCTAAAAAGGGAAATATTTAATATTATAAATTTAATTTCATACCTTCCATTGTTTAATTCTGCATTATATTTTAATGCAACGAAAAGCAAAAAATAATTAATGTCACACTTAAAATTAACATTAACACTAAACAAAATTTTTTATTGATTCAAATAACTGATTACTTCTCTTTTATCAAAAAAAATATTTACTTGAATTAAATCATTTTTATTTAACGAAATTAAAAATGGAAAAAAATTTACTTAATTCAAGTAAACAATTATTTGTCAATTATCAAATAAATATTTCCTTTGAACCAAATGCTTTTTATTTAAATTAATTTATTAGTATTAGGTTCAAATAGTGAAATTATTGGTTGATATATAATTTAATTGATTTAAATAAAATTTATTTGGTGCAAGTAAATATTTATTTGGTTCAAGTAAATATTTATTTGGTTTAAGTAAATATTTATTTGATAGCAGACAAGTCGTTTACTTTACAAAATTTTACTTTACTTTACAAATCGTTTACTTGAATCAAATAAATTTTGTTTTGTGTGTAACATAATTAAATATATTTTTTCTATTATCTCGCAGACATAAAAAAAAACTAAGAAAAGGATATTTTTTTCATTAATACAAAAATCACAAGAATTTTCCAATCCAAAATTATTTTTTATTTCAAATTTACAAAATAAAAAAAAATTATGAAAAATTGTTCGTATATTCTTAAATTACAAATAGCGATGTAAAAATAATTACATAATATAGTATTGAGTTAATTCTTTCCATATAGAAAATTTTTGATTTTTTACACGACTAAAAAGTTTACCAGCCATGCAAGTAGTTTAATCCGTGTCCAATTGAGTGATATCCTAAACGTGGCACAGTATAAATTGGCGCAGTATAACCATGATTAATTGCAGCGTGAGGTGCTGTATAAGCATGAGAGTATGCAGGGGCAATTCCGTGTCCTACAGAGTACACTGATGGAGAACCTAAATATCCATTATGTCCATAACCTAATTACAAAAAATCAAAAATCTCTTAGTACAATATTCGTCTTATATTCTAATTATTATAATTCCTATTCTATTCGATTCATAAATTTTATTTCATCCAACGTTTCTTAATTTTGCAATCGAATGAAATGAATGAATAATCAATTTCATTAATTATAATCTATTTAGAATCGTCTTTTTCGTAAATTTTATTACATCCAACTTTTCTTAATTTTGCAATCGAATGAAATTAATGAATAATTAATTTAATTAATATTAATCGATTATTAGCTTCTTTTTTTATTAATTTTGTAATTTAATAAAGTTAACGAATAATTGATTCAATTAATTATAATCAATTATTTACATCCTTCGTTTTCATAAATTTTGCATTTAAATAAATTTATGAATTTAACGGTTTTTTTCTAATTAAAAAAATCTGCTCACTTACAGGGTATTTTTTTAATTTAAATATTAATATTACCTCCATAACCATTTAAACCATAGTAACCATTGTACCCTCCATATCCAAGACCCAAAATTCCTCTCTTGTCAACCTTTTTGTCTGCAGCAACTTCTTCGGCGAAAATTGGCGACGCCACCAAGGCCAGAATTGCGAAAAGCACCTGGAAAATTAATTATTTATTAGAATTTGTACGTCTCATAAATATAATTAAATATTAGATATTTTACTGCCTCAAAAAAAATTATTACTAGAAATCGCAAAAAAAAAAATTAAATACAGTAAAATACTCACAAGGGTTTGCATGATGATTGTGTATCAATGAAGAGATTGCTCCAGTGAAACTGATGTAGAAACCATCAGACACACGCCCTTTTATACGGGAGAATTTTTCAAACTCTAGGATATTGCATCGTTACATTGACGTACTTTATGGAACAGTATCTGTATCACTCTTTTACACACTCATACACATACGCAATTGTTAAATCACACACTAAAAAGACAAACGTGAATTGTCGTGTATAAGATGTGCAATTGCTGTGCACGCCTTTCTAATACACGATATTTTTTTTTGTCTTAGAGAAATATATAAACATATATTGGTCACGAAATTTCTTTGTTACGAGATTCATTGGATTAGGAATTAAAATTTATTCCCGCGGTATGAGAAAAGGAAACAAAATCGGCAAGTTCCTTTTCAAATCTATTCTATAAATTTAACGCTTCGCCGCAAATGAAAAATTGCGCTTTTCAACATCGATTCCTTTTCCTTAATTATGAACTTATATATACAAAAGAATAAATATCAAATATTTCCCTTTAGAATTAATTAAAATTTAATTCAAAATTTAAACATTAATTTAATTTTCATTCATAAATATCAATTTATGTTAATTTTCATTAAAAATTAAAATATCAATTTAATTTTAATTTTTACTCAAAATTAAAACATCAATTTAATTAATTTTCATTTAAAATTAATACATCAATTTAATTTTATTTTGTAAATTTGATTTATTCCCAAAAAAAAAATTAATTTACGGGCCAATTGCTAACAAAAATATAACCAGTCCGAGTCAAGTAAAAGGAAATTTTGCTTAAAACTATAAATTAAATTTTTCATAACTATAAAACATGAAGATATATATTAGAAAATAAAAACTTCAAATAATATAAAAAAATTCGCATTTAAGCTTTCTCAAAAAAAAATTAATTCCACAGAATTGTCAGTTAAAACAAAATAAAAATTCAAATTTTCAAAGATTTTAATCTGAAACCTTTTCAAAATTCAATTATTTCTAAAAATTTACGCTCTAATGCTTTTAATATTCAATTATAATCAAAATTTTTAACTGAAATCCATTTTTAAATAAATTTTTATGAGAAAATTCTACTAGAATTCAATTATTTAAATACAAAAAAAATTATTGAATAATTTGTTAAAATTGAATTCTTATAAAGAATTGTATCAATAAATTTTTAAATAATTGAATTCTTTTGACGAATTATAATAAAATTTTTTAAAATAATTACATTCTTGAGGAATTTGATTAAAATATTATATTAAAAATAATTGAAATTCTGCAATGAGTTTTATTATTTATAAAAATAATTGAATTCCTAATAAAAATTTTATTATTATTTTTATTATTACCAAAATAATTGAATCCCTGTACAAATTTTATTATTTATGAAAATAATTGAATGATTGCGAAGAAGTTTATAAAAAGAAATTTGTAAATAATAAAATTCCTGTGAAATTTTTATTATTTTTTAAAAATAATTAAAGGTTTGTGTAGAATTCTATTAAATTTTTTTTTTAAATAATTGAATTCTTTTGGAAAATTTTATTAAAAATCATTGAATTGAGAAAATTTTTTGTGAGAATAATTGAAATTTTGCCAAGAATTTTATTAAAATTTTCGAAAATAATTGAATTTCGGAGAAGAATTTGATTATTTCTAAAGATAATTGAAATTTAAAAAATTTTTGAACATAATTGAATTTTGACGAAGAGTTTTATTACTATTGAAAATAATTAAATTTCTTTAGGTAAAAAAATTGTTTTTAAATAATTTTAAATGTTCGTTTTCAAATTTTTTTCGCGTCAATAATTATATTGAACTATGTAATTAAAACTATATAATTATATTGAATTATATTGAATAATTATATTGGAGTTCAAAAAATTATATTTAATATATTATTATTATTATTTAATAAATTATATTTTAAAAATTCAGATTTTTTCCTCCATTTGCAGAGAATAAGAAAATTATTCATTTCGGAGCAAAATTGTTTCTCTGCATTAAGTGTTTCACGAATTATCGATCATTTTTATCTTTTAAACCAAATTTTTCAATAAAATGCAATAAAATGGTAAATTACACAAATAATAATATAAAGGACTCACTTTTTTTCGAAGCAATGAGACAACGGATTCCTAACCTTCAATATTCATCAACAAAACCATCAGTTGGATGAGTTGGATTAAATCTCTTGTAATGCTTGTAATCATCTGATTTCTTCGAATAATTGATCTTACAATCACCATCGTTTCTTATATTTGTAGAATCGTCATAATCGGAATGCACAAGTACCTGGAATATATACAATACTTAATATTTAAACAATTAAATTTTGAAAAAAAATATTAACAACTTTTGAACAAAAAATTTGTGTTACGAAAGATGCGAAATTGTTAGAAGAAAAAACACAAATGTAATATTGATATCTCTTCATCACTGTTTCGAATATTAACAGAATTCAGACTAATTATCATTAAAATTCTCGACTTTACAAGAAATATGTTGATGTAAAATTAAAATCTTACGTGAATTGGCAAATATTTACAATAAAGTTGAGACGAGAAAACCTAACCAATAAATTGTGAGGTTCACAAACATACGACTTTTTCACTACTATTAGGAAAATTTTCCATTCAATTCTTTTTGCAAATGGAAAATAGACTTTTTCTTTACCATTCCGAAATAGATGGAAACAACAGTAGAGTATTTTAATTAACTTTAAATTGAAAACAAATGCGAAAACAACAAGTAAAGACAGTTCAACAATGAATATTACCGATAATCGCGGTTCGAGCGCGAAACAGTTGTTCCGCGTTCCTAGTTCGGACTTTTAACGCAAGCGCCCCTACTGGCGCGAAAACGCACTAAATTCAAATTTGAAATTATAAAACAAATGTTTTTAATTAATTTCTAAATATAAATTTTCAAAAGTAATAATGCGGTAACGAAAAAGATCAATGAATATGAATTTATGAAATGTTTATAAAATGAAAAATAAAAAAAACTTACCAATTATATTTCCTACGACATTTATTTATTGCTCTTGGAACTCCCGCCAATTTTCCTTCGGTTAGAGAATTTTCTATACAAATGTCGGACCTGAAAAATAAAAATAAAAATAAAAAATTAGTAAATTACAAATTATAATTAACATTCGGAATAAAGTTTTTTGAAAAAGTATTTTTTTTCCTAAATAATTCTGCAATAATCAATATACAGCTCGGATTGAAGATTATGTGCATAAATTATTATTAAATGTACTAAATCTCTTGGCAAATCTTTGCTGTCTTGTTCAAATGTACAGTACCTCTCAATAACACACATGTAGACACACAATACATGACCCGAAAGGATTTGATTAAGGAACAATGATCGGCAATCGTAAATCAAGAGAACTATATTTTCCACTATATATAGAGAATTGGAATTGAATTTAATTGTCCATTTATTGAAAACGATAAATAAAAGAATGGAAGCAGATTAAAGCGATTACTTTAGGTTGAAGGTACTCATAAACAACGCAAGTTACGTAATAACAGTTCTATCTACTTTAATTTATATCTCTATATATCGAATATTTAACAAAATTATTTATACTACAAAAACTTTTTATTAGAAAATATATTTTTAAATTAACAAAAAAAAATTTTTTTAATTAACAAAAATTTTTGTTTAATTAATAAATTAATTATTAATTATAAAATAAATTAATATTAAATAATTTTTTATTTATTTGATAATAAAAGAAATTAATATTAAATAATATAATATTTAATTAATAAAAAAAATTAATCAGATGTAACAAAATAAAATTAATTAATATTTAACTAATTTTTCTTTAAATGATTGACATTAAAAATGGTTTTTGGCTTCAAGATCCGTTACTTGATATGCATGCGCAAAAGTATTAAACTATAATATTTCCAATGTAATTCGTTACTTTATTAATTTCTCTCGGAATTATTGATACTTCCTTTATTACGTATAAGAAAGAATTAAGATTTTAAATTTGTAATTTAAGTCATTAGTAATAACAAGTCTTATTAAATAACTTATTTTTAATATAATAATTTGGAAATATTATTTAATTTTAATTCATCTAAAATTTTAGAACAAGAAACACTGAACATTATTTAATATAATTTATTATTTTAATTTGATGATAAAAAAATTACGAATTACCCTCTGCAGATAAGTCATTTGTTACCGACAGACGGTAACTCTATTACTCGTCGGTAACTGTACATTAGATACGAAAAATAACACCAGAGGGTCAATTGTTGTTGTTCACGTGCGAGTGAAAACAAAACAATCAAAATTTAGTTTTCAAGGTTTCCAATAATTAGACATTTACAAATTAATCAAAATTACGAATATACTTCATAAAGTGATAGAAAAGTAACATGTTTTATTCAATTCGGAAAATTAATTAAAATACCTTTACCTGCCAGTGACAAGTGTTCTAACCCCTTTTTTGTGCAAAAATACAATAGAATGTAAATTCTCCAATAAAAATTTAACGAAAGAAACAATTAAAATAAATAATCCACTGACAATAGTCAATAGTGTCATAAATTGTCATGAAACTATAGCGAAATATTAAATAACAAAATAACGAAAATAATAAATTGAGGTTATGTCATCAGTGTTGATAATGGAAGAAATTTCAAGAAGAGCGGCAAGAATTTATCAAATTCAAAATATTTTTCTCATTCAACATCGTCATTTAATTTCAAAAAAAATATTTGAAGAAAAAAAAGCACTAACGGGTCGACCAGGTGCAAAAAAATTCGAGAGAGATAAAAAAGCACTATTCGGTCCTCTAGTGGAGACTTTACCTGAAAAAAGAAAACGAATCAATTCACTAAAAGAAATTCAAAGCCAAGAAACTTCTTTTGATGATAAAATTGAGGGAAATGTGAGAAATAAAGGTAGATCTTATAAAAATCATGAAATGGATTTTCTCATTAAAAGTGTTAATAAGAAAAATTTAAGCATCGTACCAAGTTCTACAAATTCTGGTCAACAACAATTAAAGAATAAAGACTTGATATACAATCTCATAAATAAACCTGAAAATCGAGGATTCAGTTATACTCTCCAAACGAATGAAATATCACCAAAAGATGTAAATTCAAAAAAAATAACTCTATCAGAAGGGGAAAATTCTAAAAATGAAATTTATACACAAGAGACAAAATTAGAAACAAATGATGACAATAGTGAAACAAAAGTAAATTTAAATGCAACCGCACCGTCAGCGATAATTATTCAAAATATGCTTTCATTTTCACTGTATGACAGTACCAAGTCAGGAAGAATTGTTCACAAAAAGCTGCCAGTTAATAAGGGAGTTATTTCATTATCTGCAAAAGCGGACACTTCCAATAACAATTTACCGAGTGTGACACGAATTTTATCTGCGACAATGTCAGAGGCTGCAAAAAATGCTTTAGCAATTTGGAAAGCAGGGATGATAAAAAAACTAGGAGTAGATGGATTCAACGAATATCAAAAAAGTATTTTTTTTTAATTTAATATTTCAAAAAATAATTCCATCAATTTTTGTATCTACTAATTTCTATGTCTATCAACAGGGTTGTCACAGGTCAGAGAATTCAGGGAAAAATCAGGAATTTTTATTAAAAGTACTGGAAAAAATTAAATGTTTAAAATTTATAAGAAAATTCTCAATTTTTGTATCTTTTTGTTTGCTTCCTAAACAATGAAATTAACACAAATTCTAAAAAAAAACATTTAATTTTTTTCTATTTCAGACAATAATTTATTTTGAATAACTTAATTCCATTGGAGAACTGCTATAAAGTTATTACCTATAAATCATTAAATGAAGTATTTTTTTTTAAATTTCAATTTCAATTCTGTTAAAATTAGATTCAATTTTAAATATTTTAACGTAATTCTTTGAATTCAACTATCATTTTAACTATCTTTATAAATGAATAGCAAAATTCTTGAACAAAATTGAATTATTTTCAGGAAATTTAATAAACTTCATTGCAATATTCAATTATTTCCATAAATAACAATATTTATCACAAGAATTAAATTATTTTCAATATTAATAAAATTCTTCGCGAAAATAGAATTATTTTCAAAAAATCTAAAAACAATTGTCGTCATCATTTAATTATGTTTATAAATGAATAGCAAAATTCTACGACAAAAATTAATTATTTTCAGGAAATTTTATAAAATTCATGGCAAAATTTAATTATTTTCATAAATAATATTATTCATCACAAGTATTCAAATTATTATCAAAATTAATAAAATTCTTCGCAGAAATAAAATTATTTTCAAAAAATCTAAAAAAAATTGTCGTCATCATTTTAATTATCTTTATAAATAAATAGCAAAATTCTTCGACAAAATTTAATTATTTTCAGGAAATTTAATAAAATTCATGGAAAAATTTAATTATTTTCATAAATAATATTATTCATCACAAGTATTCAAATTATTATCAAAAATAGGTAATAAAATCCAATTATTTTCAAAAATTTTAATAAAATTCATTGCAAAATTCAATTATTTTCAAAAATAACAATATTTATCACAAGAATTCAATTATTTTCTAAATTATTAAAATTCTTCGCAGAAATTCAATTATTTTCAAAAAATCTAAAAAAAACTGTCCTCAACATTTCAATTATTTTTATAAATGAATAGCAAAATTCTTCGTCAAAATTTAATTATTTTCAGGAAATTTAATAAAATTCATAGAAAAATTTAATTATTTTCATAAAAAATAACATTATTCATCACAAGTAATCAATTATTATCAAAAGTAGGTAATAAAATTCAATTATTTTCAAAAATTGTAATAAAATTCATTGCAAAATTCAATTATTCTCAAAAATTTTCCTTAATTCAATAATTTGTATATTTGTTATTTTAATAAAGTTTTACAAAAGAATTTAAATACTTAAAAACAATGTTGACAAAATTCTACACGAATATTCAATTATTTTCTGAAATAATGAAAATTTCCACAGGAATTCAATTATTAAAAATAGAATTTACATAATTCTTTTTTGAAAAAAGTCAATTTTTTGAAACTTTTTTATAAAATTCTTCGCAATAATTCAATTATTTTTATAAACAATAAAAATCATTGCAGAATTTTAATTATTTTTAATACAATTTTAATCAAATTCCTCGAAAAATGTAATCATCCTTAAAAATTTTATTAACATTCGTCGACTGAATTCAATAATTTAAAAATTTGTTGATAAAATTATGTATAATAATTAAATTTTTAGAAACATTCAATTATTCAATAAATTATCTATGTTTGTATTAAAATAATTGAATTCTCGTAGAATTTTCTAATAAAAATTGATTTAAAAATTAAATTCAGTTAAAGTTTTAGATAATAATTAAATTTTGAAAAATTTACTAATAATTGTAATTTTTAGAAATAATTGAATTTTCTAAAGGTTTCAAATTAAAATCTGTGAAAATCTGAATTTTTCATACTTTTAATTAAAAATTCTATGGAATTAATTTTTTTCGAAAAGCTGAATCAAAATTTTTTAAAATCATTTTAAGTTTTAATTTTCCAATGTGTATTTAATTGAGAAATTTCCGAATATTTGAAATTTCGTAAAGTTGAATTATAAACAAATGAATTTGAAAATTCTCCAAAGAACTTTATCAAGAATTATTAAAAATAATTGATTTAATGAAGAATTTTAGTTAAAAATTGTAGAAATTGTAGAAAATTATTATAAGTTGTTGATTTTGAAAAACGTTTGAATTTTAATGTTTTGGAAAATTTTAATTCCTTCGGAAAAGTAATTAAATATTTATTTAAAAAAGAAGTTATTCATGTTTCTGAATAATTTTCCAATTAATAAAAAATTCACAAATAATTGTAATAAAACATTTCTTTGAGCATCTAATAATTTTTAGTGTGAATCAGAATATTCTTTAGGATCTGGGAAAAAGTCCAAATTTTGTCTGGAAAGTAGAGAGAAATTAAGGAAAATCAAAATTAAATTTTTGTAGCAACCCTGTATCAATTCCTATGCTTACAAATTTTTATATTTACTAATTTCTATGTCTATCAATTTTTATTTCTCTATCAATTTCTATCAGTCTATCAATAAAAAAAATTATTTCAATTAGTAATTTCTTTTTCTCTTTTAAAAAAAATTTCTTTTCACCATTTGCAGATTTATTCAAAGACGGTCACGATCTTCATAGTTCAATTGAAAATGCACTACTTCAAAAAGAATATCAAATCCCGGAAAGAGTTAAGCCTGCCTTTGAAAGTGTACAAAATGTATTAAAGGATATAAGTTCAGTTACTGCTCTTGAAACTCACGTAGTACATCCAAAACTTTTTTACCGAGGAATTACAGATTGCGTTGCAACTTACAGGTAAAATAGAATTTCAAAAAAAAAAAAAAAAACCCTCATATCAATCAAAAGTAAGAGGAATAATAATGAGGAAAATTTCTGCATACTTAATAATCTAAACTTCTTTAAGGAGACTAAAAAGTTCTAAAAAAGTTTTTTTTAGACATTTCTGAAATCAAAAATATTTCTTTCTAAAAATTTTGTAACGATTATGTTTCAATTTTTCAAAACCAATAGTCATCGTGGCTATTGAAATCAATCAGCTTGTAATATTAAATGAAATTCTGTTTTGCAGAGGCGAGCTGTGTTTAATCGACTGGAAAAAATCGGATAAACGAAAGGATACAATTGATTCTGTTTACGATGCACCGATGCAAGTTGCATCTTACATTGGAGCAATGAATGCCGATTTGAATTACCCATTCGAGGTCAGTTGAAAACTTTCCGTAAAACTTGACAATTTCGAAAATAATCAATTTTAATATATTTAAAATACTAATTTTTCCAAAATTTAAAGTCATTTATTCAAATTTTAATAATTTTAAATTTTATCCTTGAATGAACTTCAATTTAATCCTAATTTTTATTTAATTATTATTATTTATTGTTTATTATACTTATTAAAATTATGATTAATAATAAAAATATTATTAATTAAAACAGTTTCTTTTACACTTGACAAAAATTTATTTGATTCAAGTAACTGATCACTTGTCCATTATCAAATAAATATTTATATGAATCAACTAATTTTTATTCAGATCAATTAAATTGTATTTAAAGCGATGATTTCAGTATTTGAAGAAAATACCATTTAATTGATTTAAATAAAATTTATTTAACTCAAGTAAATATTCACTTGATAATTCACCAGTTATCGGTTTTAGTAATCAGTTATATGAATCAAATTTTTTTCAGTGTAAAATTATTTAATTTTCAAATCATTTTAATTTTAATCAAATGCAAATTCAATGAATTGAAATTGCAATTATTTAAAAATTAAATGATTTAACATTAAAAAACATTATTATTTTATAAATTTTTATTTTTATTTTAATTTTATTGTAATTGATTATTTAATTTCAATTTCTATTTAATTTTCATTTTCTTTTCATTTTTAAATGCTTAAACTTCAATTAATTCTAATTTTAATCAAATGCAAATTCATTCAATCGAAAGTATTTTTTGTTTGTTTTTTAAATCATAAAGTATCATATTTAATCATAAATTAGTTTTCAATTATAATGAAAAAGGACTTTTTTTCCTTGCGCATACAAAAGAGGGTGAGTTCGTCAAGTACTTTATTTTCATAAAATTATTTCATGAACATTTGAAGGCAAAAATGAAAAATGTTCAATTTTACATGTTTTTTGTTTAATTAACATAAGTGAATTTTTTGTTGTCAGGTAACAAAAGGTCTCGTCGTTGTTGCCTACACGAATGGTGAAGAGGCAACAGTTTATGAAATAGATGGAGAGCATTTGCCAGTTTACTGGAAAGCTTGGCTTAAACGATTACAAAAATATTTTGTAGAAACGTCAAAAAAGTAGATAAAAGGAAAAAAACATAAAATAAAAAAAAATTTATAAAAAGGGAGAAAAACTCATTAAAGAGAAAATGTACAGATTAATGAAAATATTTTCTATCTAAATAAATGTTTGTATAAAAAATTAATTACAAAAATAACTTTATATTTTCTTTTGTTAAAATTTTTATTCTGTTTATTGATTTATTTTTCATCTATTTATTTGTTTTTTATTTCATTTATTTTTTATTTTATTTTTTGTTTTATTTATTTTTTACTTTATTTTCTGTATTTATTTTATTTTTTGTACTTTACTTTCGCGTTTCATTTTAATAATATTTATTTCCTTTTAACGTTATTTGTGATTCGTTCTATCGAGATTTTCTTCTTTCGTTTCAATTTTTCCCTGTTATTGAAATTTTCACGAACCACTAAATCGACGTTCCATACCAACAAGCCGAAGGCGCGAGAGTTAGTCAGAGAGAACTTCTGACAACACAAGTTTCAAATGTGATAAGTTATGGAGGTTTTTTTTCCTTCGAGGAGGGGAAAATGAGATTTCAAGACTTGCAACGAAACCCGGGAAAACTTTTTTTTTAAGTCTCTTTTGAAAAACACTTTATGAGACCACAATATGTCGTTTTCGGATTTTTTTTTTTTTTTGTTTTCTAATAACGTCGAGGCAAGTTCCGTTTTTTTCCCGAACGGAAACTTTTCTTATTTGTTTATGTATTTTATGAGAATAGTTGTTTCGTATTTCATATAAATATATCTTCAGTTAAATACACTTGTACTTGTACGAAAGCTATTATTGGAGAAAGAAGAAGAGAGAAAGAGAAAGAAAGAGGAAGGGAAATATTGATCTAAACATCAGTAGAGCGTGCGTATGTAAATCTTATGAAATGGAACAAAATTTCCATAAATGTTTACATTGATTTCGTTTTTTGAAATATTTACTCAAAACTTTACACGAAAGTGGAAAATTAAATGAAACCGAAGGAAAACGATAAATTTAAGAAATTATAATTTCTTGTTGCAATTCAAAATTCTTGATATTTAAACATACCTCAAAAAATTAATCTCGAAAGCGTGAAAGGTGTAATACTGAATTCAGATTAAATAATTCGATTTTAGTTTATGAAAAAGAGGGTTTCCACAAAAATTTACTTTCACTTTTTTCCTGATTTCCAGACCAAATATTATCAAAAAAATATTTACTTCAATCAAATAATTTTTATTTAAATCAATTAAATTGTATTCTCAAAATCGTGAAAGTTAATACTGAATTCAGATTATCTAATTTCTCGATTTATAATAAATAGTTTATGAATTAATGCAAATAAATAATAATTATGAATAAGTCTAATAAATTATAAGTCTAATAGTTAACGATTGATAGATATTATAGAGGATTATATTATCGAATCTGTTGGACAAAATTAATTACCGAGATTATTCCACATGTATATTAATTCTAAAGAGAATAATTTGTTTTAGCAATTCAAATATAACTATAATATTTTCTTTGAAATATCAAACAGATTAATAATCTGCGATATTTAAAGATGTTTTAAACATGAAATGAGAATTATTCTTAATGAAATGTGAATTATTCGTAATTCATTTAATTAGAATTAGAATTAGAATTAACTTCTTCGCATAAATTCAATTATGTTAAAAAATTTTTTAAAACTCTCGTCAAAATTTCAATTATTTTTATAAATAATAAAATTCCTCTCCGAAATTCAATTATTTTTAAAAAATTTAATAAAATTCCTCTCCGAAATTCAATTATTTTTAAAAAATTTAATAAAATTCTTGGCAAAGTTTCAAAAATTTTTTTCATTCCAATTATTTTTTATATCTACTATTTTAATAAAATTTTACAAAAGAATTCTATTGTTTGAATAAAATTTCACGCAGGAATTCAAATACATATCAATTTTTTTATATATTTCTTCGCACCAATTCAATCATTTTTAATTTTTTAATGAAGTTTCTCAAAAGGTTTCAAATATATTCAGAGAATTGAAAAAAACAGTTCTGTGAAATTCAATTAAATAGAAAAATGTCTCTTCAATAGAAATTCTATCAGAAATTTCAAGATATAATATATATTATACGACGTGGAAATTAAATTACAAATTCCACTGGAATTCGCTAAAAATTTTAAGAAATTCGGTTTTTAAAATTTTTGATAATTTTAAATTTTTTACCAAAAGGTGAAGACTATGAAATAAGTAAAGTAGTTTTAAAGAGCCTAAAAATAATGAAGCTCAATGCCATAAAAAAGAAGAAAAAATGTTGAATTTTAAAAAAATCGGTTTTTCGAATTTTTGATAATTTAAAATTTTGTACCAAAGGGTGGAGATTAAAAATACGAGTAAAGTATTTTTAAAGAGCACAAAAATAATGTAGCTGAATGCCATAAAATAAAAGAAAAAATGATGAATTTTAAGAAATTCGGTTTTTCGAATTTTTGATAATTTTTGATAATTTTAGATTTTTTACCAAAGGGTGGAGATTAAAAAACGAGTAAAGTATTTTTGAAGAGCCCAAAAATAATGAAGCTGAATGCCATAAAAGAGAAGAAAAAATGATGAATTTTAAGAAATTCGGTTTTTCGAATTTTTGATAATTTTTGACAATTTTAGATTTTTTGCTAAAGGGTGCAGACTATTTAATAAGTAAAGTATTTTTAAAAAGCACAAAAATAATGAAGCTAAATCCCATAAAAGAGAAGATAAAATGATGAATTTTAAGAAATTCGGTTTTTCGAAATTTTGATAATTTTTGATAATTTTAGATTTGTTGCCAAAGGGTGGAGACTATTAAATAAGTAAAGTATTTTTAAAGAGCACAAAAATAATGAAGCTGAATGCCATAAAAGAGAAGAAAAAATGTTGAATTTTAAGAAATTCGGTTTTTCGAAATTTTGATAATTTTTGATAATTTTAGATTTTTTGCCAAAGGGTGGAGACTATTAAATAAGTAAAGTATTTTTAAAGAGCACAAAAATAATGAAGCTGAATGCCATAAAAGAGAAGAAAAAATGTTGAATTTTAAGAAATTCGGTTTTTCGAAATTTTGATAATTTTTGATAATTTTAGATTTTTTGCCAAAGGGTGGAGACTATTAAATAAGTAAAGTATTTTTAAAGAGCACAAAAATAATGAAGCTGAATGCCATAAAAGAGAAGAAAAAATGTTGAATTTTAAGAAATTCGGTTTTTCGAATTTTTGCTAATTTTAATAATTTTAAATTTTTAACCAAAGGGTGAAGACATGAGGAAATAGATCACTCCGAGTCTTCGACTCGGAGTGGTCGATTTCTTCATGTTTTATAATAATATTCTCAAAAGTTATTGAATTTCAGAAGGTTTGAATTTGAGAATCTTAATTCTTATAGAAAAATAATAATAATTAAATATTTATTTAAGAAAGAAGTTACTAATGTTCTTCAGAGTCAGGAAAAAAGTAAAAATTTTCTTTGGAAATCAGGGAAAAACAAAATTAAAGTTTTGTGGCAACCCTGTACTGGACCACGAAAGCATTTCGAAAATTATTGAAATTCAAATAAAAAATTTCCAATTTACTTGAAATAAATTAAAAAATCTTCAATATAAATAAAAGAATTTATTATTAGGTTTTGATCAGAAGAATTTTTGAATCAGAATAATAAAAAAATTCCCTCTATCTCTAATACTATTTTTTCATTTCTGAAACACATTTTCGAAATCGATTTTGTCGTCAGTTACCCAGAGACATATACTCGCTCTCGTAAATCGCCTTTGTTGCTCAAAAAAAAGAGCCGAAGGGGCATATTTGAAAATCTTGATCTTCATGCATAATTCTACACATCAAATGCACATGTACGTGCGCATTTTCATCCTCTCTCTTTCTCTCTCTCTGTCTCTCCCTAACAGAAAAGGTGAAATACGTGACGTTATCACACACCCTCCCTCTCCCCCCACCCCTTTGACAAAAGTAGTCGAGTCTACAAAGCTCGAAAAAAGTTCCGAATGAATGAGAACAGAATTCCTAATTATTCGCGTAGTGCATTTTCACGACACTTTTGCAGTTAGAGCAGTTTCTTTCTTCTTTTTTTTTTCTTTTTTTATTTTTGTACGTACAAAAGAAGGCATGAATGGATATCAACGGAAGAATGTGACCCGGAAGTATGAAGAATCTCGGAATAGAAGGAAAGAAAGGAGAAAAAAAAATATGTCGAAGCAAGTGCTGACTAAGGTCGCGTCTCGTCGTAGCCGTGAGCAACCTCATGAAATTGGGGGGCAAAAGAGGAAAAGAAAATTCAACGGGAGGACGCAACGACCATTCGGAGGTGCGAGAGAAAAAGAGAGAGAGAGAGAGGACCTTTTCAGTAGGGTGAAAATGGGAGTTGAAGCTTATTTCCGCAAAAAAGGACCACGACGAGAGAAGTGCATGTTCTCGAAGTTCGTGTCGAGGCCAAAAAAAAAGTATAATAAAAAAAGGGTGTCATGACGTATAAAAAAAAAAAGTTCCCTTCCAACTGACATTTAGCAATTATAACTTTTGCAGGGACATCCCTTTTGCGTAAGGATGGAGTGCGTGGCCACACGTATTTTATATGGGGCCCCAAAGACCTCTTTCGCCCCAAAACCAACCCTACGCCCATGGGGACTGTAAACTAATGCCTCACAATGTGTATACATATATACGCGAACGTATATCTATCTACCGACATACATATCTTTCATGTGGATGCTGTAACATGAAGGGATGTTAAAGAAAGCACCTGTCTCGAACTTCTTTTCCTCCAGACAACGAATGGCTGACTTCCGCGTAAATAAAAACTCATGGAATAAATTTTTTTTGTTAATATATAACCGCGCGCTCACACACCCTGAGCTTTCACGATCCCTTCATGATTCATCACCTTCAAGCCGATGGATCAGTATTTCGAGAGTACCGCAAGTTCCATTATTTTCTCTTTTTCGCCAGAATCAAAAATATTCATGCAAAGAATAATAATAATAAAAAGTACTTGCCGATATCAGGGGGTGTCTTCTCCTTATAATTATTGGCAGGATGATAATAGCAGGATGATCATTTCCAAACGGATAGCATCTGCTTCCTTCTCTTAAATGTCCCCTCTTATTGTTCCTCAGTTCTGGAATATATTAAAATAAAAAATTATTTTATAGAATATGAGCTTAAAACTTAACATCAAAGTATCGAATTTTGTCGTTTGAAACTTAATTTTTAGATCATCAGGTATAAAAGAGACTCATTTCAGGTGACGTCAACAAACTATTAATATGAATTTTAGGGACTAATTTTATTGTATCGACTTCGCACTCGATAAATAATCTTAAAAAAGTAGTAAAAAAGTAACTATATCGAAAAACTAAACTTGACGACCAAAAAAACTCGTTTTAAACACTTCACAAAACTGACAAAAATTCCATTCTATATTTTATTTTCCTGACTTTTTCCTAATATTCATCAAAAATATTTCATTCTTTCTTATTCTGCTAATAAATTAAATTCCTGCAACGAATTTTATTATTCATGAAAGAATTTAAATATTTATTGAAAATAATTGAATTCTTGCGAAGAATTTTATAAAAATTTATAAATAATTGGTTTCTTTCGACTAATTTTATGCAAATTCTAATTATAAATAATTGAATTCCTGAGAAATTTTTATTATTCATGAACAGAATTGAGTTCTCAAGAAGATATTTACAAAAAAATTTTTAACTTTATTGAATTCTGTTTGAAAATTTTATAAAAATCTATTAAAAATCATTGAATTGCGAAAAGTTTTTAAAAGTAATTAAATTTTAAGAAGAATTCTATTAAAATTTCTGACAATAATTGAATGTCTGTGTCGTATTTTATTCAATTTTTTTTTGAAAATACCTAATTGAATTCATAAAAAGCATTTTGTTATTTATAAAAATAATTGAATTCTTGCGAACGATTTTATTAGAATTTATTAAAATAATAGAATTTCCAAGAAGAAATTTACTACTTTTAAAAATAATTGAATACTTGTAATGAATATTGTTATTTGTCGACATAATTGAATTTTTGGGGAGAAGTTTATTAAAATATAAACAAATTTATTTGACAAAAATTAAGGTCCTGAAAACATTTTAAGTTATTAAAATCTACATGAATAATTGAATTACTTTAAAAAACTTTAATTAAAATTGTATTTAAAATAATTGCTTTCTTTCAAGAAATTTTATTAAAATATTTTAAAATAATTAAATTCCTGTGAAAAATTATATTTTTGGAAATGATTGAATTCTTCCAAAGAATTTTTTAAAAAAACATTTTTTTAAATAATTAATTTTTAAGAATAATTAAATTTTTTGAGCAATTCCTGTAAAATTTTATTCAAAATAATTGAAATCCTGCGATGAATTTTATTATTTATAAAAATAATTGAATTATGCGAAAAATTTTATTAAAATGTTTAAAAAGAATTAAATTTTTATGAAAAATTTTGTTATTTTTGAAAATAATTGAATTCTTTATAAGAATTTTATAAACATTGTTTTAAATAATTAATTCTTTTAAAATATAATAAATATTATAAAAATTTAATTTTAAATAATTGGATTCTTGTGATGAATATTGTTATTTATGCAAATAATTGATTTTTGCAAAGAATTTTATTAAAATCTAAAAGAATAGTTGAATTATTTCAAAAAAATTTAATTAAAATTGTATTTAAGAAAATTGCTTTCTTCCAAACAATTTTATTAAAATATTTGAAAAAATAATTGAATTCCTTTGAAAAACTCGAATATTTTTGTAAATAATTGAATTCTACCAAAGAATTTAAAAAAAACATTTTTTTAAATAATTCGTTTTTTCGAGGAATTGAAATTAAATTTTTAAGAACAAAAAATAATTGAAATCCTGCGATGTATTTTATTATTTATGAAAATAATTAAATAGTTCCTAAGAATTTTATTAAAATTTTATTCAAAATAATTGAAATTCAGCGAAGAATTTTATTATTTATAAAAATAATAGAATTATTGCGAAAAATTTTATTAGTTCAAAAAGAATTGAATTTCTGTGAAAAATTTTGTTATTTTTGAAAATGATTGAATTCTTCATAAGAATTTTATAAAAAATTATTTTTTTTCGAAATATGGTAAATATTAGGAAAATTTTATTTTAAATAATTGAGTTCTTGTGGAAAACTTTATTTCTGAAAAAAATGGAAATTCTTCGATGAGTTTCATTATTTATGAAAATAATTGAATTCTTGTTTAGAATTTTATCAAAAATTTCATTAAAAAATTGACTTTCCATGAAAAATGTAATTATTAGTGAAAGTAATTGAATTATTGTGAAGAATAGTATAAAAATTTTGTTAAATAATTGATTTTTTCGAAATTTTGTTGTAAATGCTATTTAAAATTAATTGAATTCCTATGGAAATTTTATTATTTATGAAAATAATTGAATTTTAGATGAATTTAGATTGGTTTTAGATGGTATGGTACTTTCAAGAAAGCTGTGAACTGAATTAATAGATAGTAACCCAAATAGCACAATAGTTGACCTCAATAAAATGTTAATATTGCGTGGCAAAATTTGACTTTAAAACCTTCTGAACTTCAATTATTTTTGAAAATCGTTCAACATGGATATTCAAATATTGTTCCAGAACATTATTTGGAAAAGATGAAACGTTCTAAAAAACGTTTTTGGAACCAACATGGTTTTTTGCCCAGAGGGTTACCTGATACTGTTTCAAATTCCATATTTAAGTTAAGTTAGTTAACATTAAGTTAATAAACACAAGTTCAACACTAAAGTTCAAAATTTACTCAGTTGATGATCTAATAAAGAAACTCACCGTTTTTCTAAGGATATCAAATTGAGACAAAAAAGCGTATCAAAATAGTTGCGAAGCAGCGTTTTGATACGTTTTTTTGTCTCAATTTGATATCCTTAGAAAAACCGTGCTACCACATGTACTATCTGACATTTTATTTAAAAAATATGTATACCTCTTTCCACAGTGGAAAAAAACAATCCTCTCGAATTAAAACCCACCTAATCATAATTTAAATACAAAAATCACAAAATCTAAAAAAAGAATCACATTAAACTTTCCCACACCAAGAAAACTGATATATTGACTCAAGCAATCGTCTCTCCTCATTTGAAATCAAGAGCTCGCGAGTAATCAAGCCAGGAGAATTGCTGTAATTTACATCTAGTATATAGGAGAAGATCGAATTTCTGATGGGAATTCAGCACAAGAGGTCTAGTGTCTACTCTCTACAATAGTGGTTGGATGTTAAACAAGATGCTCTTATCAGAAATTGTCTCGTTTCCTGGCGGTGCTAATGGAGCGATCCCTTATACCCGCGCAATGTTTCAGATATCATCTCGTTTATAAACGGGAGCCGCAGAGTCAGTAGTTTGCCTCATATAAATACATATATAGAGAGAAGAGAATCCCGAAGAAAACTTAAAATGAAAAGAGAAAAACAAGAGATGACCATAGATAGAGTTGAAAATCAGACACAGCATCAGACTATATACTCAAACAGCCTCGGGAATGAGGGTAAAAATATACACATATATATATATAGTATATGCAAAAGTTGAAAATGTCATGTACACAACAAAATGAAACCAACATCATAGGAGAGGTACATGAACGCACACAAAAACTAGTTGGGATAAAACTCGTTTTCTGCCCTGGGCAAATATTAAAATTTCATTTCCCCATTTCTCTCTTGAAAAAGGGGCTCACTTCATTAAAAGCAAAATCAGCCACGATCATTATTGCGGGAGCTAATCTTTTCCATTTTCAACGAATAATTAAATTGCAGATACAGGCTACACAATACAAAGAGACATATGTTTTATTTAATTCGACATTTTTTAATCAATCTGGATTGATGGCGCATCATAATTTAATTAATCAACTAAAACCAATAAAAATAAAAACTGATTTCTTCTCGAAACAAAGTCCTAATGAAATTTTTCCAGACAAAATTTTCACTTTTTCCCTGACCCTGAAGAACATCAATAACTTCTTTTTAAATAAATATTTAATCACTTTAAGATTCTCAAATTCAATAACTAATGAGAATATTATTATAAAACATAAAGATGATAGAGTGATAAAATCATTATTTTATATCATACGAATATTGTAACTGAAAATTCAAATTTTCAAAGATTTTAATTTGAACCCTTTTCAAAATTCAATTATTTCTAAAAATTCACACAATAACTCTTCTAATATTCAATTATTATCTAAAATTTTACCTGAAATTCATATTTTAATAAATTTTTATTAGAAAATTATTCGAGAATTCAATTATTTACATACAAGAATAAATAATTTATTCAATAATTGAATATTTCTTAAAATTGAATTTTTATCAAGAATTTTATCAAAACTTTTATAAATAATTGAATTCTTTCGGTGAATTTTAAAAAAAATTTAAGCATAAATGCAATTTTCTATCATTATATTTAAAATTGTATTAAAAATAATTTGAAATTCTGCGATGAATTTTGTTTTATTTATGAAAATAATTGAATTCTTGCAACGAATTTTATTAAAAAATTTTTTAAAGAAGGAATTTAAATTCCTGTAAAGAATTTTATTTGCAAAAATAATTGAATTCCAGAGAAAAATATTATTATTTATTCATGAAAATAATTAATTTATTGTGAAGAATTTTATTCAAATATTTTAAATAATTGGAGAAAATTTCTCAGAATTCTTAAAAACTTTTTAAAAATAATTAAATTCCATAGAGAAATTTCATAAAAAAATTGAAAATAATTGAAATCTGACAAAGAATTAAAAAAATTCTTTTTTAAATAATTGAACTCCTGTGAAAATATTTATTTTTGAAAAGAATTGAATTCCCATAAACAAATGTATTTTTTGTGAAAATGTTCATGTTTTATAATAATATTTTCATAAGTTATTGAATTTAAGAATCTTAATTCCTATAGAAAAATAATAATGATAAAATATTTATTTAAAAAAGAAGTTATTGACGTTCTTCAGGGTCAGGGAAAAAGTGAAAATTTTGTCTGGAAATCAGGGAAAAACCAAATTAAAGTTTTGTGGTAACCCTGTTCAATCTCAAATTACATAAATTAATTTATTGCTTGTTTTTAATCAATAATTTTATCAAATGACTTTATCATGATAGATTCATAATTATTTTTGATACATTTGTGATAATTTTAAGTTAAAAATACAAATGAAAAACAATATTAATCCGAAATTCTTATCATTTATAGATTTGTCTTCGAATTAAGATATGATAATTAACAAATTAACATTAAATAATTTTATTTGTAAAAATAATTAAATTCCGGAGAAAAATATTATTATTCATGAAAATAATTAATTTCTTGTGAAGAATTTTATTCAAATATTTTTAAATAATTGAATTTCTCAGAATTTTTTAAAACTTTTTGAAAATAATTAAATTCCATCAAGAAATTTCATTAGAAAATTGAAAATAATTGAAATCTGACAAAAAATTTAAAAAAATTCTTTTTTAAATAATTGAATTCCTGTGAAAATGTTTATTTTTGAAAAGAATTGAATTCTTGGGAAGAATTTTATTAAAATTTCTAAAATAATTGAATTGCTTTAAAGAATTTTACTTCTTACGAAAATAATTGAATTCTTTCGAAGATTCTTACAAACATTTTTGATAATAATTTTATTTCTAGTAAGAACGTTATATTTTACAAAAATAATTTTATTCTACGACCAATTTTAATGTAATTTTTCAATAAAGCATTTTATCAAAATTTTTTTAAATAATTAAATTCTCCAGAAGAATTGTATTGAAAATAATTGAATTGCATAGGAAAGTTTTATTAAAATCGCAAGTTTATTAACTAAATCTTGTAAAAAAATTTGCCAAATTTTTTTTAAATAATAAAATTTTTAAAAGAATTTTATTTAAATTTTTCAAAATAATTGAATTTCTTAGAACTATTTTTCAATTCTTTGAATATATTTGAATTCTTTAGAGAAACTTCATTAAAAATTAAAAATTATTGAACTGGTGCGAAGAAATATTTAAAAAAATTGGTATGTATTTGAATTCCTGTGGAATTTTTATTAAAATTCTGTGTAAATAATAGGATTCTTTTGTAAAATTTTATTAAAATAGTAGATGTTAAAAATAATTGAAATGAGAAAAATTTTTAAAATGTGCCAAGAATTTTATTAAATTTTTTGAAAATAATTCAATTTCGGAGAAGAATAATTTATTATTTTTAAAGATAATTGAAATTTTGACGAGAGTTTTAAAAAATTTTTGAACATAATTAAATTTATGCGAAGAAGTTCATCACTTTTAAAAATAATTAAATTTCTGTAATCAGTTGTTCTTAAAATTTCTATTTAAATTCATTAAAAAATGATATTTTTAAAAATTTCAAATTGAAACCTTTGAAGTTCATCTATTTATGAAGATTGTAAACACAACTCTTTTGAAATCCAATTAATTTTGAAATTTTTAAGTAAAATTATTCATTAAATAATTTCTAAGTAATAATTTCTTATATCTTCAAGAATTAAGTTATTTAAAAAGAAATTATTGTTAGAAATAGAAAAAATTGAAAGATTTGTATTAGAATTCTTGTCAATTTCATAGTTTATGAGGCAAACAAAAAAAACAACAACAAAATTCAGAATATTCTTATAAATTCTAAAAATTTAATTTTTTCCAGTATTTTTAATAAAAATTTCTGACTTTTCCCTGATTTCCCTGACTTGTGGCAACCTTGATTTATTATAATCCACAACACTGTAAACAACTATTTTAATCCATAAATAACAATTTGCTGTTGTGTATAATTTTCTTTTTTCGATCCAAATGATTCTGGTAACTAATCTGAAAAGCTCTGGGATGATTCTAAATCTTGTGTGGTTGAGCCTTGCTAATCTTGCACGTAACAACTTGGGGTATATTTTCATAGTGGGAGAGAATGCGATGAGTTATGAAAAGCGTAACTTATTTTCGTGCGAGAAAGGACCCTCTCTATATGTGGCTAAATGGCAAACGATAAAGACGACGTTGACGACAAAAGGGATGTTAGAAATTTTAGATGATTATCAAATTTGCAAATTTATCGCAAAATGAAGACACATCCAGCTTCGAGTGGCTCTTAAATATACAAGATGTGTATATAATAATATCGCACACCACGTCAAGTGGAAAAGGGATTTTCCTTAACGAGCTTGTTTAGTATGTGTATATGTTGTGTATATGTGCATAATATTACCATGCAATTCATAAGTTTTAAAGGAGTTTTAACTGTTAAGAAGAGAGTAACTCCAGAAGAAAGTTTTCTCCTTATTTCGCGGAATCTGTCAGGATCGTAAAGTTTCAAGTCCTATATAAACCACAGGGAATTCAACGAAGGAAGATGAATTGAAGAAAATTTCAAATTAACTTAAAATTTTCAAAATTTTGATACAATTCTCATAATAAATTTTGCGACCATAACTATAAACTTAAGTTCTAAAGTTTATATAATAAATATTAAATCCTGAGATCCTCCTCACTCATCACTGAGTTGGAAAATTTTAATAATTTTCAAATTAAATTTTCCTCATACAGATGTAATTATTATCTTCAAACATTATTTTTCCATAATCCATTTAAGGAAAAAAAAGAGCACTTATTTCAATCTCAAATTACTTAAATTAATTTTTCTTATCCCTTGTTTTTTTTAATAAATAATTTTATCAATTTATTTTATCATGATAGATTCATCATTATTTTTGCCACATTTGTGATAATTTTAAGTTAAAAATACAACTGAAAAACAATATTAATCCGAAATTCTTATCATTTATAGATTTGTCTTCGAATTAAGATATGATAATTTACAAATTAACATTAATTTCAGACAAATAATGCTGAAAAATATTATTTTTATGTCAAAATTGTTTGATTGATTGAGAGTTATGAGAAAAAGAGGGAGGTAAAGAGAGGAAAATAATTATAATTGGATAGATTTAATCTAGCCGACTTGAGCACGTTTATCTAATCATTGTGATAAAATAATTAAAAAAACATTTGTACAATACAAGGGAGAAAAAAAAGAAGTGAGGAAATTTTAAAAGAAATTTTACCACATTTCTATAAAATTTCTCATTACCCCAATTTTAATAGGGTTGTTACAAAACTTTTATTTTATTTTTTCCTGATACCCAGACAAAATTTTGACTTTTGTTCTGATGTAATATTGTCCTTCTGATAAAATTTAAAGGGAGTTCAATTATATATAAAGAAAAATCTTTAAAAGCAAAAATTTAATCCAAAATTTTTAGCATGTCTGTTAAAAATAAGATTTTTTACTGTAGTTAACTTTTATAAATTATTTTCAAAAATTTCATTAAAATTCTTAAAAAAAAGCTTTACTTTTAGTAGAATTTTTAAAAAATTTCAATTATTTCAACAATTTTCAATTAATTGCTTATAAAAATTAAATAATCTTCAAAAAATAGAATTGAAAAATTATAAATACCTGATTTTTCAGAATTTCAAATAAAACTTCTAAAAAATTAAGTACTTTTTCAAAAAATTCAACTTTAAATCTTATTAAATTTAACTATAATTGTGGCAAAGAATTTTATTACAATTTTTTTAAATAATTCAATTGTTTGGGAGAATTTTACTAAATTCATTTTAAATCAATAAAACTTTTGGAGAAATTAGTAATTTATGTTATTTATTTACTATTAACAGACATACAAAAAACAAAAAGCCCTTTTAATTTAATTAAAATTGTACTAAAAATAATTAAATTCAAATAAAGAATTTTGTCAAAATTATAGAAAATATTTTAATTTCTGTGAAGAATTTTATTAAACTGTTTAAAAATAATTTAATTCTTACGACAATCTTTGTTGAAATTATATTGAAAATAATTAAACTCATATGAAGAATTTTATTTAAATATTTCAAAATAATTCAATTTTTCAGAGAAATTTTCAAAAAAATTTTATTAAAAATAAGAGAATTCTTGCAAAGAATTTTATTATTTATAAAAATAATTAGATTTTTGAGAAGATTTTTCCTAAAACTTTTTTAAAAAATCAAATCCCTCTAATAAATTTATTATTTACTATTAAGTAATTAAATTTTTCTCCAGAATTTTATTACAATTAAAAAACACTAAATTCGTCAGTAGAATTTTATTATTTATAAGAAAATAATTGAATTCTTGCGAAGAATTTTACTAAAATTTTCGTAAAAAATTGAATTTCTCCGAAGAATTTTTTTAGTTGTAAAAGTAATTGAATTCCTACAAAGAATTTTATTTTTTATAAAAATAATTGAATTTTTGCCGAGAATTATACTAAAATTTTTCTGAAAAATTTAATTCCTCCAAAGAATTTTATAATTTGTAAAAGTAATTGAATTCCTGCGAAGAATTTTATTGATGAAAATTATTTTATTTTTGTATAAGAATTTGTTTCAGATTTTTGAGAATAATTCAATTCCTACGAATAATTATATAGTTTATGCAAATAATTGAATTTTTTATATATTTTTAAAAATAATTGAATAATTTCGAGAAATTTATTTAAAATTGTATTCAGAATAATTCAATTCTTATACAGAATTTTATCAAAATTTTTGTAATTATTTGAATTCTTTCAAATATTTGATTATTTCATGAAAATAATTGAATTCTTTCTAAGAATTTTTGTAAAATTTTTATAAAATATGGAATTCCTCCAAAGAATTTTATTATATTATATAAAAGTGATTGAATTCTTGCGAAGAGTTTTATTATTTAGAAGATAATTGAAATTTTGCCGAGAATTATACTAAAATTTTTGTAAAAAAATGAATTGCTGCTAAGAATTTTATTGTCTGCAAAAGTAATTGAATTTTTGCTAAGAATTTTATTATTTATGAAATTACTTAGGAATCTTTATTAAAATTTAAATGAAAATAATTTAATTCCTCCGAAGAATTTTATTACCTATTTATGAAAACTATTGTATTGTTGTAAAGAATTCGTTTTCAATTTTTGAGAATAATTGAATTTCTGTGATTAATTATATTGTTTATGCAAATAATTAAATTCTTCAATTATTTGATTGAATTTTTCAATAATTTTATAGAATGTAGCTTTTAAATTGGCCCAATAAATTAATTTAGAAAGGAAAATGATGATACAATAATGACAAATATTAATTTTTCTTCAACATACACAAGATATGATGAAATAATCAAGACAAATTCAGTTCAAGATGCAACATTCATTATCTGTTACTTGACAGTAGATAAAATAAAAGCAACTCGCGGTGAAAATTTATTCAGTCGTTTAATATCGGTCTTGTTATTAACTCTCTCCACACATACCAACCATGGAGTCGATAAGTTTACTGTTAATTATAATCACACTATTTTTGGCTACAATTATCCTCGCTCTAATTCTCTGTCATCAAACAAATTTCTGGGAACGAAAAGGAATTCCTTATTTAAAACCCCTAATACCAGTATTAGGCAGTATGTCCATAATATTATTTCGTCGCTCCTCGTTCTACGATGGTTTAAATTATCTCTACAATAAATTTCCCGACGCAAAATATTACGGAATGATGATTTTACATACACCATTAATTTTGCTTCGTGATCCCGAATTAATTAAAGAAATCTGTGTGAAAAATTTCGATAATTTTATCGATCGTCGCAGTTTTATGACTGAAGAAATGGACCCAGTTTATGGGAGAAATGTATTTTCATTGAAAGGCGATCGTTGGAAGAAGATGAGAAATACTTTGAGTCCAGCTTACACTGCCGCTAAAATGCGAATCATGTTTGAATTAGTTGAAAAATGTGCTCGCGATTTTATTCAATATTTCATCGATCATCCAAATGAAGCGAATTCTGTTGAACTGTCAGATGCATTTACCAGATATTGTAACGATGTAATAGCTACCGCTGCATTTGGAATCACTGTTAATTCACTAACAGATCGTGAAAATGAATTTTACAAGAGGGGAAAAAATTCCTTTAATTTAGATAGTCCAAAACGTTTTGTTAAATTCATTGCTTTTCGTTTATTTCCAAAATTAATGCATCTACTTGGTATAACATTTCTAGCTAAAAAATCTGATCGTTTTTTCAAGAAAATCATTACCGAAACAGTGATAACGAGAGATGAGAAAAATATAATTAGGCCTGATATGATACACTTGTTGATGGAAGCTAGAAATAAGGATGATAACGATTTATCAATGGATGATATCATTGCACAAGCATTTTTGTTCTTTTTGGCAGGTTTCGATTCATCATCAGGTCTCATGAAATTTATGGCCCATGAATTAGCGGTAAATTTCGAAATTCAAAAGAAGCTGCAAGAAGAAGTAGACAATCTTTACCAGAATGATGAAAACGTTGACGATTTGTACGAAAAATTATCAGAATTAAAATACATGGACATGGTGATATCGGAAGCATTACGAAAGTACCCTCCTAATCCTTTGATAGACAGACTCTGTGTAAAGGAGTACGATTTTCCAAAACCCACACCAGACAGTGTGCCATACACCGTAAAACCAAATAATGCCATTTGGATACCAATCTACGCTTTACATCATGATCCGCAATATTTTCCTGAACCAGAAAAATTTGATCCTGAAAGATTTAATGCTGAAAATAAGAACAAAATTCATCCATATTCCTATTTACCGTTTGGTCTTGGACCACGAAAATGTATTGGAAATCGATTTTCCCTAATGGAAACTAAACTAATTTTCGTCCTCATTTTGCGTAATTTCACTTTGAAGCCCACTGAGAAAACTAAACATCCCATTGAATTTGCCAACGGTGGTGGAATGAAGGTCAAGGATGGTCTTTGGATCGAGTTTGAGAAGAGGGTATTTGATTGCTAACACGGAAATATTCTCTAAAATATAATTACTTTTTCTATTACTCCAACTACTGTAATTACATTCATTTACTCTATTACTTCACTCTACTGTTCATGCTACTTTTTCTAACTATAGTCTAAAACTATTATAAACTTTAAATTAGTTAATCTCTAACCAGTGTGATAAAATAATCACTGATAAATATATGACAAGGAAATATCTACTATAAGTAGTGACATATTCTTCATAAATAAAAATGTGAGTAAAAATTAATAAAAAATAAAAAAAATCTTCATAAAAATCAAAACTTTTGTAAATGATGTAATTAATGTTAATAAATAATAAAAAAAATGATTGTTTCTCATTATTTTATACACAATACATTTATCTGATTAAAGTATTCAGAAATAAGCATTTAATCGATTGATTAATTTAAATTTGTTAAAAATAATTTTAAAAAAATAAATTAAATTAAATTAATTAATTAAATTATTTTAAAAATAATTACAGTCAAAAATTAACATTTATTCATTCATAAAAACGGTAAGTGTTATTTATTTTATAAAAAAATGAATTTTATTTATTTTTAATATCTTCTTCTACGTAGAGTTAAAAAATTAATTTTTAGAAAATTCATATCACTTCTATTCATAATAGTTATAATTTTTACTAATTCCTATTTAAAGAATATGTTTTGTGATACCATTTTTGTAAGAAAAAATTCGAAATTATTCTATTTTTCATAATTTTGCGTCAATAAGTAAATTTATCTTTAATTTTAAAAGACAAAACTTTTGTTAAAAAATATAATTTTTGTAACATTTATAATTTTGAATGTGAAATTGTAATCTGATTCTAGCATAAAATTTTAATAAAATGTTTTTAAATAACTCAATTGTTTCAAATAATTTTAATAGAATTTTTGAAAATAATTCATTTCTTTAGAGAATTTCAATTAAAATTGCATTGAAAATAATAAATTTCTTCTGTAGGTTTTCCTCAAAATTTTTAAAAGTAATTAGATTCTTTGCAAAGAATATTATTAAATTTTTTTAACAGGGTGTCCAGCGATTCTTTAAAAAAAAATTCAAGGACTTTTCAAGGTTTTTAAGGCCCAAAATAATTTTTTTCAAGGTCCATTTTTAGGGTACTAATTTTCAAAATATTTGTTATTTATAATCGAATTTAAATTAGTAAAAATGATTACTAATTTGATTTAGTGACTGACTTTTTGCTTTTGAATTAGAAAATTTTACTAGTTAATAGTAATTTCCACTAATTTATCAGTAAAAATAAACTAATTCAAAAGCAAAAAATCAGTAACTAATGCAAATTAGTAAATATTTTTACTAATTAAAATTTAGAGAGTATTTATAAAGAATTTTATAATTTCTACCTACAACAGTTACTCATAAATAAAATTAAATAAATATATAAATAAAAAATAAATAAATACAATTTATTGATAAAATATTAGAAATATAAAGAACATCGATTTAAGAAACATCAATCAAAATTATTTTTAAATAATTGAATTCTTTTGGAAATTTCTATTAAAAATAATAGATATACAAATTATTGAATTAACAAAAATTTTTTAAAATAATTGAAATTTTGCAATGAAGTTTATTAAAATGTTTAAAAATAATTGAATTACTGCGAAGAATTTAATGCCAAATTTTAAAACACATTTTATTAAATGAATATTTTGAAAATTTTTGAAAATAATTGAAAATTACTGCAAAGAATTTAATGCCAAATTTTGAAACAATTGATTTTTGCGAAAAAAATTATGCAAATTCTATTTTAAATAATTGAATTAATGTAACAAATTTTTTTTTAAATAATTGAAAGTTTGTGTAGAGTTTTTTAAAAACTTTTGTTTAATAATTAAATTCTTTCGTGAAATTTTATTAAAATAATAGAATATTGAAAACCATCGAAGCAAACAAACATTTTTTAAATAATTTGAAATTTTGCCACGATTTTTATTAAAATTTTTAAAAATATTTGATTTCTTGTGATGAATACTATTATTTATATTAAAATAATTGAATTTTGCAATGAATTTTATTAAAATTCCACAAAATAATTTAACTTTGTCGAAGAATATTATTGTTTATTCATAAAGATAATTGGAATTTTGACCACAATGTTCTTTTTGATTTTTTGAAAATAATTGAATTTCTGAAAAGAAATTAATTAATTTTTAAAATAATTGAATTCTTGTGATGAATATATTGTTATTTATGAAAATAATTGTATTTTGTAATGAATTTTATTAAAGTACCTGAATATAATTGAAATTCAGCGAAGAATTTTTATATTTATGAAGATAATTGAAATATTGACGAGAATTCAACTTAAAACATCAAGGAAATAAATCTCACTTTTAAGAATTTTAATTTTTCAAGGTTTTGTCATAAAATTCAAGTACTTTTCAAGGTTTTTAAGGTTTTCAAGGTAGCTGGACACTCTGTTTAAGTAATTCAATTCTTCAAAGAATTCTAAATTCAAATCTACAATTTTATTAAAATTGTATTAAAAACAAAGGAAATCCTGCGAAGAATTTTATTGTTTACAAAAATTATTGAATTCTTGTAAAACATTCTATTACAATTTTCAAAAATAATTGAATTCTTATGAGAAGTTCTATTTAAATTCTTTTGAGGAATTAAATTAAAATTGTGTTGAAAATAATTCAATTCTTATAAAGAAATTTATCAAAACTTTCTAAAATAATTGTAAACTTTCAAAAAATTTTATCAAAATTTATAAAAATATTTTAAATATTTTAAAGAATTTTATTAAAATTTAAAAAAATAATTAAATTTTGTTTAGAAAATTTTAATTCAAAATAATTGAATTTCCTCGAAGATAATAATTGAATTCTTGTCAAAAATTCTATTAAAATTTTTGAACCTAATAAAATTCTTTTGAAGGATTCAATTCAAAATGTATAATGTTTTAAAAATAATTGAAAACTTTCAAAGAATTTGATTAAAATTTATGAAAATAATTGAAATTTTTCAAAGAATTTTGTTCAAATTTAAAAAAATAATTGAATTTTGTCGAGAATCTTTATTAAAATTTTAATGAAAAGAAGTGGATTTTGACGAAGGTAATAATTGAATTTTAATTATTATTTATTTTTAATTTAATTTCTATTAAAATTTTTTAATCTCATGGAATTTTTTCAGAAATTTAATTAAAATTGTATTTAAAATAATTTAATTCCTGTAAAGAAATTTATAAAAATTTTAGAATATAATTGAACTTCTGAGAAGAATTGAATTAATTATATGTTGTATTCGAGGAATTCAATTAAAATTGAATTGCAAATAATTGAAAAATAAAAAAAAAAATTCATCAACATTTTTGAAAATAATTAAAATCTTTACAGAATTTTATTAAAAATTTTAAAAACAATTGAATTGTATCGAGTATCTTTATTAAAATTTTTTTAAAAATAATTGAATTTTTGCCGAAGAATTTTACTATTTATGACAAAAATTAAACTCTTGTGAAAAATTCATTTAAAATTTTTGAAAATAATTGAATTCTATAGAGAAATTCAATTAAAATTATATTAAAAATAATTTCTTTCAAAGAATTTTATTAAAATTAAAAAAATAATTGAACTGTTTCGAGAATCTTCATTAATATTGTTTTGAAAATAATTGATTTCTTATAAAAAATGTTATCAAAATTTTTGAAAATAATTTGAATTTTCTCCAAGAATTTTATTACAATATTTTTGTATACCTAGTTCGTTTTTTTAGCGAAATTTTATTCAAATTATTATATTTAATTTTTGATTTTGTTTATTTAATTTTATTTAATTTAACTTAATTAATTCCATTTTTGTAAATATTATACTTATGAATTTATTTCCACTAATTTCTAAAATTACATTATAAAAATAATTGAATTTTTCCAAAAAATCTTTTCTATTTATAAAAATAATAGTTGAATTCCAACGAAGAATTTTATTAAAAATTTAGAAAATAATGAACAACATTAATAATAATAATTAGTTAATTAATAAGTGGATTTTTAAAATTTTGAATTTAAAATTATTCAAAAATCAAAGTTGATTGAAGGTGATATTTGAAAATAAAAGATTTCGTAATTTGCATACTAATAAGTGGAATACCTGTTTTTGCGCGCCTAATATTCGCCAGAGTTTAATAAATATTAAATAGGTAATTACTAATTTTTAATAATTTTAGAACAATCTTTTTTAAATAACTTTTAAAACTTATTTAACTTTTAAAATATTTTAAAGAAAGAAATTTTGTTTTTGACCAAAATTTTTTTGTTAAACGTCGTTAAAAATCATGTTTGATAAAAATTCATGTAAAGAAATGATTAGTAAAAAATTAAGACAAAGAATCTTTTGTAGAAACATTTACATATTTGCAAATAGCGAGCGAATAAAAGCAAAAACTTTTAAAAATACATCACAAAATGAGTTTTAGAAAACATTTTCTAAATGATGTCATTTAAAGACCATTGTTGAAAACAATTTTAATATATGCACTAATTCAAGAAGTTTATGTAAATTACAAAACGACAGTTTCTAAAAGCAGTAAAAAATTTTCCTAATAAAATCTCGAAAATCACTTTGTCATGAAAATACTATTTTGCATTTTATGCTACATTGCGTGTAAAAATAAAACAGTGCGCAGTTGGTATGTAGTTTATAAAACTGTACGTGAGTGTACATAGATGCTCGGGTATTTAAACTATATATATATATATAATCACTGGACTCATAGCAATATACGCAGTGGCACATACAGTGTTTGCGCCACTCTCGCATCATCAATTGCTAATATTAACCAACTCTCTCTGAACATGGAATCGTTAAATCTGGCGATTCTCACTATTTGTTTAGGTGCAATTGGTGTTCTGATTTATTTTTATCGTCAAATAAATTTTTGGAAACAAAGAGGAATACCACAAATCCAATGTCTACCAATTGTCGGCAGTCATTTGCGTCTCATAACAGGAAGAATGGCAGTAAGTGATTTTGCAAAGCACATATACAATTGTCATCCAAATGCAAAATATTTCGGTATGATGGACTTTAATACACCGGTGGCAGTTGTACGTGATCCTGAATTAATTAAAGAAATAGGCGTTAAAAGTTTCGAGCATTTTCTCGATCACAAAAGTTTTCTCGACGAAACAATGGATCCGATTTTCGGTAAAAATGTCTTTTCCCTAAAGGGCGATCGTTGGAAACAAATGAGAAATACCCTCAGTCCATCATTTACGGCAGTAAAAATGAAATTCATGTTCGAATTAATTGATAAATGCGCGAGTGATTTTGTGAAATATTTTTTAGAGCATGAGGATGAAACAATGTCTATTAATACCAAGGACGCATTTACGAGATACACTAACGACGTCATAGCAACCGCTGCATTTGGTATAAGCGTAAATTCAATGAAGGACAAAGAGAATGAATTTTACGTTCATGGAGCTGATGCATCATCATTTAGGGGTTTTTGGCGATTCGCAAAATTCATAATATTTCGAATATGTCCGGGATTTTTGAGATTTATTGGCGAGCCGTTCGTGTCACGTTCGTCGGCACGATTTTTCAAGGCAGTGATACGTGAGACTCTTAAAGCAAGAGAAGAAAATGGAATTGTACGACCGGATATGATTCATTTGCTTATGGAGGCGAAGGAAAAGGACGATGGTATTGATTTATCAGTTGATGATATTGTGGCACAAAGTTTTATTTTTTTTATAGCTGGTTTTGAAACATCATCAACGCTAATGAGTTTTCTCGCACATGAATTGGTCATGAATCCGGATGTTCAGGAAAAATTGCGTAACGAAGTGGACATGGTGATGAAAGTAAATAATGGTGAAATCAATTACGATACTCTCACTAAAATGAAATATCTCGATATGGTTGTTTCAGAGGTGCTCCGAAAGTATCCGCCAGCTCCTGTTGTTGATAGAGTTTGTGTGAAAACTTACACTTTACCAAAACCCACACCAGATAGTGGGGAATATATTGCTGAACCAAACACATCAATTTGGATACCGGTTATTGGTTTACATCATGATCCAAAATACTTTCCAAATCCAGAAAAGTTCGATCCAGAAAGATTTAGTGATGAGAATAAGGATGATATTAATCCCTACACTTATCTACCGTTTGGTCTTGGACCACGCAAATGTATCGGAAATCGATTTGCCCTAATGGAGACGAAATTACTTCTCATTTACATACTGAAGCATTTTATTTTGGAACGAACGGAAAAGACGCAACATCCACTTAAATACGAAATCAGTGTCACTATTGGAGTTAAAGGTAGTACCTGGGCAAAATTTGTCAGAAGAACACCAAAAGTCACATAAAGAAATATTCAACACTAATAGACTGTAACATTTTTATGTAACGATGCGAAAATGTTTTATCTAATTTAAAAATATTTCTCTTTTTCATATAAAAGCATCTTTAATTCATAATATTTCTTCACTTCATTTATTTTTTATTTTACTTTACTTTGTCATTTCAATTGTGTCATTTCCAAATTTACTTTATTCTACAAAAAGTCATCAAATGAACGCATATTTCATACGATTTTATTTGTACATAATTAAATTTAATAGAAAATAAAAGACTTTACCTAAGAAACGAAAAAAAATGTTTCCTCACTCTTTAAATCTGAATAAGATAAAAATAAAAAACTGACAATAAGTTACATTCAATTTTTCTAGTTGTAATTATCATAATTTTTGAAGATAAAAACTTTTTGCCTTAAACAAAATGCAAAAAGGTAGCAAAAAGTAGCATTCAATCAAACTAAAAAAAGTAGTAAAAAAGTGCTATGGAGAAATTAAACTTGACAACCAAAAAAAAACTCGTTTTAGAAACTTCACAAAAATTTCATTCTATATTTTACTTTCCTGCCTTTTTCCCAGTTTTCATAATAAATATTTACTTTTCACCTATTTATGAAAATAATTGAATTTTTGCGAACGATTTTATTAGAATTTTTTAAAATAATTGAATTTCCAAGAAGAAATTTATTAATTTTAAAAATAATTGAATTCTTGTGATGAATATTGTTATTTATGAAAATAATTGAATTTTTGAGAATAATTTTGTTATTTATTGACATAATTGATTTCTTTCTAAGAATTATTTATGTAAATAATTGAATTCTTGAAAAGAATTTTATTCAAATATATTTTTAAATACATAATTGATTTTTCGAGGGATTGAAATTAAATTTTTAAGAATAATTACATTTTTTGAGCAATTCCCGTAAAATCGTACTAAAAATAATTGAAATTCTGCGATGAATTTTATTATTTATGAAAATAATTTTATAGTTGCAAAGAATTTTATTAAAATTTCCAAAAATAATTGAATTCCTCAGAAAAATTTTATTATTTATGAAAATAATTGAAGTACTGCAAAAAATTTTATTAAAATTTTTAAAAATAATTGAATTTCTGTGAAACATTTTGTTATTTTTGAAAATGATTGAATTCCAAAAAATTTTTTAAAATAATTGTTAGAAAATATTGTAATAATAATCAAGTTTTTTTTTATGAATTTTAATGACAAATATGAAAATACGTAATTTTCCAAAATTTTAATGAATAAGTCCGATGTAATATTTTTAAAAATTTGAATTTATACCTTTTGAAGATAATTAATTTATTTTTTAAAAAGAATTAAATTTCTTTATACAGAATTTTTGTAAAATTTTAAAAACTAATCAATTTTTGTAAGGCAGAATTTTAATTAAAAATTTTGAAAATAATTGTTTTCTTTAAAAATGTTCACAATAATTCTAAAAAATATTTGATTTTTATAAAAATGTCAATATTTTAATTTTTTGTAGATATTTGAAGTTTTGGAAATATGTAATTAAAAATATTGAAAAAATTCAATTTTCAAAAACTATAATAAAAAGAGTCTAAGAATTTAATTATATTTAAAATTTGCAATTCAAATTCTCCAAAAAATGATTTTCAAAAACTATAAACTATAATGAACCACTTTAAAAAAACCAATTATTTTCAATAAAAATTTTAACTTTTTAACTTTATATTTCGAACATTTAATTATTTTAGAAAAAGGCCTGTGTGTAAGAAATAAATTAATTAAAAATAGTAACAAAGGGAAAAACTCACCGTTTTGCTGGTCGACACAGTATTTTCCGCAGGGATTTCCAGGACTTTTGGAAGAGCACCAATAATTATCTGCCATGTTTGACCTGAAACAATAAAAAGTAATTTAAAAAATCAAAAGTCAATTTTACTGACAAAGATAAAAGAATAAAGCCAATAGGCTACAAGAAAAAAAAAATATTTACTATATCTAAAAGATTAAAATATGTAAATAAATATTAGGCAGATTCTTGCAAAAAGAAACGAAATTAAACATATTTTACAATTGGATTAAAAGTAATTTTTATTGAATCAAACTTTATTATGTATTGAATCGAAATTATTATTTTTAATTCAAAAATAATTTTTGGTTGACTGTATAACAAAGATTATTATATGTTTGATTCAAATATATTGTTTTCTCAGTGTGATTTCAATTATAATTTCATTTATGATTTTTTTTAACAATGTAAGAGTATTATATTAGAGAATATAAGATAATGTTGTCTTCTATTAATCAGAATTGTCTATATTAATCAGTCAAAATAATAATAAATTAGAATTGAGATTAATCAATAAAAATAAAATTAAAACATTTGTTTCCACTAAGAAATATTGAACAAGAATAAATTATTTCTAAATAAAAAATATAAAATAAGAAAAATAGAACATATTTTAAATATAAAAAAACAAATATATGACATTGGCACTAGATCGTTCTATTCTTAAACATTTTTTACCGACAGAAAAATTACACGTTTGGTACACATAATATATGTAGAAAATTCATATTTACGGAAAATTAACTCTAAATTATTCTATGTATTTAATCTCTGTTGAGTAATCGCTACTCGAAAGGAATATTGATATAACTCAGTGTAAGCATCTATAACTTATATATACCTATATACGAAATGCAACAGTGGACATGAAAACAGCAGAAGCGAAAATAAAAATTAGTCTTCAGTGTGACTCCCTCGTTAACTGACGCGTGAAATGGAGTCGCTGAATTTAGCACTTTGGACCCTAATTGTTGGGGCACTTTGCCTTCTATTCTTCTTTCTCCACTACAAAGCACATTTTTGGGAGAGAAAAAATACTCCTCATCTCAGACCCATTCTAATATTCGGAAATACGGTTTCATTCTTCTTTCAAACAGTACCAATAACAAAGTTTGTCAATGACATTTACAATAGTTTCCCCAATGCAAAATATTTCGGAATGATGGACATTCACACCCCAATAGCAGTTCTACGTGATCCCGATTTAATCAAAGAAATATGTGTGAAAAATTTCGACAATTTCCTCGATCATCAGGCATTCATTGACGAAACAATGGATCCTATTTTTGGGAAAAATGTCTTCTCCCTAAAAGGTGAACGTTGGCGTGAAGTAAGAAATACCCTGAGTCCATCATTTACAGCAACAAAAATGAAATTTATGTTTGAATTAATTGAAAAGTGTGCGAAAAATTTTGTACAATATTATATGGAGCATCCGGAAATGACGGAATCAATTGAATCCAAGGACGCATTTACGCGCTATACGAATGACGTAATAGCAACTGCTGCATTTGGTATAAGCGTCGATTCATTAAAGGACAGAGAGAATGAATTTTATTTAATGGGTAAAGATGCGACAGCATTTGGAAAAGGATTACGTGCACTGAAATTTCTCATTTTTCGCACATGTCCACAAATAATGAAATTAATCGGTGAACCATTCCTGGCACGTTCAACTGATCGTTTCTTTAAGAATCTCGTTTCTGAAACGGTGAAAGTACGAAAGGAGAAGAATATCATTCGACCCGATATGATTCACTTAATGATGGAGGCAAGTAACAAGGAAAATGGTGTTAAATTAACAATCGACGATATTATTGCTCAGAGTTTTATTTTCTTCCTGGCTGGTTTTGATACAACAGCAACGGCAATGTGTTTTGTTGCTCATGAATTGGCCATGAATCCAGAAATACAAGATAAATTGCGCAACGAAATTGACACATTCACAGAGAATAGAGAGGAAAAAATAACCTACGAAACAATTTCAAAAATGAAATATCTCGATATGGTGATTTCGGAAGCATTACGAAAATATCCACCAGCACCATCGACAGACAGATTATGCATTAAAAAATACACTTTACCGAAAGCAACACCAGATAGTGAAGAATATACAGCACTACCAAAATCAGTTGTTTGGATTCCTATCCAAGGATTACATCACGATCCAAAATATTATCCAGATCCAGAGAAATTTGATCCTGAGAGATTCAACGATGAGAACAAGGACAAAATTCATCCCTATGCTTATTTACCGTTTGGAATTGGACCACGAAAATGTATTGCCAATCGATTTGCCCTAATGGAAACAAAAATTCTCATTGTTTATATTTTGCAAAAATTCATTTTGGAAAAAAGTGTTAAAACAAAGCATCCAATAGAATTTCAAAAGGGCTTTGCTATTGTCGCTAAAGGTGGTTTATGGGTGAAATTTACAAAAAGAGACAATTAACAACAAAAAAACTATACTGACATTTTTTTATACTATTCTAATTACTTTTCTCAATAATAAAATTTAACATTGAGGTGTCAAAGTGTCTGTCATTGAAATTCAAATTTCCTTAAAACTATATATTTTTTGCATGAATCGTAGAAATCTTGATTAAACTGAGAAAAAAATGTATTTTCATTTGAAAGGAATGATTATGCTAATAAAGAAAAAAAGTGAAATCATTTAAAAACAAGAATGACCGATAAAACTTTCGCACAGACTACTTATGTTAAATCGTTGACCATAATCAGAAAGATTAACGCGTCATTTAAAAGCAATAAACATGTTTTAATTAATTACAGTGTGTAAAAAAATCCTGTCAAGTTTATCATTTTTTATTAAAAAAAATTATATATAAGCAATTGTGTTTATTATTAATGTACTATTTTTTTTAATCTCAAGAATAATTTTAAGAAAAAAAATTCTAGAAAACGGAAAAATCCAATGCTTTCAATAAAATTAAATTTTTTTAACAATGTTGCATAAAAACATTTAGTTTACATAATTCTTATTTTAGGAAATTAATATTTTTATATCTAAAAAATATAATTAAAAATTATAATTTAATTTGTAAATTTAATTCAACATTCTAAAATATTTACTTTTAAATTATTGTCGAAAAACGAATGGGATTCATCAGAAGAATTTTATTATTTATTAGAAAATAATTAAATACTTGTTAAGAATTGTATTAAAATTTTTAAAAATAATTGATTTGTTTTGATGAATTTTATAAAAGAAAATAAAAGTTAATTCAATTTTTTTTAAGGATATTATCAAAATCTTTGAATCAAATTTTCATTCTTTCCAGGAATTCAGTTAAAATTGTATTAAAAATAATCCAATTCTTATAATAAATTTTTTCAAAGCTTTTGAAAATTATTCAAATCTTTCAACAAATTTATTAAAATTTTTTTAAATAATTGAATTCTGTCAAAGAGTTTTATTATTTATGATAATTGAATTCTTGTGAAGAATTATATTTAAATATTTTAAATTAATTAAATTCCTATCCAGAAATTCAATTACAATTGCATACAAAGTAATTGAATTCTTATGCAGATATTACCAAAGTTTTTGAAAATAATTGAAATCTTTTAAGAAATTTTATTACAATTTTGAAAAATAATTCAATTTTTTCGGAAATTTTATTGAAATTTTCAAATATAATTGAATTTAGTGGAAGAATTTTATTATTTCTGATAATTGAATTCTTTTGAAGAATTTTATTTAAATATTTTAAAATAATTAAATTCCTATCCAAAAATTCAATTACAATTGCATTAAAAATAATTGAATTCTTATACAGATATTATCAAAGTTTTTGAAAATAATTGAAATCTTTCAACAATTTTATTAAAATTTCAAAACATTCATTTTGAAGAATTTTATTTAAATTTTTTAAAATAATTAAAGTCCTATCCAGGAATTCAATTACAATTGCATTAAAAGTAATTCAATTCTTATGCAGATTTTATCAAAGTTTTTGAAAATAATTAAAATCTTTTAAGAAATTTTATTACAATTTTGAAAAATAATTCAATTCTTTCGGAACTTTTTATTAAAATTTAAAGGAAAATAATTGAATTTCGGCGAAGATAATAATAATTAAATTTTTGTCAAAGAATTCTATTGTTTTGAGAAATTCAATTCAAAATAAATTAATAACAATTCAATTTTTATAAAGAAATTTATCAAATTTTTTTTAAAAGTAATCAAAAACTTCTAAAGAATTTTATTGAAATTTTAAAAAATTGGTTCCAGAATCTTTATTAAATAATTGCATCTAGAATCTTTATTAAAAGTTCAATGAATTCTTGTGAAAAATGTTCTTCAAATTTTTAATCCTAATTATATTTAATTGAGCAATTCAATTCTAATTTTATTAAAAATAATTGAATTCTTATAATGAATTTCATCAAAATTTTGGAAAATAATTGAATTCTTATAAGGAATTTCATCAAAATTTTAGAAAATAATTGAATTCCTCCAAAGAATTTTATTATTTAGGAAAATAATAAATAATAATAATAAATTAATTAATTATCTAATAAGTGCAATTCTGTAAATTTTGAATCCAAAATTGTACAAAAGTTGAAAACGATGCTGAAGAATAAAAAAATTTGTAATTTGCATAATAATTTGCATTAACAATCCTATTTTTATTATCCTAATCTTAATATTTAAAAATCCTGCTCCTAATTGTAGTATTTTAATTAAATACAAATAAAAAGCTATCAACTTTTAATTGTCTCAAAAAAGAAATGATTCCTGAATTTAAATCACTTACAATTCTGACCAAATTTTTTCATCACAAGAAAAATTACGAAAAAATCAATCATATTTCTTGGCAGTTACAATAATACTGTAACTGTCAAGAAATTCTCCTTCTCTAAAAATTTAAAGAATAACAAAGAACATGATGAAATGATAAAATAAATTAATATATATTTTTAATATCTTATCGAATGTGAATTGATATTATATCATTATCTCTGATGAATTCTCCAATATTACCTTATTAGACGTTACAATTGCCTCAAGTACTATAATCATTAATTCATGAATGACGCATTACGTAGATTTTCTTTTTAAACTCACCACGTGACATTGTATATATATATACAATATTTATTTGCCTGCGTTGTAGGAATAACTCGCTAGTACAGTCGACACGCTCTGTCAGAGTGTGTCAATGAAAAAACATTTCATTTCCCGCATTGAATAATCTCTCGCAAAATGATTTCAATATCTCTAATACTACTAACATTCATAATCGGTATTATTGTTCTTCTGTCAATCAGTCGTCAATCAAACATATGGAAACGTAACGGAAAAATACCCCACTTAAAACCAGTGCCAATTTTGGGCAATACATTTGCAGCATTTTTCTTAAAACAAAAATCCCTCGCCGAATGGATATGTGAAGTATACAATAGATTCTCATCGGCAAAATATTTCGGACTTGTTGACTTTGGTCTACCAGTGATTGTTCTTCGTGATGCGGAATTAATAAAAGATGTGTGCGTCAAATTATTCGATCATTTTCCCGATCATAATAATATAATTGATGAGAAAGTTGATCCAGTATGGGGTAAAAATGTATTTGCATTGAGGGGTGATCGTTGGAGGGAAATAAGAAATACACTGAGTCCATCATTTACTGGCAGTAAGATGAAATTTATGTACGAATTAGTGGACAAGTGTTCGGAAAATTTTGTCAATTATTATTTAAAGAATTCGGAGGAGGCAAAATTAGTCGAAATGAAAGATTCATTTACGAGATACACGAACGACGTTATAGCAACGGCTGCTTTTGGAATTGGTGTTGATTCAATGAAGGATAAAGATAATGAATTTTACCTACGTGGTAAGGATGCTATGAATTTTATGACTTTCTTTCGTATGATAAAATTCTTTTTCTTTCGATTCTGCCCGAGTGTGATGTTTCTTATTGGTGAACCGTTCTTGTCTCGTGGTACAAATCGCTTTTTCAAATCACTTGTTCGCGATACAGTGGAAACAAGAAAGGCGAAAAATATCATCAGACCTGATATGATACATTTATTAATAGAAGCTAGTAAAAATGAGAATGGTGTTGAAGTGACGATTGACGATATGATTGCCCAAAGTTTTATATTTTTCTTGGCCGGTTTTTCCACTTCGGCAACATTAATGACATTTGTTGCCCATGAATTGGCTGTGAATCAGCATATTCAAGAGAAATTGCGTAAAGAAATTGATAGTTTTACAAAAGGGGATTCGAAAATTTCTTACGATAGTTTATCAAAAATGAAGTACTTGGATATGGTTATTTCTGAAGCTTTGCGAAAATATCCACCAGCAGGAGTTGTGGATCGTTTGTGTGTGGAAAAATACACATTCTCTAGAGCAACACCAGACAGCGAGGACTATACAATTCAACCAAATTCTCTTATATGGTTACCAATATACGCCTTGCAAAATGATCCAAAATATTTTCCAGATCCTGATAAATTTGATCCTGAGAGATTCAATGATGAGAACAAGGACAAAATTAATCCGTACGCGTATATTCCATTTGGACTTGGACCACGGAAGTGCATCGGGAACAGGTTTGCTCTGATGGAAACGAAAATTCTCTTTGTTCGTATTTTACAACATTTCACTTTAGAAACTACTGACAAAACTAAATATCCCGTTGTGTTCGAGAAGGGATTTAATGTTGCCTATGATGGAGATTTTTTCGTCAAAATGATTAAAAGAACAAACTAATTTTAAAGAACAGAAAGGGAGATTTATTATTAAATACATAAATGTAAATGTGTAAAGATATTTTTGTCTAATGGATATTATGTCTAGTGATTTATATGATAAATGAAATTTATATCAAGTGATTTCTATGTCAAACATAGGAATTATGTTAGAGGATTTTTATGTAACATGTAATATATATTAAATTAATTTTAAGTCAATTGATATTTATATCAAATGAATTTTATGTTCAATGTAAATGTAAGAGAGAAACGATCAATCTAATTTAGGGTTGCCACAAGTCAGGGAATTCAGGGAAAAGTCAGGGATTTTTATTAAAAGTACTGGAAAAAATTAAGTTTTTAGAATTTATAAGAACATTCTGAAATTTTGTGTTTTTTGTTTAATAAAATTCTTGGCAAAATTCCAAAAATTTTCCTCATGTAAATTATTTTTAATATCTACTATTTTAATAAAATTTTACAAAAGAATTCTATTATTTAAACAAAATTTTAATAAAAATTCCACAAGAATTCAATTATTTTTTACCAATTTTTTACAAATTTCTTCGCATCAATGCAATAATTTTTAATTTTTTAATGAACTTTCACCAAAGAATTCAAATATAATTCAAAGAATTGAAAAAAATAGTTCTGAGAAATTCAATTATTTCGAAAAATTTAAATAAAATTCTTTTAAAAATTCTATTATTTAAAAGAATTTTGACAATATTCTTTACAAGATTTAGTTAATAAACTTGCAATTTGAATAAAATTTTCCTATACAATTCAATTATTTTTCAAATAATACATTTTTTATGGGAATTCAATTATTTAAAAAAAATTTAAATAAAATTCTTCGCTAGCAATCAATTATTTTCATTAAAAGAAAAATTTTTCTCGAGAATTCAATTATTTAAAAAAATTTTGATAAAATGCTTTATAAATTTAAAAAATTATAATAAAATTGGTAGTAAATTCTTCCCAAGAATTAAATTCTTTTCAAAAATAAACATTTTTACAGGAATTCAATTATTTAAAAAGAATTTTTTTTAATTCTCTGTCAGATTTCAATTATTTTCAATTCTTTAATGAAATTTTTCGGTAGAATTTAATTATTTTCAAAAAATTTTTTAAAAATTCTGAGAAATTCAATTATTTAAAAAAATTTGAATAAAATTCTTCACAAGAACTTAATTATCTTCGTGAATAATAATATTTTTCTCCGGAATTCAATTATTTTTACAAATAAAATTCTTTACAGTAAATTCAATTCTTTAAAAAGATTTTTAATAAAATTCGTTGCATGAATTCAATGACTTTCATAATTAATATAACTTATCGCAGAATTTTAATTATTTTTTATACAATTTTAAATATGATGATAGAAAATTGCATTTATTTAAAATTTTTTTTTAAAATTCGCCGAAGGAATTCAATTATTTTTAAAAATTTTGATAAAATTCTTCATAAAAATTCAATTTGAAGAAATATTCAATTAATAAATAAATTCTTTATTTTTGTATGCAAATAATTGAATTCTCAAAAAATTTTCTAATAAAAATTTATTAAAAAATGAATTTCAGGTTAAATTTTAGTTAATAATTGAATATTAGAAGAATTATTGCGTGGATTTTTTTTAGAAATAATTGAATTTTGAAAAGGTTCAAATTAAAATCTTTAAAAATTTTAATTTATAGCTACAATATTCTTATATGAAGTAATGATTTTATCACTCTGTCATCTTAAATTTATTATAAAACATGATCGAGTCGAAGACTCGGAGTAGTCAATTTTTTCATGTTTTATAATAATATTCTCATAAGTTATTGAATTTGAGAATCTTAACTCCTATAGAAAAATAATAATGATGAAATACTTATTTAAAAAAGAAGTTATTGATGTTCTTCAGGGTCAGGGAAAAAGTGAAAACTTTGTCTGAAAATCAGGGAAAAACAAAATTAAGGTTTTATGGCAACCCTGTAATTAAATAATTGAAAATAAAAGAAACGATTCTATGTACAACTTAAAAGAAAACCAAAGTGATAATTACCTACAATGTTTCAATATTTAAAAATATAAATAAAATATTTTTCTAAAGAAAAAAGTAATATTATCAATATTTCCATTTTAATATTATTTATCAGACAATTAAGTTCAATCGCAACTTGATAAAAAAACATTTTGTTTTCATAATTCTTATTTTAGTAAATAAATATTTTTATATCTAAAAAAATAAATTTTGTTAATATAATTTTTACTAAAGTGTCGTCTACAGATTTTCATTCTATGTCCTATTCCATATAGAATTAAAAAAAATTAATCTTTTGAATTTTCATATTCTAATTTATATTAATTAGTTCGAATTTTTATTCCAAATATGCTAAATGGTTTTATGTGAAAAATTACTACGTCAAATAAGATTTCGAGAAAATTCATTCATACCTTTCTAGTGAATAATATATAGACGTTTTTTTCTAAGATATACGTTTTAAATTTAATTGCTCCTTGTTAATACCATTTTTTAATTAATTAAAAAACAATACATATTTTTAACTTTATTTATCACAATTCCGACTTTAATCGCAAATAGATAAAATAATGTAATAAAAAATTATATAAATTTTTTTATTCACTCTGAGTAATGTCATAAGCGTAGACATAGTATTTAAACTACAGCGAGCACTGAACATTGTCAGTAATAAAACAACTTCGTAGAATCGAACATCAGCACGCGACTCTTTAAATTACGTGATTAAGATATTAATCGAATATTCTAATCTAATATCGTTTAAAAACACATAAAAAAATGCTAACAGTGTGCTTACTAATATTAACACTTATAATCGGTGTACTTATAGCCCTAATTTTACTTTCGCATCGACATAATATAAATTATTGGCGTAAAAAAGGATTAGTTTCCTACGTCAAACCGGTGCCATTCTTTGGGAATTTCTATTCAATGACATTTAAAAAACAGTCAATAACTGATTTTACAAAAGAAATCTATAACTCTTTTCCCGAAGCAAAGTATACCGGAATGTTACAATTCAATTTACCAACACTAGTCCTGAGGGATCCTGAACTAATAAAAGATGTTTGTATAAAAAATTTCGAGCATTTCACAGATCATCGAAATTTTGTTCCCGAAGATGCGGATCCATTGTTTGGAAGAATGGTATTTTTTCTAAAAGGTGAAAAATGGCGGGAAATGCGAAACACTCTAACCCCATCGTTCACGGGAAGTAAAATGAAATTTTTATTCGAATTAATATCAAAATGTTCAAATGATTTTGTTCAATATTTCCTTAAACATCCAAATGAGGCGAGCAGTGTTGAAATGAAGGACACATTTACGCGTTACGCCACTGACATAATTGCCACAACAGCCTTTGGAATTACTGTCAATTCAATGGAGAATCGTGATAATGAATTCTTTCAACGAGGAAAAGAGGCCGTTGATTTTAACAGTGTTACACGACTTATTAAAATAATAGCCCTGACAATGTTCACAAATATCATGAAATTCATAGGCGAACCAATAATGTCACGTTCAACAACAAGATTTTTCCTCAATATTGTTCGCGAAACGATAAAAATAAGAAATGAAAAAAATATCACCCGTCCCGATATGATACATCTTCTAATGAAAGCCAGCAATACTGAGAAAGGTGAAAAAATGTCAATTAACGACATTGCTGCACAAGGACTAATTTTCTTTCTCGCCGGTTTTTCCACATCGGCAACAGTAATGGGTTTTATTGTTCACGAGCTCGCTATTAATACCAAAATACAGGAAAAATTACGCAAAGAAATTGATCATTTCACAGAGGAAGGAGAAATAACCTACGATACTCTATTCAAGATGAAATATCTAGATATGGTACTGTCGGAAACACTGAGAAAATATCCCGCGAATGGAATGATTGATCGTGTTTGTGTAAAATCATTTACTTTGCCAAAAGCTACAAACGATAGTGAAGAATTCTTAGTTGAACCAGATACAATATTATGGCTGCCTATTTACGCATTACACCACGATCCAAAGTATTTTCCCGATCCGGAAAAATTCGACCCCGAAAGATTTAGTGATGAGAATAAAGATAATATTAATCCCTACGCTTATATCCCTTTTGGACTAGGTCCGAGAAAATGTATTGGTGATCGATTCGCACTAATGGAGATAAAAATTTTGATTGTCCATCTATTGCAAAATTTTGTCATCGAAAGGGAAGAACGAACGAAACATCCTATTGTATTTGAGAAAAATTTTCTTGTCATTCCTGATGGTGATGCTTGGGTGAAATTTGAGAAGAGGACGGACAAAATTCATCATAATAGATTAGAGTAATTGTAATGTTTATCACATCAAGGTAACAATGAAGCAAACGAGTTCACTCTTTCATTGTTAGCTAAAAAAACCAAATTTTTATTTCTCTTATCAAAAACAAATGGGACTGTTTAATAATGAATATCTTGATTGGGGTTGTTGATACTGAACAATTATTAAAATTCTCTCTAATTTGTAATTTATGAAAACTGTATTTTTGAAAATTAAAATCAATTAAGTTTGTTGTAAATAATTAAAAGAATGGTGTAAGGAATTATAACCAAGTAAACCATATTAAATTTTTCGTACCAAGTAACAATGAAAATCTTATTACTTTTCAATTCGATAACCACTTACACTTTTCTATGACGTATTACGTCTTATCGTCTGAAGTGACCATGACGCAATCGGGGACTATTTCAAGAGCAATGTATTCCACACACTGTGTCAGTAGAACAACAACGGGCGGAGAGGAAAGATCACAATCTTTCGACATTCACTTTTTACTATAGTATATACGTAGCGTGTAAACTACAGTTTAATACTCCGGATAAGTTTTTAAATAAAGTTCTTTTCATTGATGCATCATAATTTGTCAAATGAGAATAACCGTACTATCTGTCTTATTTATTGTGGCAATTTTTTGTGCTTTCTTTTATATTGAACGATTACAAAAACTTTGGTACCAATATATAGTTCCTTTCAATAATACATCATAATTTGCAAAATGACTACCACCATGCTATTACTTCTAATATTTATAGTCATTATAAGTGTTTTATTTTTTATCAGATTTCAAAATTATTGGACTCGAAAAGGATTAATCCCCCATGTTCAACCTGTACCATTTTTTGGCAATACTTTACCAGTTTTATTTCGAAGAACTCACACTATCTCTGAATATATTTGCGAAACATATAACCTCTTCCCAACAGCGAGATACGTCGGTGGGATGCAATTTCACACGCCAATAATTATCCTAAGAGATCCGGATTTAATAAGAGATATGTGCATTAAATACTTCGATTACCTGCCAGATCACATGGGTTTATTTCCCGAAAATACAGATCCTTTGTTTGGAAAAAATTTATTTGTTCTACGTGGTGATAAATGGAGAGAAATGAGAAATGCCCTAAGCCCATCATTCACCGGAAGTAAAATGAAATTTATATTCAAATTAATATACGAATGTTCGACAAATTTTGTCCAATACTTCTTGGATAATCCGGAAGTGACGAATTCTGTAAATGTTAAAGATTGCTTCTCTCGTTATACAATTGACGTAATTGCTACATCTGCTTTTGGAATTACGGTCAATTCGGTAAAAGACAGAGATAATGAATTTCATCGACACGGTGTGGAGGCTGCGGATTTTAGTGGTATTGGTCGCGGTTTGAAAATTATGCTCGCACGTTATTGTACAACATTTATGAAATTTATAGGTGAACCAATATTGTCTCGATCGACGACACGATTTTTCAAGACAATCATACAACAGACGGTGAAAAAGAGAAAAGAATTGAACATCAATCGACCGGATATGATAAACTTTATAATAGAAGCTTGTCAAAATGAGGATGGTAAAGAATTATCAAATGATGATATTGTTGGTCATGCATTTATGTTTTTGCTTGCTGGTTTTGCCACATCTGCTACTGTTATGGGATTTCTTGCTCATGAACTAGCTGTAAATCCAAAAATACAGGAAAAGCAACGCAACGAGGTGGATCAGTTTACAAAAGAAAATGATGAAATCACATACGACACTCTTTCCAAAATGAAATATTTGGACATGGTAATTTCGGAAACACTGAGAAAGTACCCACCAAACGCAATGATGGATAGGTTATGTGCTAAGAAATTTACCTTACCAAAATCCACTCCAGACAGTGAAGAATACACCATTGAACCAAATTCCTTGATATGGTTACCAATCTACGCATTGCATCATGATCCAAAGTATTTTCCAGATCCAGAAAAATTTTCTCCGGAAAGATTTAGTGATGAGAATAAAGATAATATTAATCCTTACACTTACATTCCGTTTGGAGTTGGTCCACAGAAGTGCATTGGCAACAGGTTCGCATTAATGGAAATAAAAATTCTTTTTGTTCATTTGTTAAAGAATTTTATTCTCGAAAGGGAGGAAAGAACGAGGCATCCAATAAAATTTGAAAAAGGTTTTCTTGTTATAGCCAAAGGTGAATTATGGATAAAGTTTACTCGACGAGAGGATTGAACGATAAAATTCTGATCACTTAAGAAGAGGGTAGAAAATATTGCATACATTTATAGGCTGTGAATATTGCCACATTTCACCGAAAATCAAGAAGTAGAAAAAGTCAAGATAGTCACTACCCACACTTCCTTCGCATCTGCTTTGACCTTCGTTATTAAAAACATTCCCCTGGACGAGTTCACGCGACTTGAGTACAGTTTCATACAAATGCAATATACATTCGTACCTAAAATTCACGAGAGAGTGCGTGTAAAAGTATATTCAGTGCCATAGCGTTTCTTGAAAACATAGTCAGTGCTATATTGCTATAGCTTGATTTTTTCTCCGCGTACCTTTGCACTTTCTTCAAATAATAATAAATCAAGTTATCAGTAAAATTTGTCTTGTGTTCTCTTCACTATCTTATCAATCGTGATGAAAGTGCTGCAATTTTTTTTTCCAGATAATTGTCTACTTTACCTAAATGTTCATTTATCATATTCATAAACAAATAATACAACAGTAAAAAAAACTTTGACAGTATAAAAATAACCGTAAGAGGAAAAAGTTTGTTTTCAATTTTCGGAAAAAGTGCAACAATATCAAAAATGTTTTTACTATTCCTGATTTTTGTAATCGCTATAATTGGATATTGTTATTTACTTCTGAATCGTCATCAAAATTATTGGAAACGAAAAGGATTGATATCTCACTTAAAACCATCGCCATTGTTCGGGAATATTTTTCCAATTTTCATCAAACGAAGTGTATCAATGCCTGAATTCTCCTGTCAAGTGTATAATAATTTTCTAATAGCAAAATATATCGGTATTATGCAATTCCACACACCGGTAATTATCCTCCGTGATCCAAATTTAATAAGGGATGTTTGTATAAAAGATTTCGACAATTTTCCCGATCATGAAAGTCTAATTCCCCCAAATGCGGATCCTCTATTGGGGAAAAATTTATTTTTCCTCCAAGGTGATCGCTGGAAGGAAATGCGACACACTCTATCGCCATCATTCACGGGAAGTAAAATGAAATTTATGTTTGATTTAGTGTCAAAGTGTTCACAAAATTTTGTTAAATATTTTCTAGAGAATTCGGACGAGACAAATGTTATTGAAATGAAAGACACTTTTACTCGTTATACAAATGACGTCATCGCTACATCAGCTTTTGGAATAACCGTCAACTCTTTACAGGATCGAAATAATGAATTCTATCTCAAGGGAAAAGATGCTACCAATTTTAACAATTTTGTCCGAATTTTCAAAATGATGTTAATTCGATATTTTTCCACAATAACCAAATTAATCGGTGAGACTTTAGTGTCAAGAACGACTATAAATTTTTTCAGAACAATTATTCGCGAGACAGTGAAAGTAAGGAAGGAGAAAAAAATTATTCGACCGGATATGATTCATCTTCTAATGGAAGCCAGCAATAATGAGGAAGGTGTCAAAATCTCAGTTGACGATATCGTTGCACAAGCATTCATTTTTTACTTAGCAGGTTTTGCCACATCAGCTACTGTTATGGGATTTGTTGCTCATGAACTAGCCGTAAATCCTGAAATACAGGATAAACTCCGCGAGGAAGTGGATCATTTCACAAAAGAAGAAAATGGTGAAATTTCATATGACACACTTTCAAAGATGAAATATTTGGATATGGTCATTTCGGAAACTTTGAGAAAATATCCACCAAATGCAATGATGGATAGATTGTGCGTCAAAAAATACACTCTACCAAAAGCTACACCAGACAGCAAGGAATACACCATTGAACCAAACTCCATGATATGGTTACCAATATACGCCTTGCACCATGATGAAAAATACTTTCCAGATCCAGAAAAATTTGATCCTGAGAGATTCAATGATGAGAACAAGGACAAAATTAATCCGTACGCGTATATTCCGTTTGGAGTTGGCCCGAGGAAGTGCATCGGTAACAGATTTGCTTTAATGGAAATAAAAATTCTGTTTGTTCATCTGCTGCAAAATTTTATTCTCCAAAGAGATGAGAGAACGAAGCATCCAATAAATTTTGAAAATGGGTTTGTCGTCGGTGCTGATGGTGAATTTTGGATAAAGCTAAAGAAAAGAGTAATTAATACTTCTGAATAGATTTTTACTTTTGTACTGGACTTTGTTACTTAAATAAAAAAATTTTGCAAGCTACAAAATATTCTATTTAAATTGTGTTTTGTTTCCCTCTGTGCAAAAAACCATGTTCGTTTCCAAAAACTTTCTAAAAATGTTTTTAGAACATTTCATGTCCACCAACAGGGTTGACACAAAAATTTAATTTTTTCCCTGACTTTTCCCTGGTTTCCAGAAAAATTTTTGACTTTGGAGTCAATTAGATGGTATTTGCTTCAAATACTAAAATAATTGGTTCAAATGCCTTTTAATTGACCCCAATAAATATTTGATTCAATTAAATATTTAATTGATAATAGTCAATTAATCGGTTGTTTGAATCAAATAATTTTTTTTTGAGTGTAATTTCCCTGAATTCCCTGACTTCTCTGACCTTTGGCAACCCTGACCAAATAATGTTTCAAAACATTTTAAGAACACAGTTGTAAAAATGTTTTAAGAACATTTTTGTAAAGAACATGATTTTTGCTCAGATGGTCATTGATATTACCCTTCTTTAAATACATTATCTTTTCACTACCCTATTAACAAAAAATATTCCTTTAAATAATTTGAAAATTATTCAAAATGTTCGGATTTTTATAAATATTTAATTTTCATATTTACTGTATCAACTATTATTATTTTATTTTACATTTCTTTAGAAATATTCATAAATAATTACTATATTGCTCTTTGGTGATAGTTTTATTTTTGTCTTGCAAATAAAAAAATATATTGATCGCTTGATTATACTTTGGAAGATGACTTCATTTTATCGTATGACGTAATACACTTCCAGACTATTTTAACTTTCGCAAACTCCTCTCGTGTTTCAGTAGTAAAGAAACACTTCAAAAACGAGCATCAACATTTCACACTCCTTTAAATTTCTTTATTTATAAAATGACTTAAAAATTGTTTGAACTCCCTTAAAATGTTTACCAAAGAAAATATTTGAATAATAAGTATAAAATAGATAAAAATAATTATAAAAATCACAATTCTAAAAATACACCACAATAACAAAACTAATAGTTTAAAAAAAGTATTTTAAAAATATTCCACCAGTGTTAAAAAAAGTTTGTTTTGAAAATTAAAAAAAATGATTGCTATCTACCTATTGTTATTCATTGTTGCTACAATCAGCCTTCTAGTATTTACTCATCGTTATCGAAATTATTGGACAAGGAAAGGAGTAGTTCCTCACGCAAAACCGGTTCCACTATTCGGAAATACTTTGGAAGTGATGTTTAAACGAACTCTTTCAGCACCCGAATTTATCAATCAAATATATAATCTATTCCCAACTTCTAAATACACCGGTATAATGCAATTTCATACACCACTAATTGTCCTCCGAGATCCTGAATTAATAAAAGAAATTTGCATCAAAGACTTTGATAATTTTCCCGATCATAATAATTTTTTCTCCGAAGATGCAGATCCATTGTTTGGAAAGAATTTATTCGTTCTTCGCGGTGCAAGATGGAAAGAAATGAGAAATACATTATCGCCAACATTCACAGCAAGTAAAATGAAATTCATGTTTACATTAATATCAAAATCAAGTGAAAACTTTGTGAATTATTTTTTGAATAAAGAAGAGGAAATTTTGACTATCGAAATGAAGGATGCATTTACGAGATATACAAATGATGTCATAGCAACAGCAGCTTTTGGAATCAGTGTAAATTCTTTACAAGATCGTGACAATGAATTTTATATGAAAGGAAAGGATGCAACAAATTTTAGTAGTTTTCTCCGAGGATTAAAATTTGTTGCTCTACGTTATTGTGGACCAATTATGAAGTTACTTGGTGAAAAAGTAATGTCACGTTCGGCGACAAATTTCTTCACTCAAATTATTCAAGAAACGGTGAAAATAAGAAAGGAGAAAAATATAGTTCGTCCTGATATGATTCATTTATTAATAGAGGCTAGCCGCAATGAAAATGGTGTTGAAGTGACAATTGACGATATTATTGCTCATTCAATTATATTTTTTCTTGCAGGATTCTCTACATCGGCAATAGTAATGGGATTTGCGGCGCATGAATTGGCTATGAATCAGGACGTGCAGGATAAACTCCGCGAGGAAGTGGATCATTTCACAAAAGAAGAAAATGGTGAAATTTCATATGACACACTTTCAAAGATGAAATATTTAGATAGTGTAATTTCGGAAACACTTCGAAAATATCCACCAAACGCAATGATGGATAGATTGTGCGTCAAAAAATACACTCTACCAAAAGCTACACCAGACAGCAAGGAATACACCATTGAACCAAACTCCATGATATGGTTACCAATATACGCCTTGCACCATGATGAAAAATACTTTCCAGATCCAGAAAAATTTGATCCTGAGAGATTCAATGATGAGAACAAGGACAAAATTAATCCGTACGCGTATATTCCGTTTGGAGTTGGCCCGAGGAAGTGCATCGGTAACAGATTTGCCTTAATGGAAATAAAAGTTCTATTTGTTCATTTACTACAAAATTTTATTCTCCAAAGAGATGAAAGAATGAAGCATCCTGTAAAATTTGAGAAAGGTTTCGTTGTCGGTGCTGAAGGTGAATTATGGATTAAGTTAAAGAAAAGAAATTCAGAACTGTGAAGCACCGATTTTTCAGTATTTACAATATTGACTTTGTAAAAAAAACATTTTCATTCACAAAATTTGTTTAATCGATCTATTCTATCCAAACACTGTTTAAAACATCATAACCTATTTCTACCTTTTCTACTTTTTCCATTTTTTATAAACGTATTTATCACGTATTTATTAATTATTGATATAATTGTATAAGATTGTTTGAATCATATCTGATCTCGAAACAGAAACTCTTTTACAGATTACTACTGATAATAAATCTTTTTAATAAATTGCAATAAGCTTAAAACCTTTTGTCTCTTTTCACTCCTCAATAATTGAGAATAATAAAACGAAAGCTGATTATTCAATTATGTTTCTCTTTAGGAGAAATGCTTCTACTTGTGCTGTTAATATACTAAGAAATAAAGTTTCTGAAATTGAGTTATTGAAATGTTTTCAGAGTCTGATCTCAAATTACCAAAAAGGATTCAAGAAAAACTTTTTAAAAATCAAGATGCCATTTTAGAAAATATTTCTATTTTTCCAAAACAAAAATAATTTTGATCTATTAACTATTTTTTCCTAGTTTTCCAATCTTTAACCTATTATTGAAATGAAACTTTGGTAGAATTTTTCCAGTTTGTCTGAATTCTAAAAATATCCTTATTTAAAGTCTCTTTTATCAAGGGAAGGAGGATCAATGTCTGCAAATTTTTTTTTTTATAATTGCAGTTCGTGTAAAATTCTGATAAGTTGCAAATTGTAAACAAAGAAAAAATACCTCAATGCTATTAATATTGGTTTTTTTAAAATTATATAAAAAAACAAGTTCGAATCGCAAAGTTGTCTCACGCACATGTCTTTCCCATCCTTGAAATTTATTTATACTTCTTTGATGAGTTCTTAGTTAACATAATTATTATTAAATAAGACTTTGTAAGTAATATTTTTAATGAAAATTATAGTTAATGAATACATTTTTTCTAAAATATAGCAGAAAGCTTACACGACAAGCTTCGGGCATTTTCAGGGTTGCCATAGATCATGGAAGTCAGGGAATTCAGGAAAAAGTCAGGGATTTTTATTAAAAGTACTGGAAAAAATTAAGTTTTTTGAATTTATAAGAAAATCCTGAATTTTGGTGTCTCTTTTGTTTGCCTCATAAACTATGAATTTGCCAAGAATTCAAATACAAACCCTTCAAATTTTTTCTATTTCTGATAATAATTTCTTTTTAAATAACTTAATTCTTGAACAACTATCATAAAATTATTACTTATAAATTATTTAATGAAAAATTTTACTTAGAAATTTCAAAAGAGTTGCGTTTACAATCTTCATAAATAGATGAACTTCAAAGGTTTCAATTTGAAATTTTGTAAAACTTGTACACAAAGCTAGCTGAAAATTTGTAGTAAGAATACGTGCTATCAGGGTGCAATTTTCACTACTGTCTGGGGAGTAAAAATTTACAACTAAAAATCCTAAATAAAATAGTCAAATTTCACTAAAAATTAGTAGAAATTTTTACTAATTTCAATTAGTTGACTTTTCCCAATTTTAAGTTCAGAGAGAATTAAGTTTCAGTATAGCAAAGTTGCATCATATACGTATATGTATTCGCTGACCTTGGCATTTGATCGTTAAAGTTGTAGCAGTTCTACTTTACCACTTTACTATACAGTAGTCACACAACGCAACATGGCGTTCACATTTTTATTGCTCTTGACATTCATACTCGATGCCGTTGCCATTCTGTTATTCCTTCATCGTCAACTTGGTTTGGAAAAAAATTAACAGCGTACATCGAACTAGGTGATTCTATTTAGGAATATTTTTACATTTCTTGATTAACGTTGAAAGAAAATACGAAATACCCTAAACTCCATCGTTTACGATTTATGTTCCAATTAATTTCAAAATGTGCGGAGAGTTTTGTACAATATTTTTTGGATAATCCAAAAGAGACTGATTCTGTGGAAATGAAAGATGCATTTACAAGATTTACGAGTGATGTGATTGCTACAACTGCTTTTGGGATTACTGTAAATTCAATAAAGGAAAGAGGGAATGAATTTTATTTGAGATAAAAAGAAGCTACTGAATTTATGACACCTTTTTGTTTCGAATTTTCTCAAAATTTACGAATTTCATTGGTATGTCACTTTTATCACTTTCGACAAATCGATATTTTAGGAGATTATTCAGTAAAACTGTTGAGGCAAGACGGAATTCATCTTTTAATGGAGACCTAGTAAAAATGACAAGTGTTCAAGTCTCTATTGACGGTATCACAGCTTTTGTCTTCATGTTCGCTGGATTTGCACCAACAGCATCAGCTTTAATGGGATTCATAGCACACGAATTGGTCGTAAATTTTCAAATTCAAGAAGAAGTGGATCAATTTCTAAAAAAAGATGAAAAAATTTCCTACGACAGTCTTTCAAAAATAAAGTATTTTGATATAGAGATTTGTGAAACATTATGTGTTCCAATTAATACATTCTACCCAAATCTACACCTGACAGCAAGTAATAACCAACAGAAGAAACAAAGCATGCAATTGTTTTTGAAAAAGGTTTCAATACTATAATGTAAAGTTTTTAATAAAGTTTCAAAAACGCCATAATAGAAAAAAACTCTTTCAGTATCGCACTAATAAAATTCACGTAGGTATACTTTTCTCAAAACTAATTTCTCTTCATCAATTGAAAGTGTAGAAAAGTTTTGTAATCGATGAGAAATATTGTTAATACTCGGACAATATGACGATGGAAGAATCGAGAAAAGTAGAACGTTTTCTAAAATGAGAAGCTTCCCTTTTCAGAGAAAAAAAAAGTTCATAATACTGAGTTGGAGAAACGTTGAAAAGTTTCTAACGGCGGGGGGAGGTTTGAAATTTCTCTCAAGCTCTTTTTCTACTTAAGCACCATGACGGCCGCTCTCTGAACTCTCTAAAGTTTATAAATAAAGAAGTTCGAAACGGTTAGACAAAAAGGTGCCCAAGAGTCATGAACATGAATTTCACAGCGCCCTCGTTTGTATAAAACTTGATGTGCAAAAACATTCATCGATCTCCACTTGTACGCGGCCATATTTCTTTTTCAATCTTAATTATATTAATTTAGTCCAGCGACTTTATCATCAGGACAAAATTATTCGCACGTAAAATATTACAATGTCAAAACTCTCATCATGTACCTACTTTGTCAGAATAATAATTTTTCCATAGAAAAAGTCTATCATCACTGTTTTAAATTCTTAATTTTCAATATTCAAATTTTGTTTTTCTATTTTAACAATATTTATATAGACATATTAAATAAAATAAAAATAAATATAAATAAATATTTATTTTATTTTATTTATTTAAGAATAATAATAAATATATAAATAAATATAAATAAATACAAATGAATATAAATAAAAATAAATAGAAAATAATTATTTGCAATCATAAATAATATTCGTAGAAAGAAAAATTAAACACAAACGACTCAATCTGTTTTTAAATACAGAAATTGACGAAAAAGAGTCAAGAGAAAAGAAAAAACAACAAAAGATCAGTGAACAACTTAAAAGAGATGAAAGTAGACCTCCCATTCCGCAAACTTCACTTCTTCCTTTAATCTCTTTTTTCCTTAACACAAGACGAACATAAAGGAAAAGAAAGAAGAAAATTCCTAATTATAATAAAACTCGAGAAAAAAGACAGGAAACAAACTTTATAAATCAGAATTAATTTATAAGAAATTTGCGAAGAGAATCGAAAGAAAAAATAGTCGAATTATGCCTGTAAATAGTGACTAAATGTAGAAAAATTTCTTTACGACATTCAGACAATAATTAATTAGAATACAATTTTTGTTAAAGAAATACAAAAAATTGTTTAAAAAGTTAAGTATATCAATTTATCAATTCTAAGTATCTATTTCAGTTTATCTACACTATTATATATATCAACTAATTATATATATTAAAACTAAATCAGTCTAATTGTATTATTAACCACAACAATTCATTTAATTACAGTTTTCGAAATAGTATTAAAATGATATCAAATTGGATCAAATTATCAAATGATACCAAAAATTTTGATTAAATTATAATTTTATCCACACTTATGGTATCAATGTTATAATTTGATACTTTCAAGTTAACAGTCTAATCACCCAAATTGATTAGATTACATTGATTAAATTAGTTTAATTAAATTGATATCCACTTCTACACAAACTCTACACGAGAATATAAATAATTTTTTATTTCAATATATAATATTTAATATAATAGCAATTCTAATTAGGTATAATATTTTATTATAATATAATTTTCGACGTATTTTTATATTTGTCTACACTGAGCAAACAATATATTTTATTCAAACATAATTATTTTTGAATCTTTCCGGAATTATTCACGAAACGAAATAATTTTCACGAAGCGAATAATTATCTTCGTTATACAGTCAACCAAAAATAATTTTTTAATTGAATTTAATAATTTTGATGGAATAAAAGTTACGTTGAATTAAATTATAAAACACGTTTAATTTAAACATATTTTTTTTATTGGTTACTTATTTTTGGATTAAAAAAGTTTTTTTCTTAGTTTAGAGTTTATTTGTGCAGAAGGGATATTTTGTTATTATTAATTAAGTAAGTTAATTATATTAATCAAATAAAAATAATTAATTAAATTAATTTAATAGAATTAGATTTCTAGCTGCAGTAGTAAAAGAATTTTAGTCAGACATATAAACGATTGAAGCCATTGAAGCTACGGAAATTTAAATATCAGTACTAAGAAGCAGTTTTAGTCAGACAGCACGTTTTAAAGTAACAGTTATTAAGTAAGTAACAGCAGAAGGTTAAAGTCAGACAGAGGTAATATCAGTTTAGAGTCAGACAAAGAGTTCTACAAATTTCACTATTTTCAGCGCAGAATTAATAATAATAGAATGTTTTAGAAAAACAGAAATTTTCCATTTTAATAAATTTTAATTTAATATTTCAGTAATCAATTTTAATTTAATTAATTTGAATAATTGATTTTAATAATTGATTTTAATAATTGATTTTAATAATTAATTTTAATAATTAATTTTAATAATAAATTTTAATAATTAATTTTAATAATTAATTTTAATAATAAATTTTCAATAATTAATTTTAATAATTAGATTTACCCTAAAAATTATTTTTGATTCAAGTAAATATTTATTTGCTAATAGACAAGTAATTGATTATTTACATCTAAATAAATTGTATTTTCTGTGTAATAATTATTTTTAAATAATTAATTGTAATAGTTTAAAATGTAATAATATTATTCAGTCAAATTTGACTACTGAATTAGTTATTTTTTTACTAATAATTAATTTATCCTACTAATTAGATTAAGGATAAAACATGGACGGTTTTATTGTCAATTACTCTCTAAATTTAAATTAATAAAATTTTTTTTTGTAATTAATGTAGTGACTGACTTGTTGCTTTTGAATTAATAAATTTTACTAATAAATTAGTAGAAATTACTATTTATTAGTAAAATTTACTAATTCAAAAACAAAAATTCGGCCACTAGTCTCTAAATATTAATTTGTAAAAATGTTTACTATTTTGAATTATAGTGACTGACTTTTTGATTTTGAATTAGTAAATTTTACTATATGAATAGTAATTTCTACTAACTTATTAGTTATTAGTAAAAATCACTAATTCGAAAACAAAAAGTCAGTCACTAATTTAAATTAGTAAATATTTTTACTAATTCAAATTTAAAGAGTAATTTAAATTAGTAAATATTTTTACTTCAGCTTCAATCTCCAAATCTAAATTAGTTAAAAATAACTAAATATTAGTAAAATGTTGTCTGGCATTTTGCTTCAGCAATTAGTAAAAAATAACTAATTATATTATAAGTAGAAAGCAACCAATTATTAGTAAATAAATAACTACAAAAATAGTTTTATATTTTACTAATTTAGTTACTTTGACATAACGTAAAATTGATTACTGAATTTTTAAATTATTATAGAATCAATGACACACTTTTTACTATCAAATAATATATTTTTAACTAATTCAAATTGCGAAAAGTAGAGAGTTCCAAACTATTTGAAATTAATCATTAAAAAATTTGAAACATCTATATTTATTTTTGCGCAGTATAAATTGAGACATAACTACAAAATTCGACAGATAACAAGTTTGAGAAAGTAAAGTATAGTTCGAGTTAATAACAGTTGGCGAAATTCGGCACGTGATATCGATACCGTCTATATAAGGACCAGGCGAGAGATCGGCAAAATCCTAAAATTCCAGTGTCCCTGGAGGATCCACCATACCTTAATCAAAGACCTTGGGATGCTGGATAGGAAAGGGATGAGGAATATATAGAAGAGAAGAGAAGGGGGGGTCAGTGAAACTGAGAAACGTGAAATGCGGATATGCGGAGGACCGCTCACTAGGGACAAGGGAAAAGGTATGAGAAACAAGAGGAGGCGTCCTGCGTACACGCACGACATGGCACAGACTTGAGTCCTCTCTCTCTCTCTCTCTCCCTTACAGTTGGTTAAATGAGACTAACTCCTAGGACACAAACTCAGGAACAGGGCGCGGTCTCAACCAAAATCGATTTTGGAAAGACGAAGAGGGAACGCGACAAAGAGGAAGATGCGATACAGATTATAGAGGATCCTGCTCCAGCGGGCTTCCCTGATCTCACATCAGAGAGGGACGCGTGACCCTCCTTTTGCCGACAACGACAACGACTACGACGAAGATCCCTCTTTAAAAAAAACCAAGTGCAAGGGAGGATGGGTCAAAGTAAAAAAGAGCAACCAACACACACGACGATGGAAGCACTTTTCTTTCCACCCGTTTCCACCACATATATAAATGACTCGCAAACTTAGTCAATTATCGATCTATTTACTCAAAACTCGGGGTTAATTTTACTCGGGAAAAACAACTCTTTCCGTTCACGTTTATACATTGAATAAACATTTTTTTATAAAATAGAAAATGATGATCATGTAATATTTATATAAAAAAATAATTCATTAATAAATACCGGAAGTTTAACTAATTTTATCATAAAGCAATTTAATAAACTTATTGCAATTTAAGTTTATTCATGTAAGTTATTATATTCATTCAAGTTATTATATTTAACCAACTTGACCTAATTAAAATTTGTAATTATTAATATTTCGTTTCAAACAATTTTATTAATTAAATGTTACTGTGAATAATTACATTTTAATTATATTGAAAAGAAAATATTAAAGTTGTCAATAAAATAAGTCCACTTCATTGTTTACTATAGCTGGGGTAATATTACTAACAGGTTTTATTAAATTTATTTACAAATTTTTTCAAAAGTAAAATTATTCGAAAACATCAATAGTTTTATTTAAAATAAAAATTTAATCATTAGTTTATTATTATAAGAATATTGTTACCGTAATTTCTTCAAAATTATTTGTATCATTTCAATTCAATTAACATTTTCTAGAATTTTTAACTAAAATTCTACATTAAATCAATAAAATCAATTATTATTCAATTAAACTTTTTCAAAAAAATTAATTCTACAGAATTGTTAGTTAAAAGTACGAAAAACAATAATTTAATTCTATGAGAAATCAATTATTTAAATACAAAAATAAATAATATTGAATGTTTTTTAAAATTTAATTTTTACGAAGAATTGTATTAACAACTTTTGAAAATATTTAATTTCTTTTAAGGAATTTAATTAAAATTTTAATACACTGAAACCCCACTTATTTGAACATGGGCTCACGCAATTCGACACGAAGTTTCGCGTTTATTTGTATTTTGGTCGACATAACCTATATTGGTGACGTAATTCGATAAATTGACATGATTGGTTGGTTTTGTTTGAACTCAACCAATGGGAAAAAATAAGTGGGGTTAGGGCGGATTCTAACTAAAAATAACTGAAGCAAAAACGGGTTCAAATAAACGCGACTTTAAATAAGTGGGGTTTCAGTGTAATTGAAAACTTTTTGAAGAATTTTATTAAATTTTTTAAAAATAATTGAATTCCTGCGACCAGAATTTAAGTAATAATTTTTGAAAACAATTGAATTCAAAAGAAGAATTTTATTAAAATATTTGAAAATTAAATTCTTGTGATGAATATTGTTATTTATAAAAATAGTTGAATTTTGTAAAAAAAATTTTTTTAAATTCCTTAGAATAATTGATTTTATGGGAAGAATTTATGCGATTTTGTACAATTAAAATTGTATTAAAAATATTTGAAATTCTTCGATGAAAATAATTGAATTCGTAAATGAAATTTTATTATTTATGAAAATAATTGAATCTTTTCGTAGAATTGTATCAACAAGTTTTTTCTATAATTAAATCTGTTGATAAATTTTATGAAAATAGTAAATATTTAAAAACATTGAATTGCAAAAAACTTTTGAAAATAATTGAATTTTTGACGAAAAATTTTGCTATTTATAAAAATAATTGAATTCGTGCAAAGTATTTTATTAAATTTTGTTTAAATAATTGAAATTTTGGCAAGAATTTAATTAAAATTTTTGACAATAAATGAATTCTTGAGAAGAATTTTGATATTTATCAAAATAATTGAATTTTGGAAAAGAATTTCATTAAAAATCCTTAAAATAATTGATTTTATGGGGAGAATTTTGTTGGTTATCAAGATAATTGAATTCTTTTGCAGAATTACTTAAAAATTATTGAAAATAATTGATTTCCTGCGACGAAAAAAATAAGGGAAATTTTCAAAATAGGGTACACGTTTAGGGGCCAAAATTAAAAAAAGGGGACTTTTAGGGAAATAGGTGACAGACTGTGAAGCCTGTGTAAGCATAACCATAAAATTACTTTTTAAGTACCTTTTTAAGCTAATTAAGTACCTTTTTCAGAGCTTGTCACAAATGATAATTCAAATTGTATTATAAATTATAATTACCTATATCTTTAATTTAATCAAAACATAAATTATCTGAATTGAATTTCAATTAAAGAAAAAAGGCGTGAAAAATTATTTTAAACAAAGGGAAAAAGAGAAGACTAAAAACACACCCTGCGCAAGTTATTGAATCATTTTCCAACTTCCACCTCTCTATATGTGTGAAACAACTTTAAACAATTTCACTATTAACTAAATTTCACCAGTTAACAAAAGATCAAAAGCATCACAAATGAAACCTTCAGTTTTCATGATATTGCGGGAATTCCTCTTTGATTCATTGCCTGTAATCCTATCAGAGGAGATTTCACCAAAAGCATATAGAGACCCTATTCTCCAATCTCTCTAGGGTAATTTCAAATTCCGTCTTTCTTGAAAAAAAAAACTCGACCCTCTTTTGAGATTTCGCGAATTGCGATTGCATGAAGCACCTTTTTATCAATGTGTGAATATTATTTCACGCAGGTATATATATTTTCCCCGGAAAAAAAAATTTCTTTTTTAAAAACCACTGAACCTCAATAATACAAGAAATGAAAAACAACTACCAATAATTTCTTCATTACATTGGCAAAAAAAGATATACATATATTGTAATTTGGGAAATTTTGCAATTTTAACTTTTCCATGAAACAAAGTTTCAAAGGGAAAGAGAGAGTGTGAGTGAGTTATTATATTTTATGAAATTTTGGTAGTCTTGGAGAAACCCCTTATGAGAAACGTGTCTTGCATAGAACATTATATAGTATACACAACGTTTCCTGATATAATTAGATTGATGTGCTTGTACATACCGGAGGCTCCATATCCTCCATATTTGGTAATCTCGTCTTACACGCACAACAGTAAACAGTACTGACTTTAATTAAGCACGAATTAACTTCAACCAGGATCTATTAACTAAAGTTAGTCAGTGCTAATTCCACTGAATTCAAAATACAAAGTTTCCTTGATTACTCATAATTATAATTCACAAAGAAGAAAAATATATTTTTCAAAATTAGAGAAGAATAATAACAAAAAAAAAAAAAAAAAATAACATAGATTCTTAATCCGTTAATTATTTAATTAATTCTTAATCCATTCCCATTCAACAAATGGATACCATTTTTTAGTTATTAACACAAAAATTTTATTTTATTTTTCCCTCACTTTTTCCTGATTCCCAGACAGAATTTAAACTTTTTTCCTGACCTTAAAGAATATTCTGATTCACTCTCTAAAAATGATTAAATAAACTCAAAAAAAATATTCTAAATACATTGATTTGCAAATTTTTTTAATTGTAACATTATTCAACAACACCAATAACTTCATTTTTAAATAAATATTTAGTCATTATTATTTTTCCGTAGGAATTAAAATTCTTCAAAACATTCAAATTAAAACCTTTTTGGAATATATATTAGAAAATAAAAACTTCAAATAATTTCAAAAGAAATTAAATTAAACTTTTTCAAACAAATTCTTCAGAATTGTTAGTTAAAATCAATTTTTATTAGAAAATTCTACAAGAATTCAATTATTTAAATACAAAATTATATAATTTATTGAATAATTGATTGCTTCTTAAAATTAAATTCTCATAAAGAATTTTCGAATTCGATAAGAATTGTATAAAAATTAATTGAAATTCTGCAACGAGTTGTATTATTTATGAAAATAATTGAATTCCTGTGAAATTTTTATTATTTAAAAAAATAATTAAATCTTTGCGTAGAATTTTATTATTTCTAAACATTTTTATTATTTTAAAGATAATTGAAATGTTAACGAGACTTTTTTTAAAAGCTATTTTAGAATTAGAATTTTTAAAATGCATTTGTTTAGGTACAAATTAAATTTTACGAAATTTCGATTATTCTAAAATTCTTCAATTTAATATATATACATATATATCAGAAAATAAAAACTTGAAATAATTTCAAAAGAAGTCGAATTAAAGTTTCTCAAGAAAATTATGTAGTTTGACAGAATTGTTAAATAAAAGTAAAAAAAATTTAGATTTTCAAAGATTTTAATTTAAAACCTTTTCAAAATTCAATTATTTCTAAAAATTAATGCTACAATGCTTTTTATATTCACTTATTATCTAAAATGTAGCCTAAAATTAATTTTTAAATCAATTTTTATTAGAAAATTCTACGAGAATTTAATTATTTAAATACGAAAATAAATAATTTATTGCATAAATTGAATGTTTCTAAAAAAATTCAATTATTTTGGTAAATTTTAATAAAACTTTTAAGAATAATTATATTTTTCGAGGAATTTCTTTAAAATTATATTAAAAATAATTGAATTATTGAGAAGAATTTTATTAAAAATTTTTTAAATAATTGAATTCGAGTGAAAAATTGTATTATTCGTGAAAATAATTGAATTCAAGCAAAGAAGTTCATAAAAATTGTTTAAATAATTGAATGTTTGCGTAGAATTTTTTCAAAACTTGTTTTTAAAAATTGAATTCTTTTGGTAAATTTTATGAAAATTGAAATTGAAAATAATTGAATTGAGGAAAATTTTTGAAAATAATTGAAATTTCGCTAAGAATTTTATTAGAATTTTGAAAAATAATTGAAATTTAACCAAGAATTTCAATAAAATTATTAAAAATAATTAAATTCCAGACCAGATTTAATTTAAAATTATTGAAAATAATTGAATTTAAACGAAAAATTCCATAAAATTTTTTTAAATAATTGAATGTTTGAGTAGAATTTTATCAAAAATTGAATGCTTTTGGTAAATCGTATGAAAATAGTAAAGATTGAAAATAATTGAATTACGAGATACTTTTGAAAATAATTAAAATTTTGCTAAGAATTTCATTAAAAAACTTTAATATAATTGAAATTTTGCCAAGAATTTTATTAAAATTATTAAAAATAATTAAATTCCAGGACAGATTTTTCGTTAAAATTATTGAAAATAATTGAATTTAAACGAAGAATTTCATAATAATTTTTTAAATAATGGAATGTTTGAGTAGAATTTTATCAAAATTTGTTTTCAAAAATTGAATTCTTTTGGTAAATTTTATGAAAATAGTAAACATTTAAAATAATTGAATTACGAGATACTTTTGAAAATAATTGAAATTTTGCTAAGAATTTCATAAAAATTTTTTAATATAATTGAATTTTTGACAAGAATTTTATTAAATTTTTTTTATATAATTGAAATGTTATTAAAATTTTTAAAAATAATTAAATTCTTGACCAGATTTTCGTTAAAATTATTGAAAATAATTTAATTTCACCGAAAAATTATATCACTTTTGAAAATAATTGAATTCTTGTGATGTTGAATATTGTCAAAAATAGAAAAAATTACTCTGAATAAAATTCTAAAAAAATATAAATATTAAAGAACATTTTAAGTAAATATTTTTAAAAATTGCATTTTATACCATATAAAAGTTGGTATAAAAAGTGGTGAGTATTTTGTTGCAATATTTGGAAAAAGAATTTTGCAAATTTTCAAAATAGCCGATCCAATATGAAATAGAAACATAAATTCAAATAGAATTTATAATGAGCTTTATTTTAAGTTATAAAATTTTATTTCAGGAAAAAATGACCTCTTCAATTTCCGTTTATATACTAATTTAAATATGCATACATTCGAGTTTTCAAGGAGAAAATTCTTATAAAAAGGAAGACTCCTGAGAAATTTTTTACATAAATTTTAATATTTCCTTATCATTAATATTTAAGAAGAAATGTTAATATCTATATAAAAATCTTCTAAATGATTCTGAATGAAGATATCGTGAAATTTTCACTTATTTTCGTTCATCACCACCTCCCTTCTCATATATATTATACAGATAAACTAAGATAAAGAATCGGTTCTTTTATTTCTATTCAGGATAATCTGTCTTGGTAAACGTTGCAATAAAGTTGTTTTCTCGACATTGGGGTTTGGTTTTCGAGTTCTAACGTCATTCGTCTCAGGACAAAGTGAGGTCTTTATCTTTTACCTGGCGGTGTGTGGTTTATATATACACGCCCAGGTTTCATACGATCGATAGTGCTTCTCGATCTTCGTCGTCGTTCCCTAAATTCGTTTTTCCACAAACGAGCGCAAACTGGTAACGTATATCCAAAGTGTAATTTGGTCTTTTTAAGGCTCGAGGTCAGTCGTAAAGTTTACTGGATCGACCATAAAATCTACTCTTCCTCCCCTATAGCACATCGAAAAAAAGGGATCAAAACCTTAGCTTCTAGAATAACCAATGGACAACAATTGGAACGGAAGAAAACACTGGGAGTAATCTCTTGATTACTTAATAACCTCCGAGACCTATACATGCCTTTTAATGAAAATGTTTTCGTTTTTATTCCTCAAGTTTATTGCGTGACAGAAACGTGAAAATTTTCATCGTACTCTCTCCTTTGTTTCTTTTTTTTTAAATTTTTTTAACGAACTGCGCGGTTTTAAAAAAAATCTACGAATGCTCCCGCTAGTACTGGCGACAGAAATATTAATTATTACCCGCGTGGAAAGAATCATACTTTCAAAATGAAATTTTAATTATTTCACGCGGAAACTAAATTCAACAGTCTGCGTTAGGCGCGTTATTAGATTTTACGTGGGCTTAAACCACAAATTGAGATTTAGAACATGGTCAAAAAAAAAATTCGACTTTTCGAAAAATGTTTGCTTATAGTTTTGCAAAAACTATCCTAATTTTCTGTTAAACCAATAAACAATTCCCTAGTAAATTATTATTATTATTATCTATAATAATCTTGCGTTGTACTTCTAAAAGAAGAATAATTGCAGTAAAGTTCTAACAGCTTTTTAAGTAAAGTACTTTTTTTGTAAATAATAGATTTACAATTAAAAATATATCTTTAAAAGTTACCATTTTAATTTTAGTTATAACTTTTATACTTGAATTTATTGGAAATAATAATTAAAATTTCAATTTTCAACAAATAATTACCTACTTTTAAACTAAAATTTAAAACTGTTTAAATTGACACAAAAAATAATTTAATATTTTGTTTCTTTTTTTTTAATTATAATTAGTACCATATATTTTATTGATAATTTTTTTGTCAAATTAAATATTGTATATTTATATATTGTTGACTCAATTGGAAAAAATACGCTTGTTAAACAAATTTTTAAAATATTATTCGAAATTTTAAAAATAAAAATAAAATTTATTAATTTATTAATTAATAATATTATCACAATAATTTCAAAACTATAAGTATTAATAATTAATTATATACTACCTATATTATTTTATATAATCGGATGATTGGTCAATTAATTAAAATTAAATTATTATTAATTAATAAATTAATAAATAAAAATATAAAATAAAAATACTTTAGTTCATAAATTAAAATGGAATCAATAACTAATTAAATGAAAAACAAACATTAATTAATAAATCAAAATCTAATTATTACAATGCTTTAACCTGAAAATCATTGAATAGTAAATCGATTCTTACTGTTTTATATCTAAAATGCATAATTTATTATTATATACGAGAAATTATATTTAACTAATAAAAATTTAATAATAAATTTAATTTAAATCTCTAATATATTTAACAAATTTTTTTATTTTAATTTAAAAGATATACCTATTATTCTATTATCTGTAATAATTTTTTCATTTAATATTACAGGTAAAAAAAAAGGATTTTAATTTTTTAAATTTAAATTTTAGTAAAAGTTAGTAAATTTTTCTTATTTTGAAGGAAATTTTACTAAACTTCGTAGAAAAGTTTATTAATTTTTACTAAAATTTACTTTCGATATAGTAAAATTTTCTTCAAAATAAATAAGTAAATAAAATAACTTATAAAAAAAAAATAAAAATATTTTGAGGAAATTTTACTGAACTTGAAAAAAAGTTTACTAATTTTTACTGAAATTTACTTCGGGTTTAGTAGAATATCCTCAAAAATAGGTAAAATTTACTATTCAAAATTGTTAGTTATAGAATAACTTTTACTATTTCCAAAGAAAATTTCTTTATAAAAATTAGAAAAATTTAACTCAGATTTCGAAAATTACCTCAAAAAAAAGATAAAATTTACTATTAAAAATTGTTATTTCTAGAGTAAACTCTACTACTTCTGATGTAAATTGTACTAATTTTTCTAAAGAAAGTTTCTTCGGAAATTGTAAAAGTTATTATGGAAATAGTAATTTTTTAAAGTAAATTTTACCATATTTTTGTAGGAAATTCTACAAAGTTCAAATTAAATTTTACTGAATTTTATAAAAAAAATTTTCTTCAAAAATAAATAGTAAATAGTAATAGTATAAAATTTACTGTATAAATAATAATTTTTATATATGTTGTTTTTTTAATAATTTTAATTGAAAATTTGGAAAATAATTGAATTAAACTAAGAATTTTTGTAAAAATGTATTTGATACTAATTGAATTTCTGCAATGAATTTTACTATTTATAAAAGTAATTGAATTCTTCCAAAGAATGTTATTATTTATGAAAATAATTAAATGTTTGTCTAGAAATTTAGTAAAGTTTTTGAAAATAATTGAATTCTTTCGACGAATTTTAATAAAATTTTTAAGAATAATTACATTTTTCGAGAAATTCGATTAAAATTTATTGTATCAAAAATAATTGAAATTCTGCAATGAGTTTTACTATTTATGAAAATAATTGAATATATTGCGAAGAAATTTTTAAAAATAAAATTATAATTACGGTGACTAACTTCCCTTGATTATTTTCGAAAAGTTCAGATAAAATTTGTTAAAAGAAGTTAATTATTTTTAATAGAATGTAAAGAAATTTCAATTATTTCAAAAATTTTCAATTATTTGTTTATAAAAACTCAATTATCTTAAAACAATAGAATTGAAAAATTTCCAAAATCTTATTTTTTAGAATTTTCAAAAAAACTTTACGAAAATTCAATTTTATTAAATATTTTAAGATTATATATTTTTTAAATTAACTAATAAAAATTTTAATTACTAATCTTCGCACTAAGAAACATGAATACATTAGAATGTGACTCTTTATAAAATTCAATTATTTATCAATTATTAAATTAAAATACTTTGAAAATTCGATTCGTTAAAAAGTGTTTTAATGAAATTCTTTAACAAAAATTATTTTCAGTTGAATTTTACTAAATTTCTTTTAATTTAATAATTTTTTAAAAAATTTATTTACATATATATACTATATTTGAACCAGTGACTGATTTTTTACTATAAAATTAATTATTTTTAACTAATTCAATTGTAGAGAGCAGTATAAATACCTATAAAAATTGAAATAAAAAACGATGTTTTAAAAACAAATTAAAATAATAAAACTTTTTTTAATTTGGTGAAAAAATGCCCGGTTTGCCCGGTTAGTAAACACCCTGTTTAGGGGAATTTATTAATTTTAGGGGCTAAATATTAATTTTTTCTAAGGATATCAAATTGAGACAAAAAAAAACGAATCAAAAGTGTTGCGAAGCAACATTTTGATTTGTTTTTTGTCTCAATTTGATATCGCCTTAGGAATGTGGGATAAAAAAGGAGATTAAGTAAAACAGGACTCTCTAACTATGATTTTCTAATTTTTCTAAAAAAAATTTGTTTAATTAATTAAAAAAGAATTAATATTAATAATTTTAATCATTGTTCCAATTTTCCTAGAAATCAATAACAATTCTCCTGATGACAAATTGAAAAAAACCTCCTTCGAAAACAAATCAAGCAAACAGATTTGCATATCACTCAACTTACAATTCCGAAAAAAATTATTTACTACCTACTTAATGAATTCATCACCTTATTTTATCAAAGAACAAACTCATCAATTATACTCGGTGCGTATACTATCAAACACACGTCAATTCATCCCGTCTCAAGAATCTCCCTCTGAATTCAAAATAGCTTCCCTCACCAATGAACGAAGAACACTCCCGCTTTCCACTATATATAAGAATTCAGCTCACATCAAATGTTTTTTCCCCAAGTAGCTTCAAGCACTCGAGAGGCAGAAAGTAACAAAGCCATGACGATGGCAGGTATAGGGTTAGCGGGGGGACTCTAAAGAGCAGTATAAAGGTAGGGTTTGCATGAAAATAATTAGATCACAGCCTCGAGCCAGTGAGAAAAAAAAAGTGATTAACAAGAAAACGGTATATAGAAGGTGCGAAAACAAGAGGGAAAAAAATAAAGAAAGAACGAAAGAAAAGAACTTGTAATTAAATAATTAGTCGAATTGCTGGTCTGGACACTTAAACTAATTAACATTAATTAGGCTTCCGATGGCGCTTGCCAGAATTTAGCCTACCCTCGTTCACTCTCTCTCTATATACGTATATTGGTTTTCAATAAAAGCCTCACCTTTCAAATACACCCGACAAAACCATTTTCCAAATGCTCTTAGCGTAAAGTATCTCGCCTTTTAAAATTCAGACAGACATTGTTGGGATCAGTTTTGTTCCTCCCACTCTTTCTCTATCTCGCTCAAAGAGAGAAAATATATATTTATATAAGAGGATGACGATGAAAACTAGTGAATTTCATTATATTCGCGACAAGAATCGTTTCTTCCCTTGAAAGAGGAGGGGAGGGGGGTTTATAAAGTCGCAAAGAAAAGTGCGGTGTTAAAAAAGGAAAATTTAAAAACACGCGCAGAAACCACAAGTACGCGGTGATTTAAAGCAAGTAATGAACCACTTTAAAAGGGAACGATCTTCCCGGTAATAACTGCACCGCTAAATTTATTTTTAAATTAGCGTTAATTAAGTATCGACTCTTTAGTGGAGCACTAGACTTTATTAAAGAGGCATTTTTTTCCCTTGCATATTTAAAGCACCTATTTTTTACTCTATGCATGAATAAATATTAAGTTTCCCATGTATTTTTTTTTCTAAATAAATAATAATTACTCAGAAATTCTCCTTGCGTAGTTTAGTTAAAAATAATTTTTAATTGACGCCTTTTTTATTTCGCATTTAACAGCTCGTTAAAACGTTTTTTTCACGAAACAAGAAGTAATAAGTAAATTTTGAATTTTATTTTTATTTCAAAAGTATTTAGAATCAAAATTACTACCTACTTATCATTACGCACCGAGAAAAATAATCTATTGAACATAAAATTAATTATCTTCCAAAACAAATCCTTTAATAATTTTATTGTAAAACGAATCTTTATTAAAAAAAAATGTTACACGTTTATTGAAAAGAACAAAAAAATCCAACACTAAAAAAAAATTTATTTGATTCAAATAACAAACTAATAAATAAAAATCGAATAATCAAATCAAATAAATATTTACTCAATCCAATAAATTTTATTTAAGTCAAATTAATTGACTTAAATAAAAATTATTTACCTAATTCAAGTAAATATTTATGTGATATATAATAGACAAGAAATCAGTTATCTGAATCAAGTAAACTTTTATTTCTATGCAAAATAAAAAATTTTTTTTGTTTTTCAAATGAAATCCTTATACGGCCAAAGGATAATTTTAAGCAACAAATTGTAAAATGTTTTGAATAATAAAAAATAAATAGAATCTAAAACTATTCTGAACTATTAAAATTTTATTTAAATATTATTTATAACTAATTATAAACTTAAATTTTTAAAAAATTAAAATGTTTCAAAAGAAGTTGAATTTTAAAACAATAGTTTTAAATTTTACAACTGTTTATTATTTTGATTAATTAAAATTGTTTTAAAAATCATTAAATTTTTATAAAGATTTTACTATTTAAAAAAATAATTGAATTGTTTAGAAGGATTTATTAAAATTTTAGAAAATAATTCAACTCTTTCGTGAAATTTTATTCAAATTTTTGAAAATATGAACAATAATAATTAATTTTATACTTAATAAGTGAATTTTTTTAATTTTGATTATGAAATTATTTAAAAAATTTATATTTGAAAATAAAAAATTTTGTAATTTGCATAACAATAATAAATAATAAATACTTTTTTAATTGTAATAAATAATAGTTAATAAAAAAATAATATTCTATTTAATTCTGTTTGTTTCAAATTCGTTTTCTTTTGACAGTAAACTAATTTTTTTTAGGAATTAAAAGATATAACTTAAAAGATTTTTCCTTTGTCCTAAAAGAAAATCTTTTTAAATAAATATTAAAACCAAATATTAAAAATATTCAGAATATAATATAAAAATTAAAAAATCCGCTTAAAGGAGAAGGATTCCTTTAAAGTTAAATAGATTATTTTTTCAGTGCTGTATTTCGAAATATAAAAATCAATAATATTTTAAATAAACATTCGAATCTATGGAAATTCGGTTGAATAGAAATTTTGTTAACAAATCAAAATTCAGTTAAGTAAATATTTATCTTTATATGACATGACAAATTGATGAATTAAATATAAACAACAGTTTTTCAAATTATCCATCAATCCATGTAAACTAATATTTAATAAATATAAATTATTGACAATTATCGTATAATATATGCCATGATTAAATTATTTTTAACATTTTCCATCAATTTTAATTTACTTTAATTTATCGACATTTCTGTTAACACAATTTCTTTAAAATCAAATTATTATATTTAAAAACATATTAATTTAAACTATGTGACACATTATTTATAGCAGTTCAATTGAATTAATTATCAATTGAATTTCTCAAGGCGTCAAATGAATCCTACCTAATTTTCATAAATTCCAATTATCGCAATCTTATTAAATCTTATCCGATTTTCATTGTAATCCAAACTATATCAACAAAATTGTTTAATAGATAAGAATAATAATTTTCACGTGACCTAATTTTTAATTCACTTAAATTTTACAGACGAATTTAAATTCAATATTAAAAATTGAGAGACGAGCAGAAAATGACGTAAATCATATTTTTTGTAATAATCTGATAATTCTAATTGTTATAAATTTGAAATATTTCAACTTAAAAAAAATTCCAAATAATACACCGTCAAAAAGTTCAAATATTGGGAAAAAATGCCGTTTTTATTTTCTTTTTTTTTATTTGTACCCGACTATATTGTCCATAAAAATGTCTCTTAATAATCAAGAGCAAAACAAATTTCGAACAAAAAAAAAAGCATAATAACAAGTGAGTAAATAACTTTAAAAAAAAAAACAAAGATGTATTTTAATTAATTCCCCATATTGATTTTGTGCTGCGCTCTATTAATTGAACCAATTTCTCTATAGATTTTTTGGCATTTAATTTTGAATCTCTATATACTCTTGTTGTTGTTGTTTTCTTTTTTTTCTGGCAACGATGCATTAATTACTTTTGTAATAGCTGATAAACTCGTTGAATGAAAAATTGCAAACTTTAAAGGTCAGTTTGTTCCGGCATGAAACTTTGCTGCAGATAACAACATCAGTTTTATCAGTGTAAAATATCAGGTCTAGAGAAGCAATATGTTACTCCCACCGATTCTTTATATACCCAGTTTGTGTCTATAAAAAGAACTAACACAAGTTTACACGGGAAATGTGTCTTTAAAAAAAACTTTTTTTAAATATAAAGTAATTGTTTATTCACGAGCAGCCTTTAAAAATTATTCCCAAAGTTTTCCAAGATTTGGAAAAATTAAATTTTTATTTCTATTCTTTTAAAAAATATATTATTTGGTATATTTTCTAAAAAAATTTGTTATTCAAAAATCTTTTTATAATTAATACACGGACAAATTTATTCATAGTTTGATTAATTATTATTTAATTTATTAAATTAATATTAATTTAATTTAAAAATTAAGTATTGATTTAAATATTATTTTAATTTTAAAAGTAAGTATTGATTTTAATGCTATTTTAATTTTAAAATTAAAATAATGATTTTAATATTAATTTGATATTTATTTTAATATTAATTAAATGTCTAAATATTTGGGAAATAATTTCTAATTGTTCATCAATTTTGTGAGTGTAGAAATTAAAAACACGATTCTGGGGAAACCAATTGACCTAATTGAAAAAAATGTCACTTGCCACTATGCGAAATAAATCTAAAGTACAATGACGGCAGAAACCATTTTATTGTGAAGAATCATGGATATAAATTGAAAAATTAAAAAGCACTCACCGTTCGCTGATTCCCTCGTCAAGGAGCTCGTTGTCTTCCCTAGAGATTTTTTCTTCCAGACGAAGACCCTGTAGATGCTTCAGGCACTTAATTTCTGGAACTATCTGGCGTATTTTTCTAGTCTTCAATTTTTAAACGCCATCTAAAACATAAAGAGTTATATATTAAAATAATAAGCCATAAATCAATTAAATAGAACAAAAAATATTAGAAATAAATTAATAAATTGATTAATTTACTGAAAAAAATTTGTTTGATTCAAATAACCGATTACTTGACTATTATCAATTAAATATTTAATTGAATCAAATAATATTTATTGGAGTCAATTAAATGGTTTAGTTGTTCATATTTGCTTCAAATACTGAAATTATTGGTTCAAATACCATTTAATTGACTCCAATAAATATTATTTGATTCAAGTAAATATTTAATTGATAATAGACAATTAATCGGTTACTTGAATCAAAAAAAATTTTTTTCAGTGTATTTCTTGATTATTAATTCAGAGTTGCCACAAAAATTTATATTATAAAAGAATAATTTTTACTTTAACTTCGTCAAAATTATTTTCATCATTTCAATTCAATAAAAATTTTCTAGAATTTTCAACTACAATAATTCTTCTTCAAATCAATTATTTTTAATAATTTTTGAAAAAGTTCTTTGACAATTTTCAAATCCATCTGTTCACAATTCAATTTTATGAAATTTCGATTATTTGAAAAATCTTCAGTTAAATATATATTAGAAAATAAAAACTTGCAATTTAATTTTTACGAAGAATTTTATTAACAACTTTTGAAAATATTTAATGTTTTTAAAGAAATTAAATTAAAATCTTACTGAAATTTATTGTATAAAAGAATTTTATAACAATTTTTGAAAATAATTGAAAACTTTTTGAAGAATTTTATTAAAAAATTTTAAAAATAATTGAATTCCTGAGAAGAATTTAAATAATAATTTATATAAATAATTGAATTCATGCAAAGAATTTTATTAAATTTTGTTTAAATAATTGAAATTTTGCCAAGAATTTTATTAAAATTTTTGACAATAATTTAATTCTGGAGAAGAATTTCGCTATCTATTTATAAAGATAATTTAATTCTTGACGAGAATTTTTAAGAAATTTTGAAAATAGTTTAATTTCTGCAAAGCATTTTACTATTTTTCTAAAGAATTGAATTCTTCTGATGAATATTAATATTTATCAAAATAATTGAATTTTGGGAAAAAATTTTATTAAAATTCCTTAAAATAATTGATTTTATTGGAAGAATTTTGTTGTTTATCAAGATAATTGAATTCTTTTGCAGAATTACTTAAAAAATTTTGAAAATAATTGATTTTCTACGACGAATTAAAAATTATTTATGAAAATAATTGAATTATTGCAACTAATTTTATTATTTTATTGAATAATTAATTTAAAAATAATTGGATTTTGCAAAGAATTTTATTTAAATTCCTAAAAATAATTGAATTTCTGTGAAGAATTTTGTTATTTATTGAGATAATTGCGTTAAAACTTTTGAAATAATTAAATAATATTAAATAATTCATTCTTGTTAGTTATTTAAAAAGAATCGTAATTTAATTGCAAAAAATCAATTCAAAAGTCTACGTAAGTAATAAATTTTATAAATATCAAAATAAAAAAAAGTTATAAACTTTATAAACTTTGACAATTTTTTTTTCTTCTAATAAAATCTGCTAAATCACTGATTATCTCACTTTTCTATGAGACGCACCTCGAATGATGCATAAGAAATAATAAATTTAGTATCTTTTTATATTTAAATTAATATTTATAAGACATTTTAAAGAAATGAAACTTTTCATTTTCTTGTAAACTTTATCTAATTTCTATTTTTATGACACAAAAAAATAAATTTTCTTAATTATGATTACTCACTCGATTAATTGAAAGTCATTCTCGCTTCAATTTCCATCCAATCACACTTCCATAATGAGATTTTTTTCAAGAAATATATGCACTTGATTGGATTCCGTTGACTCAAGAATAATAATTATCATTTTAATAATTATGATTTAACACATCTTGAAAGTGACTTCATTCGACAACAAAGGACAAGTTTTTTCTGCAAATTAATGAAAAAAATTGTGCATATTAAAAAAGAGTATTATCAATATTATAATATTATTTAATTAAATAATTACGAAATGTAAAATTTGTATTAAATTAGAAAAAAAGAATTATATTTTAAAAACTCATTTTCAATCAATACATACGATATCTATAATATAAAAATTAAATATTTAATTGCCGATATTCATTAAAAATTTGTCACTTCCTTTCAAAGAACTTTATTAAACTCAACTGCGAATCTACTTAGTTTCAATAGTGTCATTAATATTTATTTTATAAAACCAATATCTTAGAACGAATTCAATTAATAATTTACATTAAAATTTATATTGATTGAAAGTAATAATAAAACCGGAAACTAAATTCATTTCAAATGACAAGGAAAGCTTGAATAAATTATAAATTATATTATATTAAATAAATTATAAATTATATTTCAAAATAAATTTATATTTTATAATTCTTTTTTCCATTACGATTTTATGTATAATACCATCAAGATATTAAATATATTAATTCAAACAAATACGAATATTATTTTTAATAATTAATATGACTTTCAATGTTTTTGTTTTATAATAATTTGCAAATTTTATTCAAAATAATTGAAGTAAAACAAAGCATCACTAATTATTGAAAATATAATGGAAAATATAACAAATAAATTAAATTTAAATAACCATTTTTAAAATTTTAATATAAAAGTACACTGTTATTTTACGATAAATGAAAAGCATTGTTAAAAATACTAAAAAAATGTTCGGAAAAAAGTTATTTTTATTGAAATAATTCATAAAAGCGAAATTATATAAAAATCGCTTATATCAATAACGAAAATATTGAAAAGTAGATTAAACATTTTTTTTTAATAAATAAATAAAACTTTCTCACCATTTGTTCTCCAGTAATTGTCACCGAATACTTCTTCGTAGTCACCGTCAAAATTATTGCGCCAGGAACTTGCAACAATTAATATTTTTGTTTAAAAATATTGAAGCGACTCTCATTTTCTATTGAATCGCCAACCATGCTTGCATTTAAACGGCGGAGATTGAGATTTTTCTTTAGCGCCTGAAAGAAAAAGTTACATTTTCTTCAAATTCGAGGTTATGTTGACATTGAACTGCATCAAGTACATTTAACAAAAGAATAATCAAGAACGTATAAATATTCAGAGAAAAATAAATTTATCACTTTAAATAATAAGGCAAATAATTCGGAAAATATTCTACTTGATTGTTTTCCACAATCACAGAAATATCACCTATCAGTTTATTTTATTTTGTACTTTAAATAATTGTTGACAAATTATCGCAGCGCGCTGGTGTCGAGTATTCAAATTACTATGACTTATCGACCGTCGATAAATTACTTCGAAATTAAATAAAAAACAATTTGTCATCAAAAAAAGAAAAAAAAATATTTATTTTACAATTTGCACAAATAAACTCTTCGTTAGCGCAAAAAATAAAAGTTAAAATTCTTAAATATTTGTGTTCGTCATAGCCTAAATGAATGTTGAACTTAAAGAGTAATTATTCAATTCTACCGATTAGATAAAAAATAATTTAATCAATATGTATAATCAAATAATATTACTTTAATAATCTAAAGGGTCATTAAAAAAATTAAATTATCCAGGTACTTTAAGCTAAAAGGTCATTAACTACAAAAATATTTTACCTAATTATTTTTCTTATAAAGAATATTAAGATTCGTTTATAAACTACTTGAAATCTTAGAGGGGGGAGGGACTGAATTAGCTGTGCATGATGATCTGTAAAAAAATATCGCCAAAGTACAAAAAAGTAATTACTCACCTGATATAGCATAGATTACTTCCTCTCAATGATGGTAGAACATCCTCCTCTGGACCACGGGAGGATCTCTCGTCACCAGGAGATCCCTTAGAACATCCACGAGGTTCTAAGGAGGAGAGGGGAGTAGGACCCCAGGCACAGAAGAGAGGTTAGAATGGATAAGAACAGCAAAAGCTGCCTCACCCCTCCAACCCCACCCTGGAGTTCAAACCACCCTACAACCCCTGTCTCAAGGGGGTGAGGGGGGTAAGACCCCTGGCAGCCTCTCCACCGGGGAGTTCCGTAAGGAACAACGTCCCGGGGAACGAGCTACTTCCACCGTCACCGGTGAATGCTCGCCGCCAAATGAGCTCCGCGCACTGCACATACGCACGTTCAGATATGCACTCACCTGATTGGCTGTCGCAGTCGACCAATGAGGCAGCTTCTTAGCAGCGCTCTGGTGGCGAGTATTCGAACTACAATGACTTACCGACAGTCGATCAACACAGTTTGTAAAATAGTAAAAAAACGAAACGTCAACAATAAAAGAATAATTAGAAACTAATAATTTATAATTTATGAACAGTATTATTTATAAATATACAAAAATAAGATGAATTTAGACAGTTAAAGGTGTACAGTAATAACTAACAATACTTCTGGATTATTATTGCTTACATACACTTTAAGTTCACGTTTAATTACATCGATGAGACCACGGTCTTTATTTTAAGGTTATGTTGATGTGTAAGAATCGTAAACATTAATTTCATTTATTTAATTGTTATTTTGTCATTAATTTAACGATTTTATTAATTGACAGGTGTTGTTTTCAAAATGTTTACAATCGTATTCTTTAATGTGATTTTAAAAAAGTGAGATCTAATTTAAACAATGGTGAGTGTTCTACTGTAATAATTTATTCAAAATAATCAACAGTTTTGGAACTAAAGGACATTTTAATTCATTTGTTTTTTAATTGTTTTTAAGTATTTTCGGTTTTCTGCAATTAATGGCATTCTAACCTTAAAAGGGGAAAATTGGCTTGTATGTATTTGTTTTAAATTTTTCTTAGTAATTTTTTGTATTCAATAAATTAGTCTCAATTCATTAATATTATTTGATTAATTTTTAATTAATATTAGAAATTAAATTCATTAATTTTAATATTTATTCATTTGTTCTAGAAAAATAGTGAAAACCGTATCATATTTAATTTTATCATTCCCAGATGTAACTTTAATATTCTATTCTGGTTTTCAGAAATTGTCGAAAAAGTGAATCGATTGAGACTGATTTAGAAGAAATCTGTGCAACTGGTTTTGCTTCTATTTCAAAATTCAGGAGGAAATTTTATTTACAAGGAATTATATTTTCAAGCTTCCACCTGAAAAAAGTAATATTTTATTAATTAATATTATCAAAGAATTTTATTACTTTTTAAAATTATTTATTACTTTTTATTTATTATTAATAACTTATTAATTATTTATTATCAATTTATTTTGCACTTATTCTTTTGAATTTTTAATTAATACTTTCTTTTTATTTTCATTTATTATTATTATTTATTATTACTTATTATTTACTTTATTATTCTATTATTAATTATTCGTTTTATAGTTTTAGTATTATTTATTAATATTGATTATTTTATCATTCATAATTTCTTTTATTAATGTTTTTTGCACTTATTCCTTTGTATTTTATTTATATTACTATTTGTTAGTCAATTTCGCTTAAATTATTTTTGTAACGAATTTTACAATTTTTTTTTTCTTAAATTGTTTGTTTAGAAAAACTAAATTTCTGAATGTAAGAAAATCAATTCAATAGTATTTTTTAAGAACATTACTAAATGTTTATAAACGCATTAATATCTTAATAACTAATTTTTATTAAATTTTAATTCTAATTTATTTTCAATAACAGTCTCTTAGTATTAATTTCATGTTAATTATTTAATAAATCGTAAATTTGATTTTAAGTCTTTTTTTCTTTTTCCAGGATAATCCAAAAACATTTCTTAGAATCGAAGAATTATACCAGAAATGTGTATTCAAATTTTGTTTCGATAGAATCGATTTCAGTGTGTATTTTCGATCCTTGAATATGTGTTTAAAGAATGGAAAAACTACCTTCGACATGGGAATTACAGTATCGAGAAAATATTTACGTGTATGAGGATTACATCGATATTTTTTAAAAACTATTTCCAATATTCTCCTGAATAATTTTTAATCAATTTCAAAAAGACAGTTAAATTATTTTTTAAAACGTTAAATTAATTTTATCCTATTATTTGTTTAACATTTTTTAAAAGTAAATATTTAAAAGATAGATGAAATATATTTTTAAAGAGACCGACAATGAGATGAATAATTTTCTAAATTTAATTTTTAAATTAATTATTAAACATTTTGAAATAAAAAAAGTACGTAAAACAACTAATATTTTTGAGCCGTTGTAAAAATAAAAATAATATTAATGGAATGCTATTAGTAATGGAATGCTATTAATAGAATAACATTTGAAAATTGATAATAATGTAAAATAATTTTCATTTTTAGATTGGTTCAAAAATATTATTTCTCTTACATGCGTTTTTTATTTATTCAGATATTTAATTTATTAAGAGAAATAATTTAATACCTCAATTTAGAAAATAGTTCATGTCGCTCTCTTTTAAGAAAAATATTTTGTTTTAGTTAATTCTACATCATTTTTCCATTCAATAATTGTTGATATTATATTTTTAATTTATTTTTATTTTTCAGAATGAGGAAAATAGAAATTTTTTTCTTATAACAGAAAGATAATTATACGAGAAATACACATTTAGATTCAATAACTTGAGTCGATTCCAAGTGTCAAGAACATGCACTTCTCTAAATAAACGTTAATAGAACGGAAACTGCGATCAGAATTGCTTTTTATAAAAACCGACAAAGCATGGAAATGTAAGAGGATTATTCCTATAGAATATTTTCCGAAAATCGGAAACATTTTTATTTTATTTGCACTTTTTATTATTTATTATTTTTATCGCTTTTATTTGGTCAGTTCTTTATTTTATTTTTTAATTTTATATTTTATTATTCTTTAAATATGGCACTAAATTACATTATGTAACTATGAAATTTTATATTTGCATTTATCAATATTAATGATTTTTGTTTCAAATTTTAAATTTATTGTATATAATTAATTAATAATTCATGATTTAATTTCTTTAATTAGTTACTAATTAATTTTATTTAATTTTATTAAAATTTTTTTTTCAATATTTGAAAACGATCAAAATAAATTTTAAATTTTTCAGCTTGGTGTTCCAAAGACGGGCGATTTAAAAGGTCCCTGAATCCCTGGACTTCAAACATGAGAAGCGATCTCAAGGGACACACTATGTACTAAAAATCTAATGCTGCATTTTCTTCGACGTTGACGAATGAATCCCCTAAGGTGAGGAATTTTTAATTCTGCAATTTAAATCTATTATGATCCACAAAAGAAGGGATTAATTCTATTTTTAAAAAAAGATCAATTTTTCCTTTTTATTTTATAGTGGACCTTTTGAAAATTATAATTATCAGTACTTTAAATTTAAACATGTAGAAAAATAGAATTAAAAACAATTTTTTTCCTGCCTAAAATAATAATATAATAATAATTATTATTATTAGCAATTAATTTTATAGATTTCTATTGAATAACAATTTATTCTAAATTTTTTTATTTTAAAACGAAAAATGAATATTTAGTTATTTATTAATTAAATTGTTTTCAATTATTTAAAAAATTAAAACTATTTGTTGCTATACTCCCATAATTAAAACTTAAAATAAATTTAAAATTATTTATTTAAATAATAAGATATATAAATTTATAAATTTTAATGTTTATAAATTGTGGTAAAATAATTTTTAAAAACAATTAATTTTGTAAACTTAATTTATGTAATATAATAAAAAAAATCAAATTAAATTTTTAGTAAGTATAAATGATAGTTAATAATAATTGATAAATAAATTAATAATAAATAAATACCTCATAAAAAATTATTAATTTTATAAATTTAATTTACGTAATGCAATAAAAAAATATTCAAATTTAATTTTTAGTAAATTTTCAATAATAATAATAAAAATAATCATAATATTAATAATAACAAGAAAATAATAATAAATAGTAATAGAGAAAAAGTAAATTTTATAAATTTAATTTACGTAAAGTAATAAAAAAATATTCAAATTAAATTTTTAGTAGGTTTGAATAATAATAATTAATAATAATAAATATTTATAAATAATAAAAATTTATTTATTAGAGATTATTTAAAAATAGTGAAAATTTTTCGAAAGAAAGTAAAATTATGTACATACATTTAACAATTGTCTGATTTGAATATTAAATAATTACCGCCAAATCAGTGTTGCCAACATTATAAATGAAAATGTCAACGCTGATTGGCCAGTGACTCAAAGGGTGTGGTGGGGTCTACACGACTGAAAGCACGGAAAAGAACGCCATTTTACTGGCGCACTTTGTCCACAAGAGTTTCAACGGTTTCAACAAAAATTTGTATTATTGTTGATCATATCTAATCGCATCATAGAATATTGTGTGTGTTTATTATTATTATTTTGAATAATTTACTTCTTTATTTTAATTAATTTGCGTTGCATTCTTCTTGACGTAATAAATTAAGTCATACATCAAGTGAAAGTGCTAAAGGAAGAAAGTTTAGGAGTTCCTTCATTCTTGTGTTCTTTGCAAAAGAATCAGGTAAAATATTTTTGTATAGTTAATAACTAAGTTAGTTGATTAAAGCAATAAATAATATTTCAGCAAAAGAATCAGGGTAAAATATTTTTGTTTATTATGCAGAATTTAATTATTGCTCTTCAAGGTTAACATAACCTGCATTTTTATGAATTTTAACTTTTATTCTTAGTAGCTAACTAGAATTTATTTATATATAAATTGTAATATAATTATTTTTTATTTATTTGTTAATTGTTAAATTTTGGAAATAATTTATCGACAGTCGGTAAGTCATAGTAGTTTGAATTCTCGACACCGCCGCGCTGCTCTTGCCTACTGCGAACCAATGGGGTGCGTTGAAATTTATACATGCGTATGTACTGTTGCGCGGAAGTCATTTGACAGTGATTTTATGGATTTTATTATTGTTTTAAAGTGTAACAATCAAAATATTTTCTGAATTATTTGTCTTTATGTTTAAAGTGCTATTATTTTTTCTCTGAACATAAAGTGTTCTTGATTATTCTTTTGATAAATGTACTGGTATAACTAATGATTCAGTTCAATGACAACATAACCTCAAATTTGAAAGAAATGTAACTTTTACTTTCAGGCGCTAAAAAAGAATCTTCATCTTCGCCGTTTCAATACAAGGAGAAAAAATGAGATACGCTCTAATATTTGTAAGTGAAATATTACTTGTTGCAAATTCCTGGCGCAATAATTTTTACGGTGCTAATTACTGGACATCAGTCGGGTGACACAAAGCCGGGCAACTAATGGTGAGAAAATTTATTTATTTCCAAAAAAAATGTTTAATCTAGGTACTTTTTAATAATTTTGTTATCGTTACTAGCGATTTCTATATAATTCCGAAATAATTTTGCTTTTATTAATTATTTCAATCAATAATTAACTCTTTTCAGTATTTTTTTCGACATTTTCATCAATGCTTTTCATTCTCTTCGTATAAAACAAAAGTGTACTTTTTCATTAAAATTTAAAAATGGGTGATTTAAATTTAATTTAGTTGGGATGAGTGAAAAATTCACGCAGTTTATTTTAATTAATCAGGGTGGCCACATGTCAGTAAAGTCAGGGAAATGTCAGGGAAAAAAATATTTTGTCAGTAAAGTCAGGGAAATGTCAGGAAAAAAATTTTTTGTCAGTAAAGTCAGGGAAATGTCAGGAAAAATTTTTTTGTCAGGGCAATTAAAGAAGAAGGGAAATGTCAGGAAAAAAAATTTTTTGTCAGTAAAGTCAGGGAAATGTCAGGAAAATTTTTTTGTCAGCGCAATTAAAGAAATTAAGACGGTTATGCAATAAATTTTTTGCTCTAAACAAAAAAATTTTTGTCAGGGAAATTCGTTGTTATGTCAGTAAAATGTCAGGGAAATTTATAAAGTCAATCTTGCGGCCACCCTGGTTATTTTACCATATAATTTTTATTGTAATAAAAGTTTAGTGTTTATTCGTTTTCCATTTAATTTTTAATAATTGATGAGGTTTTGTTTCACTTCAAGTATTTTGAATAAAATTTTCAAATTATTTTAAAATAAACATTGAAACTATTAATAATTTCAATTATTTTTGGTAATTTCTTTTAATTTTTTTCATTTGACTAATATGCGCATAATTATATTAGGAAATATTTATGATTCGAAAGTTCTGAACGTTTAAATGAATGAAATTTTTTCCATTCCTCTTTAAATTAAGTTTTTATTACAATAATTTTGCGTCTCTATCAAAAGAAGTTAATTATAAATCTTTTAAATATAAACTAATTTTTTAACTTTTATTGCAATCAGTAATTTTTGAAAATTTGTTTATTAAAAAATATTTAATTCATTTGAATGTTTAAAATTTGTGGATAATAAATATTTGTAAATAATTATATTCAAAGATCAGTTATTTATCGATTACAAATATTTTTATGTATTAATGAATATTTTAATATTAATTTTAATATTAATTAATTAATATTTTTTCAGATAGTTCGAGAGGATTTAAAGGACAGAGAGAAGGAGGAGGACGAAAGCATTTGCTCCTCGTCTCGTAGCCTATTCTATGTGATCTCCCATAGTGTTTGTCCAGAGGATGTACTGCCATCACTATGAGGAAATAATCTTTGTTAGATCAGGTACTAAGCTATTAATTTTTTATCTATTTCTTTATTTTATTTTACTTTTTTATTATTTATTATACGAATTATAATTATAAGTATGTATTAATTAAAATTTTTGTACTTTATTGTCTCTAAAGTTTCGAACCTTATTTCGACAATATTTTTATTACTTCTTTTACTTTGAATTTTATTTAGGTACAAAATATTGTTTTCTATAATTACAGAATTAATTTTTAATAAAATAAATGTTTAATTAAATTAGTTTTCGTTTCTGCGAGTAATTTTTTTAAAATATTGAAACATAGAAAAATATTGTCTTCTATAATTACAAAATTAATTTTTAATTGAATATTTATTTAATAAATAAAATAGTTTTCGTTTCTTTTGAATAATTTTTAAAAATATTGAAGCATAGAAAAATATTGTCTTCTATAATTACAAAATTAATTTTTAATTAAATTAATGTTCAATTAAAATAGTTTTCGTTTCTGTCGAGTAATTTTAAAAAAATTTTTAAGCGTAGAAAAATATTCCGTTCATTTAAACTTTCAAAAATGTAGGAAAATGTATTAAAAATTCTCTTATTTGAATATTGCTCAATTACTACTATATTAGTGTTGCCAATTGCTGAGCATTTGATAGTAAAAAAGATCTTTCTTTTATTCATTCATTTAATTCCGAAAAAAATTGATAATTTAACAAAATTTACAATGAATCTAAGTGGTTTTTATTTATTTTTTTTATATTAATCATTGAATTTCATACAGTAAATTTCTGTAAATTTTTTTAAATTAAAAAGAAGTTAATATAATTTTTGTACATTTTCAGTTGGCGTTGAGGGGAGAGATTCCTGAAATAATATAATGCGAAAATTGCAAATACTGTCTTTATTCAAGAGGGATGGAATCTCTGGAGACTAAAAATGACTCGAAATGGATATTTTTCCAACAATTTGAAAAGAAGGAGAAATTTATTTCTGGTGAGTGATTTTTAATATTTTTTCATCAAACTTTTGAAACAATATTTTATTAGAAAAATCTAATTTAAAAAAAATGATAATAGGAAAGATATAAGAGTAAAAAATAAATGTTATTTCACACAAGAAGAATTCTCGAATTTTAGAGATTTCTCTCTCGTGTATCTCCTTTACTTTGACAAGCGCGGAATTCATGAAGGTGTGAGGTGTAGACACGTTTTGGTGATAGCTGTCAAAGTATCCTACAGGATATGGGCGGTATAGGGTGGAGGATTTCCTGTACTTCATGTTAGAAACATAGTACAAACCCTTCCGCCTCAATTCAAAATGTCAAACATCCCTTCTCGGTTAACACCATCCAAATTGTCTACTGATAGTTTTCCTAGAGTTTAATTTGCCAATCACAATTACAATATGAAAACTGTAATTAATATTGCAATTTAATTTCGTTATATTTCAAAACTGAATTCTTTTTTAAAATTGTCGAATTAAAAATATTTTAATTTTATTATTAATTTATTGTTAATTTCAAATTTATTAATATTGATTATTAAATTTATTGATATTGAAAATTAAATTTATTAACGTTGAATATTAAATTTATTAGTATTGAAAATTAAATTTCTTGATATTAAATATTTAATAATATTGAATTAAATTAAATAACTTTGAATATTAAGTTAAATATTTCAAATAAATTAACAAGTATTAAATATATTTTATTAAAGCTTACGAGCGTTAATATTAAATGACCTTTTTCTCTAAACTGAAAAGATTTAGTTAATAAAAACTTTTGTACTATTGTCTTTTAAAATTAAATTTTATCAGACTTTGTATAAATAGTTAAAGTGAAAAAAGTAAAAACCAATAAAAAGATTTTAATCTAAAAAACTGAAAGTTGAATGTACATAGTCAGATTTTTATAATCGCTCACTCATTATTTCTTTAGGCGAACCGTAGTAGAATTTAAGGGGAATCTAGAAGCAATTCGAGTTGAAAATCTTTTGAGAGGGAATTAAAATATTTGCCGAACGACTTGTTCCCGGAGTACTTTAACATTAAAGTCGACGAGAGAAGGTTGTCAGAGACAAAGAGAGAGGGAGAAAGAGAGAAGGGTGACATTCTCAACGTTTGTTTGGAAAAAAAAGACTTGGGGCCCAATTTCAAAAGTGCTGCCCCCCTTGAAATCGCAGGAGGCAAAGGAATGTTGTAATAGAGACGTCTGGCATTAGGTGTACAGTACCGTCCGAAATTGTCAGTCCACCCATTTTCAAAGGAATGACAAAAATTTTTTAACATAAAATTCATAAAAAGTAAAATTTTTTTTGGTTTTTATTTTGAAAGACGATAAAATTTTAAAAAGAATAAGACCTTACAGAAGTCATTTGGCCAAAATTTGTAGAAGATATTCTTAAAAATCGTCATTTTCAATGTTTTACAAAAATTTGAATAACTTCTAAAATAATGAACGCTTTTTAATAATCTTAGGCTTATTTTAAAGACCATTTTCTACAGAATAAGAATTACTTATAGGCATTAACCTGTAATTTTTAACTTGGAGTAAGCATGACGTCAAAGTTGGACAAAAAAATTCAAAAAATTTGAAATAATATTATTAAAAGAAAAATAATTTTTGAAACTCAAACATATATTTTTATTAAATTTTCTTGAAAAATCTACACCATATCATGTTTTATATATGTTCTAGAATAGTTTTTAGTACAAAAAATTGATTTCAAATTTTTCCAATTTTTTTGTCTAATTTTGACGTCATGCTTATTCCAAGTTAAAAATGACAGGTTAATGCCTATAAGTAATTCTTATTCTGTAGAAAAAGACCTTTAAAATAAGCCTAAGATTATTAAAAAGCGTTCATTATTTTAGAAGTTATTTAAATTTTTGTAAAACATTGAAAATGACGATTTTTAGGAATATCTTCTACAAATTTTGGCCAAATGACTTCTGTAAGGTCTTATTCTTTTCAAAATTTTATCGTCTTTCAAAATATAAACCAAAAAAAATTTTAGTTTTCATGAATTTTATGTTAAAAAATTTTTGTCATTCCTTTAAAAATGGGTGGACTGACAATTGCGGACGGTACTGTATACATGTATGGATGAATACAGATTTGCTATATATCTATATTGGATAATGCTGTCACTTAATCCCGGGTTTAGCGTGCGCACCTCGTCAAGTTGAACCCTGCTAATGGAAGGTTAAGCCACCAGGATCCTCAGCTAACTTTCAAGCTCGCAGACAACTCCTGGAAGCAAATCGAAACTTCGTCTCCAATGTCCAACGTGTCGATTATCTTGTTGTCTTTCACAGAAACAAGTGTTTTTATCAATTCAAGACAAACGTTTTGCAACTATTGGAAAAACAATTTGTTTTCTCTCTATAAATATTTGTTCATTCTAAAAAAATTAATCTGATTCAATTAATTAAAATAAATTAATTAAATTATTTATTAGATTACATTATCTATTTATCTAAATTCAACTTTTCAAAATTAAAATTTTTTAATGGAATTATCTGAATCAAAATTAATAATTAATGTAATTAATAATATAATTAATAATACGTAAGTAATCAAATATTAATGATTGTTTTTCATTATTTGAACTTGAAAATAAAATATAATTACGGAATTCATTATTCACATTAATCAACAATAAATAAAATAAATAATTTATTTGATCATTAATAAATAATCAAATATTAATTTTTAATTAATTTTTTTATTATTCGAAACAAAAACAGTTAATTTAATTAATTAAAATAATCTTTTTGACAAAATAAGTAATTTATTCGATAATACGTAAGTATGTAATCCAATATTAATATTAATTTAATATAATTATTGTTTTTCTTTATTTAAACTAAAAAATAAAACATAATTAAAGAATTCATTATTAACATTAATCAACAGTAATCAATTATTAATTGATAATTGTTGATAACTGACAATTAATTCTTAATTAACCGTAAAATGTTAAGCATTAATTCCTTATTTTTTTAATTTTTGGATTTAAATAAACAAAAAAAAAATTAATGAATTAATAATTAATATTTGATTCCTTGTATATTATCGAATAAATTATATTATTTTGTAGAAGTGATTGTTTTAATTAATTAATTAAATTTAGTAATTAAATTATTTTTTTTTCAAATAAACAAATTGATTAAAAATTAATTTTGGATTATTTATCAATTATTATCAAATAAATTGTTTGTTTTATCAAAGAGGATATTTTGTTTGATATTTTGTTTGGTAACAGTTAAAAAAATTGAAAATAAATTAAAAATTGAATCAAATAAATTATTTTTCGATGATACAAAATGGAGGACAATAATGATTTCCATTTGGTGGAAAAATTTTATTCAGCAATTTTAAAATTTTCTCTGCAAACTTGGAATTAATCGTTTAGTGAGAGTTTATCTGATACTCAAAAATAAATGTTCTTCTTTCTTTGGAATTTCGTGTAATTATTTTATTACTCGAATTTATTTCTCAATTCGCTTTCTTCACTCAGCCGATTAAACTTTTTTCCTCCTTTATCTCTAATCTTCGTTTCATTTTTATTATCAAATCCTCTTATTTTCTATTGATTGTTCAATTATTCCGCATCAGCTCTCAACAAAATTTCTTTTTTGTTTTTGATTTTTATTATATTTTTATGAAAAATACTGTTACAGACTATTTATAAATATTATAATTTACACTGAAAACAAAATGTATTTGATTCAAATAATCGATTATTTGTCTATTATCAAATAAATATTTAGGTACTTGAATCAATTTATTTTTTTTTTTGGATCAATTAATTTTTATTTGAAGCAAATATCATTTAATTGGATTAAATAAAAATTATTTGAATCAGTTGATTTTTATTGGAATCAATTAATTTTTATTTGAAAAATAAATATCATGATATTTATTTTCAAATCAATATCATGATTTTTATTTGAAAAATAAATATCATGATATTTATTTTCAAATCAATATGATTTGAACCAAAAATATCAGGAATTGAAGCAAATATCATTATTTTAATTAAATAAAATAAAAATTGTTTTATTCAAGTAAATATTTATTTGATAATAGACAAGTAATCGAATATTTGAATCAAATAAATTCTTTTACATTAAATAAAATACAGAATTAAATTCTTAAATATTTAAAAATAATTCCATTTGCACTGAAAAATAATTTATTTGATTCAAGTAAATATTGATTATCAAATAAATATTTACTTGAATAAATTCATTTTTATTTGAAACAATTAATTTTTATTTGAATCAATTAATTTTTATTTGAAACAAATAAATTAAATAAATAATAAATAAAACAAATAAATTTGAACCAATAATGTCAGTAATTGAAGCAAATATATTGAATTAAATAAAAATTTATTTGATTCAAGTAAATATTTATTTGATAATAAATATTTACTTTAATCAATTAATTTTTATTTGAATTAGTTGATTTTTATTCGAATCAATTAATTTTTATTTAAATCAAATAAATCTTATTTGAAGCAATAATGTCAGTAATTGAAGCATAGATCATTTAGTTAAATTAAATGAAAATTTATTTGATTCAAGTAAATATTTATTTGATAATAGACAAGTAATTGAATATTTAAATCAAATACAATTTTTTTTTACATTAAATAACATACAGAATTAAATTCGTAAATATTTAAAAATAATTTTATCAATGGATAATTTATTACACTGGGAAAAAATTATTTGATTCAAGTAAATATTTATTTGATAACAGACAAGTCATTGGTTATTTGAATAAAATTTATTTTTTTAATGTCGTCAATTGTATTTTATTTATTTATTTATTTCTTCAAATTTATATTTATTATTATTTGTTAAAATTTATTATTGTATATATTTACGAATTTATAAATTTCGTATTTATTTTAATTCAGTTTCAGTTATAAATCCAGAAAGGGAAATTTGCTGATCATAACATAATGAACTAGAGCAGACTGTTCTTTTTTAATTCTTTCAATCGAAATAATTTTTTTTTTTTAGTAGATTTTTGTATTGAAAAAAAGAAACTTTTTGAATATGTTAATAAAAGGAGGTAATCAATACTGAACTGAATTGAATCATTCGGTTCTATGACTTCTGCATCGTTTGATACATGGTCTAGAGAGCACATTAGCATATTAGTGTTTGAAATTCTCATCAATAGGAGAGAACGAGCGAGACTGAGAGAAATAGGGAGAGTGAGAGATTTCTTGTTTTATTTAGGTTTAATGTCCCCCCTGATTTATTTCGTTTCTTTTTCTTGTTTTCATCTTACTTGAGCGGTACATGTATGAATATTCTGGTATGATATCGGAATTTACCAGACCTTCAATGAACCAAGAGGCATCCACACGATTAAGCTCACAAAGTTGTCCGCTTCATTGGTTACGAATAGAGAACCTGTTTCGTCCTGGGTGCTCGCGAGCCCTTCTCAAAACCATAAAATATCGTAAATTCGATGTAAGCTTTTTGAGTCAAAAGTTTAAATTGTTCCGGGGGAAAGTAGAGGAAATCCTATACAATCGAAAATCGTACAATTTTCCACACCAACCTTCCTGTAATTTCTTGTCAAATTAAACATTTATTTTACATTATTTAGAAATAGAAATAAAATGAGGAAAAATATAAAATAATAATAAAATAATAAAATAAATATAATAGAATAAAAGTGACAGATCAAACAGAATTTTTAACAACAAGTTTATAGCAGAAATTCAAATGCTTTCTCTTCAGTGTAATATTAAATATAAAAAGAATCTAAAAGTGGAAAATTAAAAATATTCTTTATTAAAAAAAATTACAAAAATAAAATTAAAAAAAAACACGCACTGTAATTATAAAAATCATCACAAAAGGAATAAAGCTAAAATATTTTAGCTTTATTCTCGTTTAAATTTTCTTTTTTACATTTTTGGTTATAAAAAAAGAGAGTGAAAAAAACATTATACGAATTTCACTACCCTTTTCATTTGTTCACTCTAACCGTCGGTCATTTAAAATATTTGAAATGTGCAAGACATTTTTTTCCCAACTACTAATTAAAACTTTTTAATTAAAAGCTCGAATGCTTGACAATTCTGATATTTATTTATCTTCTTTTATTTTTTCCCCTTTTAATGCGAAAAGAGGGGAAAACAACTTGATAAAAATATTTTAATATCTGTAAATTACCTTCAATAAAAATCAATCGTGACTAAACTATATATTTAAGTACTTGGGAAATTGAAAAGAGAGTTTAAAAGCTTTTTTTTTTTAATTAATTGAAAAAAAGATGTGTGTTTTCTATTTAACGTTGAGATCACACACAACAACTTTTAGAAAATTTCAATTTTCAATTTAATTTAATTAGAAATTTTAAAGACGGATTTTTGAAAAATTTTTTAAATTTAAATTCTTTTGGAATAATTTCAATTTTTTAATATATATTTAATTAATTATTAAAAATAATCGATTTATAGAAGAATTTTAGTTAGAAACACTAAAAAATTGAATTTTGGAGAAGTTACAAATTATTGCAGAAATTCAATTATTTTCAAAAGTAATAAAATTCTTCGCAGAAATTCAATTATGATAACATTTTTTAGAAAATTCACGCCCAAATTTCAATTTACAATTATCTTTATAAACAATAAAATTCATATTCAAAATTCAATAATTTTCAAAAATTTTAATAAAATTCTTGTCAAAATTTCAATTATTTTCAAAAATTTTCCTCGATTGAATGATTTTCAATATCTACTATTTTAATAAAAATTTTTCAAGAGAATTCAATTATTTAAATAAAAATCTAATACAATTCTAAGCAAAGATTTAATTATTTTTGTAATTAAGAAAAATCACTCAGGAATTCAATTATTTACAAATTTTTAATATATTTCTTCTTAATAATTCAATTATTTTTATAAATAATAAAACTGTTCTCAGGAATTTAATTATTTTTATAAATAATAAAAGTCATCGTAGAATTTCAATTATTTTTATACAATTCTAATTGAATTCGTCGAAAAATGTAATTATTCTTAAAAATTTTATTAAAATTCGACAAAAAATTTATTTAACAATTTGTTGATAAAATTCTTTATGAAACATTCAATTCTTTAATAAATTATATTTAATTTTGTACTTAAATAGTTGAATTCTTGTATAATTTTTTAATAAAATTTTATTTAATAATTAATTTCAGTTAAAATATATATTTTTGTTTCTTAACTTTTTTAATAATTTATCTTTTTAAATATTTTTAACTTTAAAATTAATAATATTGAAAATCATTGAATTCTCTCAAAGAATTTTATTAAAAAATCTGAGAATAATTTAATATTCCTTGTAATTTAATTGACATTAAACATTTAATTGACATTAAACATTTAATTATTGAATTTTATTGAAATTTTTAGAAAATAATTAAAATCTTTTGTAGAATTTTTTTTAAGTTTTTTTGAAAATAATGTAGTTTTTTGAATGATTTTAATTGAAAATTTTGAAAATAATTGAATTAAACAAAGAATTTTTTCAACTTTTTAAAATAATCGTGTCTGTTAATAATTATAATAAAATATATTTGATTATTGTAGTTTAATAAAATTGTATTGAAAATAATTGAATTGCTGAGAAGAATTTTATTATTTATAAAAAATTATTTAATTCTTGCCATGATTTTACTATTTATAATAATAATTGAATTGTTTTGAAAGGATTTATTAACTGTTTAGAAAAAAATTGGGTTCTTTCGAAAAATTTTATTAAAAATTAAAAAAATATTTGAATTGTTTCGAAGGATTTATTTAAATTTTAGCAAATAATTGAATTTTTTCGAAAAATTTTTAAAAAATTGAATTCTTTCATAAAATAATTTTGAAGAAGTTACAGTAACAGTATTCTTATAATATAAAATAATGATTTTATCACTCGGTCATCTTTAATTATTATAATGCATGTTTTTAATCATTCTTATAAGTTGTTGAATTTCAAAAAGGTTTGAATTTTTTAATGTTTGAAAATTATTGAAAATCTTAATTGATTAGGAAAAATAATAATGATTAAATAATATTTATTAAAAAAAAAGTTATTGATGGTTTCGAATAATTTTACAATTGAAGAAATTCGTAAATAAACGTAGTAGAACATTTTTTTTGAGCATTTAATCATTTTTAGAGTAAATCAGAATCGATAAAATTCTCCTGTTATCCTTGATTGATAAATCAAAATGACTTGTTTAACTTTATAGATGTGAATTTTTTTTACACGCTACAATTTAATTAGTTGTCATTTATCAATTCATAAATCTTTGTTAAAAGAAGAGAGAGCAAAAAAAAAAAAAAAAAAATCTGTTAAGAATTGTCCTTTCAGCGGGAGTCTTCACAAATCACAATTATCTATGGGAGATGCAATAGTCCCCGAAACTGTTTTCACGAAAGCTCACAATAGACAGTTGGGGGATGAAAAGCACAAAGCACTATTTAATTTGTTTCGAAGGGTGTTGGAGGCTCGATCCCCATTAAGGCCTGAATGGTTCGCCCGATTTATGCGAGGTGAGATTATCTGCAAGATAAAATGGGCGGTAGATAACCGCACGAGAATGCGATGCAAAGGGAGTTAGTTCTACCAGAGACACTTTCAAATTTATCACCTATCGACCTACTTAGTTCTCACTGGGCGGTTTGTTGGTGGGTGGTTTAAAAGAAAAACAAGAATAAATGTGTGTGTGTATATATATCTTACGGGAAGAAGACGAAACTTTTGTAATTGCTCAGAAAACCCCCTTTGAAAAGCGTTCTACTTGCAGGGTTTGTGTCTATATACACTCGTCTCGGTGTTAAAAGTAACTATATATATGTATATAAACCCTTGGAAGTAAACGACCGTTGGTTTCTGTATTGTTCAAAATTAAACGAATAGGCGTGTCCAGGAGCTAGTTCTCTCGTTACTCCTGTATAAACCTAATGAGAGATTAAGGCACACTGTACCAAGTTTCAATGGTCAATTTTCGCCGCAATTAATGCCACTTGTAACACCGCTTTAATTAATGAAGAATGTGCTCTCCACGTACATCAATATATATGTATATATGGAGTGCGCAAATTAAAGGACATGGTTGCAAGTGAATTTTAATATTTTTAATGATTCCGCATTTACATTTGTACCCGACAAAGATATTTAAAAGCCATATTGGAAATTTAGAATTGTTTGGAAATTGTTGCACGACTATTTATTTTTTTTATTTCTATAAACTTTATTATTTTTTGGTGAAATTCACAACTATAATGAACAATTTAAGACAAAATCCTATTTTTTCTGTATGAACTCCTTCATTGTCACTGACCTCTATAGCGGCATCGAAAAAGCGTTTAAAAATTAGGAAATTTGACTAAAAATTTCGAAAAAATTAATTATTTAATCAAATTTTTATACAATTCTTCACAATAATTCAATTATTTTCACTAATAACAACATTTTAAAATAAAATTTTCATAATATTTATATTTCGAAAAAATTAATTATTTAAATCAATTTTTATGAAAAATTCTTATAAAGAATTCAATATTTTTCTGAAATAATAAAATTATTCACAAGAATTCAATTATTTTCATAAATAATAAAATTCTTGTCAGGAATTCAATTATTTTTGAAAATTTTAATAAAAATCTTAGCAACTATTTAATTTTCATAAATCATAAAATTCATTGTGGGATTTCAATTATTTTTAATTCAATTTTACAGGTATTGCTCAAAAAATGTAATTCTTCTTAGAAATTTAATTTCAATTCCTCGAAAAAATCAATTATTTCAAAGAATTTTTTTTTTAAATTCTTTGATAAAATTCAATTATTTACAAAATTATTTGAATTTTTTACAGGAATTCAATTATTTTCAAATAACATAACCTAAAATTTGTTAAACTGTATTAAATTTATAAGAGTCAAATTTAAATTAAACTAACAATTTAATTTTCATTTTCAGTATCAATGACGAATTAAGACTGTACTAATACGATGGCCCAGAATTGTTTAACATTACTTCAAGGGAATAAGAATATTTGAAATCCATGTGATCTTTGGCTAAAATAAAAAACTGTAAAAAATAGAATTTAAAGGAGAATTTGAGGAGGATATTAAACGAAAAAAAACATACAATGGGGTGAGTTTTTAAAAAAATTATGATATTTGATATTTTTTATTAAAATTAAAAATTAAATTAAAACATTGGTATAAAGTTTATTTTTTTCTGTTAATTTGAAAATTTTTTTTTCATTTTTTCCAAAGTAAATAAACTCTGAAACAAATTTCACCTTAAATGAGGTTTGGAAATTCAGGGAAAAGTGAGAGAATTTTATTAAAAGTACTATATAAATTAAATAAGAATATAATATAGTAAAAATAAAATATAATACCTATAAAAAATATAATTTAATATGGAAGAGTTTCGAATAATTTTACAATTAAAGATATTTACAAATAAAAGTATTAGAAATATTTTTTTTTCGTATCTAATTGTTTTTAGAGTGAATAAAAATATTTTTTAGGGTCAAAATTCAAGATTAAATACTGAAAATAAAACTGGAAAGTCGTTTTCAAAAATTAATATTTTTTTAAGTGATCTTTATTTCGGAATTTTATCAAATTTCAGAAAATAAAAAGAAAAAAAAGTTTAAACTACATTTTGCATAAGTAAAGTTTTTTAATCATTGCGAAAAAGGGGTTATTCACGATTGTAGAGCAAAATTTTTGAAATTTACACCTGTCCATATTTTTTACCTGTTAAAAAAGCAAACTGGTTGAAAGTTTAGGATTAAATGAAAAAGTTAGTTTCAGTTTTTTTTTTTTTTTTTTTTGCTCTAAATTAAAACGAATCCTTTTGAAAATTTGTTCTAATTCTTATTTTGAAAAAACAGGCAATTTTATAACGACAAAAAATTTCTATTTTTTTCTCGCTTTTATATATTTTTAATGCTCCGTTTTAATTGACTTTATTACTTCAATATATAAATAAAGATAAAAAGACAAACGAACGGGAAATATAATTCTTGAATAAATGAAAATTGCTTCCATTTCTCTTTGCTTTCGATTCTAGTAAGGTAGTGAAGTGGAATTGACAGACGTTCCATTTGTAGATATTAGATCTGGTTTTTCAATTTCCTTAAGAATTTACAATCCATTTCTTATTTTTGTTATTAATTGAGTTCAAATCATAACATGAAAAATTTTAAACTTTACTAAAATTATTCTATATATTCATAAATGTAACTTATTTTTATTTTTTTTTAAAATATTTTAACTGTTTAAAATTATTTAATATCTGGGTGGAATTCATAATGTGCTTTTTTCAAATATATAGAATTTGAGAAAATACATATTCAATTTAAAATTCATTTATTTCGGTATGTCTGGAAATAAATTATTTTGTAGTATTTATTTACTATTTTATGCGAATATTCTTTTGTTTATTTAATTATTCAAATTGATACAGCATGAGAAAAGCATAAATTTAAACTTCTTACAATACTGAAATATTTAAATCAAAATTCGAATGAATTATTTCGTGTACCTTTATTTTTTCTATATTTAACATCTCTTCAGTAGTATTAAATCTGTTAGGTCAGACGTAACCTTTCTGTAGCCTCTATTTTCGTATGAAAAGAGATTATAAAATTAATACTATACTAAGTGAAGAGAATAAAAATATAGAATGAAAAAAATTAGTAATAAAATTAAAAGAATATGGTATAGAATTATATATTTTTATTTCTGGTCTTGAATAAAGATGTCGACTTTTTCATTTCTTGTTAATTACTTTAAAATGAAGCTTCTTTTATAAATAGACTGAAAGATAAAATATCAGATAAAACGGAAATGAAAGTGATGATAAGTTGTCGGGACTTCGAACCCAAACTCTTCTTTCTAGACAGGGTGGCTACCATTCTAGATTTCAGCGGGAGATAAAAAATTAGGACCACAGTATAAAGATAGTGTGTTTTTTGATAGAGAACAAATTCTTCTTGGTGTGTGTTTTTCCTATAAATTTCGTTTTTTCTTTATCGGTAGTAGATAAATCTTATTTGACGATTTTTAAATTGGATTTTAAACAGATTGTTTGGAGTAGGAAGTAGACTATTTTTCGTCTTTGTTTTCTGTAATCAGGGTTGCCACAAGTCAGGGAATTCAGGGAAAAGTCAAGGATTTTTAATAAAAGTACTGGAAAAATTAAATTTTTAGAATTTATGAGAACATTCTGAATTTTTGTGTATTTTGTTTAATAAAATTCTTGGCAAAATTTCAAAAATTTTCCTCATTTCAATTATTTTTAATAACTACTATTTTAATAAAATTTTACAAAAGAATTCTATTATTTAAACAAAATTTTAATAAAAATTTCACAGGAATTCAAATACATACCAATTTTTTTATATATTTCTTCGCACCAATTCCATAATTTTTAATTTTTTAATGAAGTTTCTCCAAAGAATTCAAATAAATTCAGAAAATTGAAAAAAATTGAAAATAGTTCTGAAAAATTCAATTATTTTGAAAAATTTAAATAAAATTCTTCTAAAAATTCTATCATTTAAAAAAATGTTGCCAAAATTCTTTACAAAATTTAGATAATAAACTTGCAATTTTAATAAAATTTTCCTATACAATTCAATTATTTTCAATACAATTCTTCTTAAGAATTCAATTATTTTCATAAATAATACATTTTTTTATGGGAATTCAATTATTTAAAAAAAATTTGAATAAAATTCTTCGCTAGAAATCAAATATTTTTATGAATAATAAAATTTTTCTTGAGAATTCAATTATTTAAAAAAATTTTGATAAAATACTTTATAAATTTAAAAAATTATAATAAAATTGGTCGTTGAATAAAATTATTTTCGTAGAATATAACATTCTTTCTAGAAATACAATTATTGTCAAAAATGTTTGTAAGAATCTTCGAAATAATTCAATTATTTTCGTAAAAAATAAAATTTTCTTCAAAGCAATTCAATTATTTAAGAAATTTTAATAAAATTCTTCTCAAGAATTCAATTATTTTCACAAATAATACATTTTTTATGGGAATTAAATTATTAATCAATTATTTTTTGCAAATAATAAAATTTTTCTTCAGAATTCAATTATTTAAAAAACTGTTGATAAAATGATTTATAAATTTCAAAAATTATAATAAAATTGGTCGTAGAATATAATTATATTCGTAAAATATAGCATTCTTTCTAGGAATACAATTATTTTCAAAAAGTTTGTAAGAATCTTGGAAAGAAATCAATTATTTTCGTAAAAAATAAAATTCTTTAAAAGAAATTCAATTATTTAAGTAGGTAATTTTAATAAAATTCTTCCTAATTAATAATTCAATTATTTTCAAAAATAAACATTTTCACAGGAATTCAATTATTTATAAAAAAGAATTTTTTAAAATTCTTTGGCAGATTTCAATTATTTTGGAAGTTATTATTTTTTTAATGAAATTTCTCGATAGAATTTAATTATTTTTAAAAAGTTTTGAAAAATTCTGAGAAATTCAATTATTTAAAAAAATTTGAATAAAATTCTTCCCAAGAAATTAATTATTTTGAATAATAAAATAACATAATAATAATAATTATAATAATAATAATAATAATAATAATAATAATAATAATAATAATAATAATAATAATATTTTTCTCCGGAATTCAATTATTTTTACAAATAAAATTCTTTAGAAATTTTTTTAATAAAATTCGTTGCAAGAATTCAATTATTTTCATAAATAACAAAACTTATCGCAGAATTTCAATTATTTTTTATAAAATTTTAAATATTATTATGATAGAAAATTGCATTTATTCTTACAATTTTTTTAAAATTCACCGAAAGAATTGAATTATTTTTAAAACTTTTGATAAAATTCTTCATAAAAATTCAATTCTAAGAAATATTCAATTATTAAATAAATTATTTATTCTTGCATGTAAATAATTGAATTCTCGAAAAGTTTTCTAATAAAAATTTATTAAACATTGAATTTTAGGTAAAATTTTAGATAATAATTAAATATTAGAAGAGTTATTGTGCGAATTTTTAGAAATAATTGAATTTTGAAATGGGTTCAAATTAAAATCTTTGAAAATTTGAATTTATAGCTACAATATTCGTATATCGATTTCCTCATGTTTTTATTTCGTCTGGAAATCAGGAAAAAGTCAGGGAATAACAAAATTAAAGTTTTGTTGCAACCCTGGTAATACAAGATGCAACATTACTTTTAAAAAAAGATTCGTTAGGGTCAGGGGGAAAGTAAAAATTGTGTAAAAATTGTCTAGAAAATAGAAATTGTGTTAGGGAAAAGTGAGGCAAAAAAGAAAATTTAAATTTTTGTGGCAACCCTGATGATGAATCCGATTACTTTGATTATAATAGAAACCTGATTTTTAAGGATCAAATGAACCTGACTTTGCTACTTTTCACACCCTCATTTTGACGACATATTGTGTGCTAGTGATGACATGAGGTTGAAGAAAAATGAACGGAGAAAAAAGATTCAATCCCCTTTGGTCCTTGTACCCCCTATAGGTATTTACAACACGTGAATGACGTATAGAAAATAACCCAACACTGTCAAAATAAAGAAGAACATCGACTTTCTCCTTATTGTCATTTTCATTTTATTCTCTGTCGGATAAATACAGTTTCGTGTTACCAAAAGCCCATAGTAACTACCTTCCCCTTATTCGCTCATGGGGAGCCACGTATCACCTTTATACCTCTATGCTTGCGAGTTATTTATTTTTATGGAGTATCGCTGCTCTCCCTCTTTGTTTCTCTTTTTTACTATCATCTCCCATTTCTTCATCTCTTTTTACCTTTTCCATCCTTCTTCTGCTCCATCTATCCTCCCTTTTTTCCATCCTTCTTCTCACTACCCTATTACTTTTCTCTGTCCTTTTCCCTTTTACTTCCTTTCTCTCTCTGTTTCCTTCTCGCATTTTATCTTGCTTTCCCTCTCGCTTAACGTCGTCCAGAACCGAACCTTGACTCGGAGCAGAGAGAAACCCTGTGCCCGCTTAATGGCGTTACGGGGTTACCATGGTAACCCAAACCCCATAGAATCACCTCACCCAGCGGAAAGCCCATTTATCCTGGAAAAACATTATAAGAACGCAAGTCTGGATACGCTACTGCCACTGAGACCAGCCAATACTCAAACAATCTTTTTTTCTTTTTTCATTTTTTCTTTTTTGCGAAAATATACTATAACCATATGTGTGTTGCTTGAGAGTTTTGTTCCCTTTACAGATTGTCAACGGTGAGAAAAGTAACATGTGAAGTCAGATATCATAGATTTGAAAATATGTGTATCCCCCTCTACCACCTTTCATTTTATTACCATACATCAATACGAAAATGCATTTTTTTTCTTCTTCTTTTTTTTAACTCTTACGCTTTAACGAGATACTCGATTCTCAATCAGAACATTTTTGCAGTTTTACGACTATACTGGATACATAAATTTAAATACAAATGCTTCATTTAAACTTCTTCCCTACAAAAGAAAACGCACCTTAATGTCCCCTTTCTAAGTTTAATGCGCGACCGATTGTAATTTATGTTAAGGTTTTTATTTTGCCAACTGAAAAATTCCATTTTAAGAGCAATATCAAAAACTGTTTTTAATAGATATTGTTATGTAGAGTAGGAGACATTTATTATAGTTGGCTGCGTAATAAATGTCCTTGCGCGGTATTTCAAAACTTGACTATATTTTGAATTGAATTAAAACTAAAAGTACTAAGTGAAGAAATATGTTGAATTGTTCTTTTTTTTATATAGGTTGATGGATTTTTTTTTAACAGATTTTGAAAAATATGAAAAGACACTGAATCTTTTTTTTAGCAAATTTCTAAAAAGAAACCTTAAAAAGACATGATTGATTAGTTCGGCTTTTTAAAGAGAGAATTTAAAGTTTTGGAGATTAAGTTCTTTATACAAATCTACAAAAGCGAATTACGAATTTGCCTTTTTCTTTTAAAGTTCCTTAAATATGTTGAAGGGATTTTTATAGTTATTAAAAAATATAAAAAGACATTGACCTTTTTTTTAAATTTCTAAACAAAAACCTTAAAAAGACATAGAATTTGTTTATATGTTGTGGAAAAATTTAAAAACAGACGTAACAAAAGGAAAGCGTAACAAAAGAAAACTTAATGAAAACGGATTTTAAAACGCAAATAAAAGAAGATTGTCTGCTTTAAAAATAAAGTGTTTCTGGAAAAAAGATGAACTGATGTTTTAGTAAATTTTTTTTTTGATTGATTCAATTAGTCAAATTTCACTCATTTTTCAGTTATTTTTTTTACTGATTTTATGTCAAACCGGGAATTTTTTCACCAAATTAAAAAAAGTTTTATTATTTTAATTTGTTTATAAAAAATCGCTTTTTATTTCAATTTTTATAGATATTTATACGGTTCTGTAAATTTGAATTAGTTAAAAATAATTAATTTGATAGTAAAAAATCAGTCACTGATTCAAATATAGTACGTAAATAAAATTTAAAACAAATTATCGAATGAATGGAAATTTTGTAAAATTCAACTGAAAATAATAAAATTTATTAAAGAATTCTATTAAAAACTTTTCAATAAATCGAATTTCCAAAGTATTTTAATTTAATAATTGATAAATAATTGAATTTTATAAAGAGTCACATTCTAATGTATTCATGTTTCTTTGTGCGAAAATTAATAATTAAAATTTTTATTAGTTAATTTAAAAAAACACACACACTTAAATTTTTTTTAATAAAATTGAATTTTCGCAAAATTTTTTTAAAAATTCTGAAAAATAAGATTTTTGTGATTTTTTAATTGTTGTTTCAAGATAATTAAATTTTTATAAACAAATAATTGAAAATTTTTGAAATAATTGAAATTTCTTTACATTCGTTAAAAATAATTAACTTCTTTTAAAGAATTTTATTTAAATTTTTCGAAAATAATCATGGTAATTTAGTCATCGTAATTATAATTTTATTTTTAAAAATTTCTTCGCAATATATTCAATTATTTTCATAAATAGTAAAACTCATTGCAGAATTTAAATTATTTTTAATACAGTTTTAATCGAATTCCTCGAAAAATGTAATTATTATTAAAAATTTTATTAAAATTTGTCGAAAGAATTCAATTATTTCTAGAAACTGTAAAAAAATTCTTCTGAAAAATTCAATTATTTCCATAAATAGCAAAATTCTTCAGATTTATTAAATTCTTTGGAATAGGGGAGACTGGGGCGAAAAGTTAAATTTTGCATAAATGATTTTTTTTTGGCAATATAAGCCGCTTAGATGCAAATATTTGTATATCAATATTGTAGGGCAACTTGTCCTCTACAACTTTCAATAAAAAAGTTCCTGATATTTTTGCAAAAAATACATGTTTTCTCCTTTTTTGAAAATTTTGTTTTTTTAAACTTTTCGCCCCATGCTGGGGCGAAAAGTTAAATTCTATTTTTAGCCTACTAAAACTATTTTCTGATAGGTGATAAATAGTAGATAAGTTAAAGTATACGTAAACAAGTAATTTAGTAAATAAAAGATCTTTGTTTATTTGACAAAAGCTTTAGAATAGTTGTAAAGTTAAAAAATTAAAATTTCAAAAAAAAAAAAAAATTTTTTGGTTTATTTCACGTGAACCGGCTTATTTTTTGACAGAGTACTTGCCAAATGTCAAATAAATAATGTTTAAATAAATAAACCCAAAAAAACGAAAAATAAAAAAAAATTTTTTAACAACATGTAAAAATACATTTAACTTTTCGCCCCACCCATTATTTAACTTTTCGCCCCAGGGTGCGTTTTTGGCTTTAACAACAAATATAAAAAATCTGACTAAAGATATTTAGAAAATACATGTAGGTATCTCTTCAGGGGACCCAAATAATGAAGTAAAAAAATCGCGGTGAGAAAAAATGCAAAAAATATACTTAAAAGTTGATATTTTCTTTTTCGAACAAATTTTCAAAAGTAGGTTGAAAAAAAACTTTTAATATTGACACCACAAAAATAAACAGAATTGCACACAACTCCGGACATTTATTTAGGGTGATAACACCCTTGTATAATTAAAATTGCAATGCTCTAACTATTTTCGTTCGAAAGATAATGAATTTTAACGGTTTTGGCAGTTTAACTTTTCGCCCCAGTCTCCCCTATTATTTTTAAAAAAATTTTTTCAAGAATTTAATTATTATAAATTCTTTGGAAGAATTTAATATTATTATTATTATTATTATTATTATTTTAAAAAATCGAAAAAATTCTTTGTTTAATTCAATTATTTTTCAAATTTTTAATTAAAATTATTTAAAAAAACATTATTTTCAAAAAATTTAAAGAAACTTGTCAAAAAGAATTTAATTATTCATAAATTTGTTTTCACATTGATTGAAATAATTTTTAAAAATTCTTGAATTATTAAATATACACCGACTTTGTTTAAAAACTAGAATTTTTTTTCATCAAAAATTAAAACTGACTTTCATAAAAATTAAAATACTTTTGTGAAATAGAAAATAGGATTTATGTGCGGAATATTTTTTTTTAGTTTCAAATATAAATGTCAATAATATAAAGTACCAGTGCATGTATAAAAATATTTTAAGCGGATTAAACTTTGATGCTAGCAAAAAGTACTCGTAAAATTTCAAAGAATCGAAAAAATATAAGTGTAAAGTGAAATATTTGTGTTAAGGATTAGGAAAAAAGCCTTCAATTTTCAATTTTATTTTCTTTTTTTTCGAAAAATCTCACACAAAACTTTGCCCTCATTTTTTACGATCAAAAAAATTTTTTTTTCTTGACATGAAATCGTTTACTCACTCGTGCTTACTGAATTAAATTTTTTATGGAAGGTTATGAAATTTCAATCAACCCGATGAAAATAAAAGCATCGTAAAATATCCATCATCTTTCAATATATATATATATTATTACTAAAGCTGTCAATGGCACTTTGATAATCTTTCTATAAAAAGAGAGCTGTCCATAAAAATGTCAAATATATAAAAACAATGTCTAAAGAATCGAATAGTCAATAAATAATATTTCGTTCCTATTTTGTGTTTAGTTTTGTAAAATTTTCTGTTTGAAATTTGATTTTAATTTTATAATAGTTTGTGTGGCGTAATTGAAGGTCATGATCAAAGAATTGGTTATAATTTTTTCAAGATAAAAATCAGTTTTTCTATGGATATCAAAATGAGACAAAAAATGTATCAAAACGTTGCTTCGAAGCAACGTTTTGATACGTTTTTTGTCTCAATTTGATATCCATAGAAAAATTGTGGAAAATAAAAAATTTTAAATAAATTTTTGGAGAAATTTTTTATACAAATATGTTTGGCATCAATTTTATCCTTTTTTGTATAAATTTGATACTTTCAAGAAAACTGTGAATTCAGAAAGGGAAAATTTTGATGAATAGTTTGTATTAATTTCTTTTTGTTTTCTTCAAAAAAAAAAAAAAAAATATTCTTAAAAAAGTACATTGGAATTTTTGTGGGATTACACTCCAACACACACCCTTTTTTCTGCGGGAATTTCTTGTGTCAAAACATTAGGCAATTAACCCTCGGGGGGATTTAAAAGCGCTATGAGTCCGGTCCCTTATATGTTTTGGAGATTTCGCGAGACCCAGACGCGTGGGTTACTCCATAACCACAAGGGAATTACTAAGGATTACATGAAAATTCTATTATCGTCTTACCGCGTCATATACGCCCTCCCACTTTTATACTTTCACTACTACTGAATATCGTGCTAATGTTACAAATCAATTTTCATTTGTCTCTCGACAGATGCGCGTAGGAACTTCCGCCCTAAAAATAAAAGCATAGCCGACGAGAATCTGCACTAAATTCATGAATGAATGCATAGTCACGTGATGAAAATATAATATATTTTGTATTCAAGCGAAATTTCTGATTAAAATTATTCTCTCAATTTAAGATGAAATATATATTCACGAAAGTGGTTTAATTTTTGATACATTCTTAATTACTTATTATATTTATAAGAAATAAATACTAATTTAGAAATTAGTATTTATTAGTAAACTTAACTAATTCATAAGCAAATAAATAGTAATTTATCGACTATTAATAAAACAGTTCTACTAATAGTTAGTAGAATTCTACTAAGCAATTAGTAAAATCTACTAATAATTAGTAAAATTTCACTATTTGTTAGTAAAATTATTACTAAATCATTTAGTGGAAGACTTTTCGTCATTTCATTAGTAACTTTTTACTAATTCAGATTTAGAGAGTACACGGGTTCAAATTTAAAAAGAATATTTATTTTTTTTTATATTGAATAATTATATTATTTATTATTTTTATTTACTTATAATAATCGTCATTCCGGCATTCATTCATTTTGCATTCACAACTGAAATTCATCATTTTTGCGTATGGTTTTATTTTTATTAGGTTTTTACGGTTTCAATTTTTTCAAGACTATAAACTGATCCGGATTTGTTTGTTATTGTAGAACGTATAAAAATTTTATTTAAGTGCCATTTCATTTTAAAATTAAACTTTTTCGGAGCACCTTTGCCAATTTAAATAGAACTTGGTACTTTAGTGAAACGAGATGGGATTATTTTTATTGGTATAAAGTTCCAGTAAAACAACTTTTTTTATTTATTTTTCCACAAAATTTTTAAAAATTACAATTTACAATATTCTGAAAATTAATTATTTCTAAAAATTATACAACTGTAATGCTTTTAAAATTAATAGGTTAATATTATTATTAAACATCAATTAAAATTTTCAAAACTTTTTAATTTAGTAACTGTAACTCTTTTTAATATTCAATTATTTCTTACAATTTTCAAATAAATGTCGCAGTTTGAAGTTAGTTTTTTTTTTGCTTTTTTATTTCCTAACTTTTTTTAATAATTTTTCTTTTTAAATATTTTCAATTTTAAAATTAATGTATTAAAAATCATCAAATTGTTGCAAAGAATTTTATCAAAAAATTTGATAATAATGGAATTCCTTCGAAGAATTTTATTATTTTGGAAAATAATTGAATTCTCGAGAAGAATTTTGTTAAAATTTTTGAAAATTGTAATTAAATTCTTTTTGAAGAATTTCTTTCCATTTTTTTTTAAATAATGGAGTTTTTTTTAATAATTTTAATTAAAAATTTTGAAAATAATACTGAATTTTATGAACAATTTCTTCCAAGTTTTTAAAATAATCCGCAGTTTGTTAATAATTGAAATTGAAAAAACCGCTGCCAAGTTGTATTTTTTTATATAATTTTGGTGCTCATTTCATGAACACTTTACTTCCTCATAGAGATAAAAATAATAGAAATATATGAATGACTTTTTATAAATATGGTAAAAGTGATTGAATTTTGAGTCAATCAATGTATTTTTAAATACACTACAAGATAGTTACAATAATTTAATAGTTAAATAAAAATTGTCAATCAAAAAAGTTGAGAAAATGTCATTTTTCACAATTTTTGGTTTTTAAAATACCAATAATTTTGAAATTTATTATCGAATTAGGTTCAAAAATAGGTCAATCGAAGCGTTTTTTAATGCTCTACAAGTTGATAACGATAATTTTAAAGTTACTTCTACGTTTTATAACAAAATTTTCAAAAAAGTCTTATTTTCCAAAATTTTTGATTTTTAAAAGTTTAATAACTCCGGTTAATATGGACGAAAAATGTTCAATTAGGGCTCAAAAGATGCGTCTAAAAAAACTCTACAAAATTATGGAAAAACATTTATAGGTGTCCTAACATTTTTTTAAAGTTATGGTCAAAAAACGTTTTTTTGCAAAATTAAAAATCAAAAAAAAATTTAGTTAAACTTTATTAATATATCAGAAAGTACTCTCGCTTTATGTCCGCAGGTGAGATCTACAATTTAAAAAAAAATTCAACTCAAAAGCTCTTCATGATTTCGAGATATTTATGAAAATGTGATGTTTACACACACACACACACACACATACGGAATGACATTTTTTAAAAATGTCATTTTTGAACTCCTGAGGTCAAATAACATAAAGATATGTCAAAAAATCGAACTCGAAAAATTTCGGTATTACAATACTTCCTCTATGAGGAAGTAATTTAATTATTGAATTTTATTAAAATTTTAGAAAATAGTCAAATCTTTTTAAAAAATTTTATAACGAATTAAGAAAATAATTAAATCCTTTTAAAAAATTTTATAACGAATTAAGAAAAATATTGAATTCTTTCGTGAAATTGTTTTCAATATAATTGAATTTTTTTAGTTATAAATAAAATTAAATCGTTTCGAATGATTTATTAAAATTTTAGAAATTAATTGAATTTTTTCGAAATATTTTATAACAAATTAAGAAAAAAATTGAATTCTCTCCTGGAAATTTTTGAAAATAATTGAACTTTTGCAAAGATTTTACTATTTAAAAAAATAATTTAATTATTTCCAAGGAATTACCTATTAAAATTTTTGAAAATAATTGCATTCGTTCGTGAAATTTTATAAAAATTTTGTTTAAAAATAACTGAGTTTTTGCAAAGAATTTTACTATTTATAAAAATAATTGAATTCTTACGAAGACTTTTATTATTTATGAAAATAATAGAATTCCTTCGAAGAATTTTATTAAAATTTTACACTGAAAAAAAAACTAGTAGATTTGACTACTTTTTAACTACTCTACGTAATTCAATAGGTCCTCAACTGAATTCAAATAGTTGTACTAACTATCATAAAAGCAGTTAAGACAACTAAGAATGTAGTTGGTTGAATGTGATTTAGTAGTTTATTTGACTAACTTTAAAGTAATTATAACAACTAAGATTTTGGTAGTAGATTTTACTACTTAAAGTAATTCGATAGGCTTTAACGACATTTTTGTTGTAGAATTAACTATTATTTTGTTTTTAAATCTACTACTTTAAGTAGTAGGTTTTACTACCTAAAGTAATTCGATAGGCTTTAACGACATTTCTGTTGTAGAATTAACTATTAAAAGTAGTTAATGATCTGTTTTATAAAGTAAAAATTAACATCTTTTTGTTTTTGTCAGCAACTACTTAAAAGTAGTAGAATTATTTATTATTATTTATTAATTATTATTATTACTGAAATTCATTTTTTCATCTCCTCTAGCATTCCTATTGGTCACATATACTTTATAATTTTCAACACTTATGTACATAATGGAGAAAAATCCTCAAACGCCGGGGATTGAACGCACGACCCTAACATTCGCAAACCGATAACCTAACCACCTAACCACGCTCGCACGCTACGATGGTCTGCATGAAACCTGATGACATTCTTGACATAGATCAACCGACAACTGTAGTTCATTTTACAATGTAATGTAGTAGTATTTACTACTTTTACTAGTTCTTTTATCTTCTTTAAATTCTTATTTCTGAACTTTGCTTTATTTAAAAATGCTGTTCAATCCTTTCTAATTACTTTAAGTAGTACAATCTACTACTCAATGTAGTAAAACTTAAGTTCAAAAAGTTAAAATTATCTATTATTTTCTCACCAAAACTACTGCATTGTGTAGTAGATTTTGCTACTTAGAGTGGTTCGATAGGCTTCAACAATATTATTCATTTATTTTTATTACTCTAATGTTGTAGTCAAATCAACTACTATAACTACATAAAAGTTGTAAAGTCTATTACACGAAAAAGGTTTGACTAATAAAAAAATTAGTTCCCTCTACTACTTTACGATAGTCAGTTGTGCAAGTCACGTGTTGTTTCAAATTCAACCGTATAAATTCTTTAATTCAACAATTTGGTGTTAACTATATTAAAGTAGTAAAATTTACTAGTTAAGAAAGTGTTACGTTACTTACAAAAGTAGTCCCTTTTACTACTTTCTATTTATTACTATACAATTGTTAAATTTACTACTTATGAAATGTTGAGTAAACTATTATCTTAGTTGTTCTTACTACCACACTGTAGTCAATTCTACAACTTACCTGTTGTTAAAATTTAACTACATATATTAGTAGAATCAACTACTATTTATCAACTACATAAAAATAGTTAAATTAACTACGCAAACCGGGTTAGACTAACTAAAAAAGTAGTTGTTTTTACTACTTTTCACTTAACTACCCAAAGGTAGTTGAATTTGTCAGCCTAATTTTTTTCAGTGTAGAAAATAATTAATTTCTTTTAAAAAATTTTGTAACGAATTAAGAAAAAAATTGAATTCTTTCGTGAAAATGTTTTAAATATAATCGAATTTTTGCAAAGAATTTTTCTATTTATAAATAAAATTGAATTGTTTCGAGTAATTTATTAAAATCTTAGAAAATAATTGAATTTTTTCAAAAATATTTTATAACGAATTTAGAAAAAAATTGAATTCTCTCATGAAATTTTCTGAAAATAATTGAATTTTTGCAAAAATTTTACTACTTAAAAAAATAATTAAATTGTTTCCAAGGATTTATTAAAAATTTTGAAATTAATTGCATTTGTTCGTGAAATTTTATAAAAATTTTGTTTAAAAATAATTGAATTTTCGCAAAGAATTTTACTGTTTATAAAAATAATTGAATTCTTACGAAGAATGTTAATATTTATAAAAATAATTGAATTATTGCGAAGAATGTTATTAAATTTTTTGAAATTAATAAACAAGAATAATTAATTAGTAAATTAGTTAATAATTGAATTTTTTTAAAGCTTGATTCTGAAATTATTCAAAAATTCATATTTGAAAATAAAAAAAAATTTTAATTTGCATAATAGTAAGAAATTGAATATCATGTTCAAATGCGTAACATTTGGTAGTTCTCAATAATTATTGGAAAGTTCTTTTGGATTTTAATTATTTAAATACAAAGATTTAATTTTTATAATAATTTACCATAAAGCGTTATGGTATTATATACCTGGGAAAAGAAGAAATAAGGCGCAGGTTTTTCTTTGCTAAATAATTAATTATGATAGTAATGTAAATATTCATGAGTTGTAAATTATATAATTTCTTTGACTTATTAAATTTCGATGAATTTAATCAAACATTGAGGAAGATTAAATGCGGTAGGTCGATAATGTCCACTTGTAGGGATATATATACATGAGCTGATAGAACCAATGGTTGCCGCACGATCTCGCCACAGCCAATTAGCGATCTCTTATTAATCCTCTTAATTAAGGATTACTGCAAGATTCTATTATCCTCTTATAGTCACAACATATGCTTTTCGAACGTTGAATAAAAATATTCCAATTATATAGATTTATCGATAAAAAAAAAAAATGATTTCGTATACACGTCTTTTTGAAGGAATTTTTCATTCTGAATAGAATTTATTCATTCTATTAAATTAGTTCTTCGATGGAAATTTCATATTATATTACAAAGAAAATATATTTGTATTTTCTCTTTAGGAAATTTTGTTTTAGTTTGTTCCTCTTTTTGTTTTCTTTTTGATGTATTGATACGTCTTCTTTAATAATGATATTGCATGATGGGCTTTTGAAGTTTCGATGCAATTGAATCCCCTTTAGAACTGAATCCACCTTTGTGTACATATTATATAGCTACCCCCTTTAAAACTTTATTTATTATTCATCCTCTCAAATTGGAAGTTTAATTTGAATAGTGATATACTAAATGCAAATCCTAAACAAATCATTCGATAAGGTTGAAATTATGCAGTGCTAGGTCTTTCTGACGCAGTGGTCAAGCGGTGCAGAAATATTCTTCAGATTCTTATGTGTATTTCAAATTTTTTTGTTCAGTAAAAGAATATGAAGCTGAAACCGACACCTACTCAATTTTGGAAATTAAATTTAAACGTTAAATACTTTTTATGAAGCTGAGAGTAGCACCCACTTAACTTTTCAAAATTTTATGAAGGTTTTTTTAAGCAAAAAATAATATTCCACTTTAAAATTTACTTTTCAAAATTAAGTGCGGGTGCCAGGTTTAGCTTCATTAAAAGAATGCCTACACTAAATGAATAAATGCATTAATTAAAGTTTAATGCTACTTTGTAATCTTTATGCAAACTAAGTTATTAATCTTGTTTTAATTGGCACTCGAAAGTATATAGAGAACTTTGTGTAAAAATGAACAAAATCAAGATTCTCCTTTATGTTTGAACATCGATATCTTAAGCGTGTGTATTTTTTTTCTTTGTTGTTGTTGTAAAGTTAAACGCCAATACAGCATAAAAGGAAAAGAGCTGATGAGTGGTAGATCGGACCGCGCGGTCTGGCGTGTTTCTACTCGCCGTAGCCAATTACCGTTCCCTCATTAACCCTGTAATAATCGTCGAGCACTCTCAGTCCTCAGAGCACAATTGCTCGTGAAAAGAGTACTCTCACCGCTTCACCAGGCGCATACACGTCCCTACAATTCATACCTTTGTACCTTTAGCATCCAACAATTTCTAGTTTGTGCATGCACAAATTACAAATTCAACTCTGTAAACAATATGCATCGCAAAAACGATACAATATACAAATTAATTTAACGAAAATTTCTCTTTAGAGTAGACCGCTTTTGTTTTCTATTATTAACAGTGTTTTCATTTTCAAAAAAAAATTTATTTTTGGTACAGTCGTTTTTTAATACTTGAGTTTTCAACTCGTAAATATTTATTTACGACCTAAAAATTTAATTTGATACGGGACTCAAAATAAATTTTTAGTGTCATTCTATTATTTCAATTGTGGAAATGATGATAAATTATTTTTTTTTTTGCTTGCAGGGAAAAGATGATTTTGTCTGCATCTCCTGGTTATGTATTTGCGAAAGCTACAACGAATTTTTCACTACTGAAAGGAATTTTCAATTTTCAACTGACTTTGATTTTATCTTTTACAAATACTGGTTCGGGAAAAAGAGGAGAAGCGTATCAAATTGCGTCGATCGAGATAATCTATGATTGGTAAGTCCCTCTTAACTTCAGTATTGTGGTGGAGTCAAGTTGTAACATATTTACAGGGTTACCACGAGTGATAAAAATCAGGAGAGTTAGGAAAAAAGGAAAGAAAAATAAAATTTGTCAGCAAAATCAGAAAATGACGGAGAATTTTATCAAAATACTGAAAACATATTATATTTCTAGAAACACAATACAAAAATTCGGGCTTTTGGTGTCCAAAAACATTTTTGAAAAACTTAATCTTAAATATTAGTTGTTAATAAGCAATTTGGTAACGACTTTTTCGACTAAAAATTGTTGGTAAACAGCAGATGAAGTTCGCTCAAAAAATAATTTTCCATCTTCTGCTGATTATCGGCTGTGGTTACTTTTTATGAATTGTGATTAAAAGTAATTTTGATGAACCGGATAGTAATTGGGATTGTTCTAATAATAGTTTGAAATCAGTAAAAAATTTTTTAACTAAAAATTGTTAGTAAACAAAGGATGTAGATCGCTCGAAAAATAATTTTTTATCTTCTGCTAATTGTCGGCTGTGGTTACTTCTTATGAATTGTGAATAAAAGTAATTTTGATGACCTAGATAGTAATTGGTATTGTTCTAGTAATAGTTTGGGATCAGTAAAAAATTTGTTGACTAAAAATTGTTAGCAAACTGAATATAAAGTTCGCTCAAAAATGATTTTCCATCTTCTGCTGATTATCGTCTGGGGTTACTTTTTATGAATTGTGATTAAAAGTAATTTTGATGACCCAGATAGTAATTGGTATTGTTCTAGTAATAAGTTAGGATCAGTAAAAAATTTTTTAACTAAAAATTGTTAGTGAAGTTTAGATAAACTTTGCTCAAAAAATAATTTTTCATCTTCTGCTGATTATCGGCTGTGGTTACTTTTTATGAATTGTGATTAAAAGTAATTTTGATGACCCAGATAGTAATGAGGATTGTTCTAGCAATAGTTTTGGATCAGTAAAAAATTGTTTGACTAAGAATTGTTAGTAAATCGAAATTTATTGAAAACAGTCATTAAAAATTTATTTCTTCTAATTTTTAATATTTCTAACATTGGTAAATTATCTGATTTATAGTTGGGATTGAGCCTTAAAGGATCCTGAAGGATAGAGATTTTTATTTCAACTTTTAAGTAGTAGCAGCACCTCCATTTGCCACCTAGCAGACAAACTCAAAATTTGGGTAAAAAGGTATTAATAATTTATTGTTTCTAAGTTTTTTAATTTCTGCCATCTGGAAATCTCCTAAGTTGTACTAGAGATTTAGCCTTAAAGGATCCTGAAGGTTAAAATATTTTATTGTATAGCCTTAAAGTAGTAGCAGGTCCACATGTTCGTTATCAGACATCAAAATTGGCATAAAGAGACGTTTAAATTAAATTGTTTTTAATTTTATTATTTTTATGGACTTTTATTAACCTAGATTGTTGCTGCAATGTTTTTGGGCAGCATTCTGAAGAATAGAAAATTTTTGCTGTTGCTTTTAAGTAGTAGCAGGTCTATCCGTACGCTGTCAGTCAGTCAAAATTAGGGAAAAAGGACGTTTAAATTGAATTTCTGTATTTCTAGTAATTTTTATGGGCTACATGCAAATTTTTGTTGTTCATTATTTAAAAAAGTGGAAGATTTCTTTAAAAATTTTGATTGAGAAATATAGATTGTCCATATTTATTTCCTCTTTTTACTTTGTTAGATGAAAAAACCAACGTGATTCCTGTTATTCTATTTTTGAAAATAATCTGCGTTATTCGAAATAAATTTCTCAAAATCCTATTTAACTTTTCTCCTACTTTTCGAGTTTCTGATGTTGGAAATAAATTTTGTTCTCTAGGAGACCTAAGTAGAAAATTAGGAGCGAGGCTAACAAGTCTTTTGTAAGACAGGGTGCCGGTCTCTGGGGGCACATTTACTCTAAGAAGCTTCCAACTAGCATATAACGCATCGTTCGTGGTACATATAAGTAAATCGAGTTACCGTCACTATAGAAGCATCGAATTCTCTCCCTAACACTTTTTCTCATGTTTATTTCATTGGTAGTCGCACGCACCCCATAAAAGGAAAACAAGCACCTTCATGCATCTCTTCTGTAATATGATTTTCCCCTTTTCTTATACATATATGTTCCTCGCATTTTTTTTTCCTGTAGATCAGTTTATTTCTTTTTTTCGAAAAACTGATGTATGGTTTATATATGTCTCCTTACGTGCGTGTGCAAAGGCGTATGACAAAAATTTCAATAACCCAAAAGAGGATGAGGGCATCAGGATGAGAAAGACGACGATGTCAAACAAAAAAAAAAAAAAAAAAAGAAGAAGAAAGAGGGAAAAGGTTGGCTGCTCGTTCACCTCACTTCTTGAACTCCATTTGCATTCCTGTCCTACTCGAATTTCGGAACGCATTGTGCACATTCTTGAAGTATTTTCATCCATGGAGAGATCTATTTCTAGACGCAATATTTTTTATATCAGACTGAAAATTTTATGAATTTATAAATTACATTTTCGTTTGAAAAATTATTGAGATTAGCATAATTTTTCTCTGTATATTAGGGGTGAAAAAAATGAATGATTTATTATGCTTGCTTTTTCCTCGCGAGTTTTTTATTTAATCTACAATGGTTGGAAAATATGTTTCCGGATTTTCTGTATATTCACATCTACTTCTATGATTATTTGAAAAATTTCCAAATATCAGAAAGAAAATCAATTTTATGTAAAGTAGTTGAAAATAGTTGGGTGTTCATTTAATTGAAATTCCAAATGTGATTGATGTGGTTGAAAATTTAAGTTTGTTAACTATTTATATCAAACTATCATTATAAAAAAAAACTCGGAAGAATTTAAATTAGTAAAGTCTGGCTGTGAATGAAATTCAAAGTGTGAGGGAATCATTTATATTTAAATTTTCCATGTTGGTTATTATTTTTTTTCGAATTAAATGTGTATATAATTCTTCGAGACAACTTGGATTTTGTTGAATCTTGTTTCACTTTCATTCATTTTCCTCTTATATTTCTCTCCCCTAATCCTTGAATCGTTACAACAATTTACAATAGCTGGAAAAAGTTTGTCGACACTTCCAGCGACGAGTTTCTCCAAGAGTTTACAAAAGGGGTAGAAAATCCGCTAAGTACTTTTCTCTATTTTCTTTCCTCGAAAATGCTTCGAGAGACGCTTTTTCGCACGATCATTTCGAGTTAAGAGAATCTGTCTGTCCAATTAGTTTATAACGTTTGTTAAGTCGAAAAGAGAGTTGAGACTATTTCAGAAATATTGTATTTCTTTTTTATTTTACTCTATATATTATTATAATTATTATAATTATAAAAATAAAATATACTTTTAATGTTTGTCTTAATTTTTCATATTTGGTTTTTTTAAAAGTATAATTGCTCCCTATTTTGTTATTTATTTTCTAATCGAATAGAATTTTAATAGTTATTAAAGAGAAATTTATGTGTTTTTAAAAATACAAAAATAAAAAAGTGATAAATTTCCTTCTTTTTATGACAGTTTTTTTATCCGAGTATGACTGAAAGCGGTATTTTTTAAATTTTATGGAAACATAAATTTCGAATAAATAGAAAAAACGTTGTTTTTCTTCTCTTGACGTCAATAAGTTTGCCGTAATATATGGAGAGTGAAGTTTCTTGTACTAAATGTTTAGGCTTCACGACACATAAGAGTCACGTTTCATGTATACTTGTTAACACATTGAAATTTCTTTTCACCTCTTGATAATCTTTCTTTCATAGTATGTTTTTTTTTCTCTTCGATTTTTATTTCAATTTTTCCCTCAATAGAGAGTCGAGTCTTTTTAAAAATCGAAATTATTGGCACATTGAACCTGCTAAATGTTCTTGTGTTTGAAAGTGAGGATCTTTCAATGATATTCAGTGTATTCTGTACTCGTAACTTATGTTAATTTTACAAGGAGTTACTCTCTAAATTTGAATCAGCGAAAAGTCGCTGATTTACCAGCCCAGAGTATGCAGCTGATGAAATAGCGTATATACACTGATAAAACAGCGTATATGCACTGATTTTCCAGCGTATATACGCTGTTTCATCAGCTGCATACTCTGGGCTGGTGAATCAGCGACTTTTCGCTGATTCAAATTTAGAGAGTAGAGAATACAAGAAAGCTTTTGATATTCGTATATTGTGATTATTATCATACGGAGAAAATGAATATAGTAACTTTCACTATTTTCAAAGCAAAACTTACTCTGACGGAAACTTCTGCACATTTTTGGCAATTTTTACTATTTTTCGAGTAAAAGTAAATTATTTTTTGTGCTTTTGATTCGAATTTACTTTATTAGAATTATTTCATTGATTCGAATTATTTTAATATCGGAAAGCAGGGTTGCCACAGGTCAGGGAAATCAGGGAAAAGTCAGGGAATTTTATTAAAAGTACTGGAAAACATTAAATGTTTAGAATTTATAACAATATTCTCAATTTTTGTGTCTGACTCAAAAATTATGTAATTACCACGAATTATAAAAAACATAAAATTTTTTCTATCTCTGACAATGATTTTTTTTAACGCAAGCTTAATAAATATTACAATTCTTCCCAGAAATTCAATTATTTTCAAAAATTATAAAAAAAAGTTCTCGTTCAACAATTTTCAATTATCTTTATAAGTATCACAATTATTCGACAAATTTCAATTTTATTCAGGAATTTTAATAAAATTCAATATAAAATTCAATTATTTTCATAAATAACAATATTCATCACCAGAATTCAATTATTTTCAAAATTAATAAAATTCATCGCAGAAATTCAATTACTTTCACAAAATAATAAAAAATTGTCGTCAACATTTCAATTATCTTTATAAATGAATAGCAAAATTTTCCGACAAAATTCAATTATTTTTAGGAATTTTAATAAAATTCATTGCAAAATTCAATTAATTTCAAAAACTTTTCTTAATTAATTGATTTTCAATATTCTAGTATTTTATTATTAATAAAATTTGAAAATTCTTTTCAGGTAATTATTTATCATAAATAACAATACCTACTCATCACAAAAATTTAATTATTTTCAAAAGTAATAAAATTCAATTATTTTCATAAATAATAAAATTCTTCTCAGGAATTCAATTATTTTTAGGCATTTTAATAATATTCTTTGCATAATTCAATTATTTTCATAAATAATAAAATTCACCGCAGGATTTCAATTATTTTTAATACAATTTTACAGGAATTGCTCGAGAAATGTAATTATTCCAGAAAATTTAATCTCAATTCCTCGAAAAAATCAATTATTTAAAAAAAATTGTTTTTTTAAATTCGTTGGAAGAATTCAATTATTTACAAAAATATTAGAATTTTTCACAGGAATTCAATTATTTTCAAATACTTTAATAAAATGGTTCGAAAGAAATCAATTATTTTTAATACAATTTTAATTAAATTTTTTTGAAATAATTAAATATTATTCTTTTAGATTTTAATAAAATTCCCAATAATTAAATTATTCTTTTAGATTTTAATAAAATTCCCAATAATTCAATTATTTTGAGGTATTAATAAAAAAATTCTTTGCAAAATTCAATTATTTTTAAAAGTAATAAATTTCTTCTTGGAAATTCAATTATTTGAAAAAATTCTAATAAAATCGTTCGCAAGAATTGATAAATAACAAAATATTTCCCAAAAATTCAATTATTTTTAGGAATTTTAATAAAATTCATTGCAAAATTCAATTAATTTTAAAAACTTTTCTTAATTCAATGATTTTCAATATTCTACTGTTTTTAATAAAATTTTAAAATTATTTTCAGGGATTTATTTATCATAAATAACAATATTCTTTACAAAAATTCAAAATTATTTTCAAAAATTTTAATAAAATTTCTCCAAAGAATTCAATTATTTAAAAGAAATTTCAATAAAATTTCAATTACTTTTTAATACAATTTTAATCGAATTCCTCGAAAAATGTAATTATTCTTAAAAATGTTATTAAAATTCGTAGAAAGAATTCAATTTTTCAAAAATTTGTTGATAAAATTATGTAGGTATAAGATTTCAATTTTAAGAAGTACTCAATTATTTAATAAATTATCTTTTTTTATTTAAATAATTGAATTCTCGTAGAATTTTCTAATAAAAATTGATTTAAAAATTAATTTCAATAAAATTTTTTTATAATAATTGAATTTTGGAGAAGTTACTAATAATTGCAATTTTTAGAAATAATTGAATTTTGTAAATGTTTCCAATTAAAATCTTTGAAAATTTGAATTTTTTTTTTATTTGATTAAAAATTCTATTCTATTCTTATATTATATTATAAAATAATGATTTTATCACTAGGTCATCTTTAATTATTATAAAATATGAAGAAATCGATTACTCCGAGTCGAAGACTCGGAGTGATCCATTTCTTTATGTTTTACAATATTATTTTTATCAATTATTGAATTTCAAAATGTTTGAATCTGAAATTTTTTAAAATCATAATTCCTGTGGAAAAATAATAATTAAATATTTATTTAACAAAAGAAGTTATTGGTGTTTTTTGAATAATTTTACAATTAAGGAAATTCGTAAATAAATGTAATAGAACATTTTTTTGAGTTTCTAATAATTTTTAGAGTGAATCAGAATATTCTTTAATGCCAGGGAAAAAGTCAAAATTTTGTCTGTAAATCAGGGAAAATCAAAAAATTTTTTTTTGTGGCAAACCTGGAAAGTTATTAGGAGGAATAGAATTATATTTTTTGCGATTGGAATCAAATAATCTTACAGACTACACAAATCACTGATTCATGGTAAATTAGGCGATAAACTGATAGAGAGAAAAGAAACTAATGACCTAATGGAATGAGAATAAAAAATTAGCTCGCAGTATTACTTAATTCCTCTAACTATTTCTCGTTAGGAAAAGTTTGTGAACCCCCTTCTAACCGCAGATTGATGTGGTGAATCAGGTTGGTCATGTGATACATCTGTCACAGCTTAAATTATGTGCTACATTTGATCTCATCCCAGGTATACATATAGACTTTTCCTTTCTCGACTCTTTTCACTTTGATGTATACTTTACGTTTTACGCGACTCTTGATAGTATAAAGATCGGGAAAAATTTCATTTTACCTCTGCGGTCGGTTCAAGAAGCGAGTTAAACGAATAAAATGCTGGGTCCAATGCACGGAGGGTCATTAGATGCGACTTACCAAAAAGAAAAAAGAAAAAGAAAAAAAGAGCTCTCAATTCATCCGACGAGATTTTTTTCTCATTTTTTCCTTTTGCACGATGTCTTTTACTCTTTTCAACTTTCTGCGTGTGTGATGCGAAGTGGAGAGAAAGGGGAGAAAAAGTTTTTTTGATAAATTATACCCTTTCCTGCTTATTCTTTATGATTCCTTTCATAATATAGTTTTTAATCAATTTTCACCCTGTGCATGGACTTTTGTGGAAAATATTGTGAGTTGCAGGCTTCGCACTCGCATCTACTAAAACAAACCTAATACTATTTACTACTTTTTTACTTTATGCTACTATGTGGGTATTTTTTTATGGATTTCAGCCACTAAAAGCTACTGTTGTTTTTCTAGAATTTCCACTACTTTAAATTCGCTAATACTAGAAATCAAAAAACTATTCGAAAAAATTATAATAAAATTCTTTAAAACGATTTAATTATTTTCAATATCTAGTATTTTCATAAAATAATAATTCAATTATTTTTAAAAAATTAATCAAATTTATCCAAAATTCAATTATTTTTATAAATAATAATAATTCATAAATAATATTCAATTAATTTAGAATAGCAGTTTCAATAAAAATTTCGAAAAAATCAATTATCTAACAAAATGTTTATACAATTCTTCATAATAATTCAAATACTTTCACTAATAATAACATTTTTCATGAAAATTCAATTATTTAAAAAATATTTTAATAAAATTCGTTGCAAGAATTCAATTATTTTTATAAATAATAAAACTGATCGAAGAATTTCAATTATTTTCACAATTAAAATTTTCTACAAGAATTCAATTATTTAAAATAAAATTTTCATAATATTTAATATAATTCGAAGAAATTAATTATTTAAAACAATATTTATAAAATTCTTATAAAGAATTCAATTATTTTCAAAAATAAGAAAAATGTTTCACAGAAATTCAATTCTTTTTAAACATTTTAATAAAATTATTCGCAATAATCCAATTATTTTCACACATGATAAATTTCTTCTCAGGAATTCAAATATTTTTTAAAATTTAAATAAAATTCTTAGCAACTATTCAATTATTTTCATAAATAATAAAATTCATCGCAGATTTTCAATTATTTTTAATACAATTTTACAGGAATTGCTTGAGAAATGTAATTATTCTAAAAAATTTCATTTCAATTCCTCGAAAAAATTAATTATTTAAAAAACTGTTTATTTTAAATTCTTTGGAAGAATTCAATTATTTACAAAAAGATTTAATAAAATTAAACACAGACATTCAATTAATGTCAAAAATTTTAATACAATTCTTTGTCAAGTTTAATTATTTTTAAAAACTTTTTGCTATTCAATGATTTTCAATATCTAGAATTTTCAAAATATTTCCAAACAGAATTCGATTGTTTAAAAACTTTTTTTGTAAAAATCTTCGTAAGAATTCAATCATTTTCATAAATAATAATAAAATTCTTCTCAGGAATTCAATTATTCACATAAATAATTCTTGGAAAGAATTCGATTATGTCGATAAATAACAAAATTATTCTAGAAAATTGAATTATTTTGAGAGGCATTTTAGTAAAATTCTTAGCAAAATTCAATTATTATTAAAAGTAATAAATTTCTTCTTGAAAATTCAATTATTTTTAAAAATTCTAATAAAATGTTGTTTAGGAATTCAATTATTTTCAAAGAAGTTTAATAAAATACCACACAGACATTCAATTAATGTCAAAAATTTTAATAGAATTCTTTTAAAATTCCATTATTTTTAAAAGCTTTTTGCAATTCAATGATTTTCAATATCTATTATTTTCCAAAAATTTCCAAACAGAATTCAATTATTTAAAGAATTTTTGTCAAAATCTTCGTAAGAATTTAATTATTTTCATGAATAATAAAAATTTCTCAGGAATTGAATTATTTAAATTATTATTTGGCATAAAATTAGTCGAAAGAAATGAATTATTTAAAATTTTTTATAAAATTCTACGCAAGAATTAAATTATTTTTATAAATATTTAAATTCTTTTATGAATAATAAAATTCGTTGCAGGTCAATTCAATTTATTAGTAGGATAAGAAAGAAGTCAATATTATTGATGGAAATTAGGAAAAGTGTCAAGTTTAATTTTTCGATAGCTACTTTGTTACTACTTTTTTTTAGTTTAAAAGCTACTTTTTGCTACTTTTTTTAACATTAATTATCGAGTGGGAAGTCTGGAGTTGTGAAGTATGTATACTGGTGGTGAAAAGACCAAAAGGCAAAAATTTTAAGAAATAAAAATATATTTGAGAACTTTGGCAATTCGATAAACTGTTTCAGAATGTTTTTTCTGTGGCAGGTTTAATTCTCTGTTTATTAAATTTTGAAATAAAATAGCTTTTCATGTAACCTTTCAATTCGTTTAATGGATCATTTAGTTCTTTACTATCACAGTTTTTCTAAGGATATCAAATTGAGACAAAAAATGAATCAAAATTTTACAATTTTGATACCTTTTGTGTCTCAATTTGATATCCGTAGAAAAGCTGTGATAATGTATGCGTCCAGATTCAGTATCACTACAGAACGAAAACCATGTTTATTTTAAAAAAGTGTCATTGTTGCTTCCGAAAAGAAGATGTGGCAGAAATAGAAACTTGTTGCCAACTAATAAAAAGTAGCATTTTTATTATTCTTTTTGAGTGTTTCTATAATATTAAATTAAAAGTCGTACTTAAATTTAAATAAAAAATTAAAGCTAAAATAACATAAAATATTTACCTATATCATAAATAAAATTTGAATGAAAGTAAAACATGTTCTGTAAATATTATGCTTCCAAATATTCCAAAACAATTGAATTTAAATATTGAAGTATTTGATATTTGATTAATTGCAAAATGGTCCGTAAATTGAATAGGGGTTAGCCATATGTGATCATAATAGATGAATTTTCACTTGGGGCACTATTAGGTGTAAATAATGAAGGGTTACCAAACAATGGAGCATTAATCATGTTTATAGTATACAGTTTCTAGGAATTCAAGATTCATTTTCTTTTCTTTCACCTTTCTCTGGTGATTTTATTCTAGTTATGTTAGAGACAAAAATCTCTTTCTATAAAAAATTAATTTATTTCTTAATCTATTTTCTATTTTTTTTAATCTATTCTATAAATTTTATCAGGAGTTCAGGAGTGCGTATATACAGATATAGAGAGAAGATTATAGAATGTAAATGAGGGAGAAATTTGTTCAGTAGGATAAAGGCGGATAAAAATCTCGAATGTTGTTATGCAAGGAGAGTATGCAAATATTTAAGTCTATTATAAAGGAATTTTCTTTGAGGAAATTTTTTATGTAATAAAATGAAGGTCCTCGAGATTATTTTTGAAAGAAGATGAAACATGACGCGCTTATTCCCAGCTCGTTGATAACGTCGCATCGCATGAAGAGGGGCTGTTTGATACGTTGTTTACGAAGAGGTATAGTAGATCCGCACGGGGTATTACACGGAGTAAAGCGATGATGATGATAGTGTATATGTACATACACACTTGGTATTGCAAAACCGTATCGAACCGTGTGCAGTGTCTATGGCGCATTTCCCCATGCGGATTCCATAGACGACGAGAGCTAACAACGCCGCGACATCGGGAGTAGAGAGAGAGAGTATCGTTGACCCTGATGACGCCTCGACGTCGCCAGCTGGACAACAATGTGCTTTCTCTCACTCTCAGTCTCTCTCGCTCTCTCTTCACTTGAGAATTGCACTTGACTCGTGCTTTGGGTACTAGCAGCTTGAATTACTTTTGACGAGAAATGTTTTCTCTCTCTCTCTCTCTCAACTTGTTCGCACCACTGAGTGTTCTTGGAGCAGGAAACTTTACTATGACAAGTTCCACTCTTTTCTTCATTATCTCAACTATATGAGGGAAAAAAATTTCTTCTTTGTGGAGGAATTTTCATTTTTGATGGATATAGTCAAAGATGGATATTTCAAAGTTGGTGAAATACTTTCGGACAGACGTATAGAAACTAGTGTTATTAGTGTAGATTGCGATTGATAAATCAATTGATGCAATTCCGTAATCAAATCAGGGTTGCCACGCAACATGAAATACCTGGAAATGTCAGGGAATTTTCTAATGCTTGAAAAAACCTGGAAAAGTCAGGGAATTTTGATCGAAATCCTGCGGAAAATTGTTGTTTTCTAAAGTTATTGTGTTTATTCTTGAAATCTAATTTCACTTAAAACTTTCAAAATTAATTCAATTTTAAAAGAACTGCGTTTACAATTTTCGTAAGTAGATGAACTTTAAAAAGATTTAGATTTGAAATTTTGTAAAGTTTCAATTTCAAATGATCTTTATTAGAAATATTAAAAAACTGAGATTTAAAAAAAATTTTTAACACTAAAATTCTTCTGTAATTAGTTAAATTTTCTAATATATAGGAATTTAATTGATTATTAAAAATTTTTAAATAATGGACTTACAGAAGAATTTTATTTAAAAACACTAAAACAAATTGAATTTTGAAGCAATTACAAATGATTGCAGAAATTCAATTATTTTCAAAAGTAATAAAATTCTTTTCAGAAATTCAATTATTTTTGAAAATTTAAATAAAATAATTCTTCTCAGGCATTCAATTATTTTTGAAAATTTTAATAAAATAGTTCGAAAGAACTTAATTATTTTGAATACAATTTCAATTAAATTTTTTTTTAAGTAATTCAATTATTCTTTTATATCTTAATAAAATTCTTCCTAAGAATTCAATTATTTACATAAATAATTCTTCGAAAGAATTCAATTATTAAAGATAAATAACAAAATTATTTCGAAAAATTCAATTATTTTGAGGCATTTTAATAAAGTTCTTTGCAAAATTCAAATTATTTTTTTAAGCAAAAAATTTCTTCTTGAAAATTCAATTATTTTCAAAAAATGTAATAAAATATCTCACAGACATTCAATTATTGTCAAAAATTTTGATAGAATTCTTTGTAAAATTTCATTATTTTCAAAAACTTTTCGCAGTTCAATGATTTTCAATATCTATATTAATTTTATAAGTATTTAAATTTTTTTATAAATAATAAATCAATTATTTACATAAATAATTCTTCGAAAGAATTCAATTATGTCGATAAATAACAAAATTATTCCCAAAAATTCAATTACTTTGTTGCATTTTAATAACATTCTTTGCAAAATTCAATTATTTTTAAAAGTAATAAATTTCTTCTTCTAAATTCAATTATTTAAAAAAATCTTAGTAAATTCGATAGCAAGAATTCAATTATTTTTAAAAGTCAAAAATTTCTTCTTGGAAATTCAATTATTTTAAAAAATTCTACTAAAGTCGTTTAAAAATGTTAGTAGAATTCTTTTTAAAATTTAATTATTTTAAAAAACTTTTTGCAATTCAATAATTTTTAATATCTACTATTTTCACATATTTTAATAAAGTAATTCGAGAGAAATCAATTATTTTAAATACAATTTTAATTACATTTTTTCGAAATAATTCAATTATTCTTTTAGATTTTAATACAATTCTTCCTAAGAATTCAATTATTTACATAAATAATTCTTCGAAAGAATTCAATTATTAAAGATAAATAACAAAATTATTCCCAAAAATTCAATTATTTTGAGGTATTTTAATAAAATTCTTTGCAATATTTAATTATTTTTAAAAATAATAAATTTATTCTTGGAAATTCAATTATTTAACAAAATTATAATTATAATTTTATTTGACAAAATTATAATAAAATCATAAGATGGTAAATGGGTTTTTTCCGTGATAATAATTATTATAAGATGGTAAGGTGTCAATTTAGCGGATATATATTTATTTCGCTTATCATCGATAAGACAGAAATCAATATTTCAAAATTAATACTTCATTAATATTTGAAAATATATTTTATTTTGTGCATGGTTTCTGAAAAAAAAAATGAATCGTCTCTCACCGCTGGGGTATAATAAAATATAAAAAAATTTATTTCATTAATTTTATAATAAAATCGTTCGCAAGAATTCAATTATTTTCATAAATAATGCTTGTAAGCAGCAAAAATTAAATATTAAATATTGTATGTTATTAGTATGCATTATTGGCACAATATATTTTGTGCAACACCTGTAAGGAAAGTAATACTTTGCATGCCTGTAAAGTAGGCGCAAAACAGTACTTTGCTGCACTAGTGCGGCAAAGTGCTTATTTTGCTGCACTAGTGCGGCAAAGTGCTTACTTTGCTGCACTAGTGTGGCAAAGTTCTTAAACTTTTGGGTTTTTTTGGTGATATACATAGATATTTGTTTTCTATTTGTAGAATACCTGTTTTTTACAGTAATATACGCGTAAAAAACCACGAATATTACGTGCGGTAACATACGTTCCAAACCCTGCTAAACAGTACGTAAGTTGGCGTCAACTAGCGTTTCCAAACAGCTTTTTTTATCAAAACCAAAAGGTGTTGCACAAAGTACTGTGTGCAACACGTACGAAAGAAGATTTTCCAACTTCGTGCAAATTGCTGCCCTCGCTTCGCTCGGGACAGCAAACTTTGCACTCGTCGGAAAACAGCTTCTTTCTGTACTTGTTGCACAATATACTATTGTTGCACAGTGACCACTTTACTCACCACTTTTCATTTGTTGCAGGACATTTCGATATTCCGGATTCCAGGGGGATCAGTTGTGGCGTATCAATTGGAATGGATTATTTTCTCGTGCTCTACTGGACATATAGATAAGTATATCTAATTAATTTGTTTGTTTCGTGGAATTGTGTGACTATAATAGTTCGCCTTTTAAGTTTTTATTTTAGTCAGTAATTTATGAAAATATTTTTACTGAAAAATATTTCGTTCATTTGAACGTTTCAAAACTTGTTGATCGTCTTAAAAACCTTGAATTTTTGTTTACCTTAAATTTCGAATCTCAATGAATTTTAAAGCAAATTAATTTTTTCTTATTTCTGTAAATAATTAAATTTATTTCAAATTGTTAAATTCTAGAATAAGTTTTTTGAAGTTATTAATTTCAATTAACTTAAAAAAGAATTTATGTAGTTATAAACAGTCATAAATTTTAAAAATATTTCAATTTCAGAAAATGTTATTTTTGAAAACCTCAATAGCTGTAAAAAAAATTGCCAATAATTAAATAAGTGTTATAATAATATTTTATTTTTAGAATTACAGTAATTATTTAAAAAATTATTTCAATTTTGAATAATTTCACCTAAAATTCTGAAAAAAATTGTGTTCTTATGAAATTTTAATACTTTTAAATACTTGAAATTGAGAAAAGAATGTATTAAAGAATTATCAAATTATATAGAATTTTTTTTTTTGAAATTAAGTAAATTTGTTAAAAAATTGCATTAGATATTAAAAAAAAATTAAATTTTACAAAAAGTTACAATTCAATATTATTCAAATGTTTGTTATAATTTAAAGCGGTATTATAAGGGTCTGAACTGAATCTAAAATAATATAACTGCGAAAGAATTACAATTAAAATATTTATTAATTAGTTAATTTTAAAAATATTTAAATTAAAAATTATCTTTAAATAGAAGTTTTGCAAAATTTTATTTTAAATTGATAAAAATTTTATTTCCAAATTATTTCAGTTCAATTTTTGCTTATTGGATTAAAGATAATTGAATTTTTCTAATAAGTATAATTGAAATTTTTTGGAATAATTGAAATTTCCTAGAATTCAATTGAAAATAATTGAATAATAAAAATAACATTGAATAATAGTTGAATAATAAAAATAAAATAATTGAATAATAATAATAAAATAATTGAATAATTGAATTTTCTATGAATGTTATTGAAATCTTCGAAAATCGAGAAAAGTTTGCAACAATAGCTAATTTTGTTTTTAAAATAGGTAGAAACCCTTAGTTTTAAATTAAATTTTTACTATTTAAAATTATCTTCTTTGTTATAGATTTTTTTATATTATAATAATATTAGTACTTTTTTACTAACATTTTTTTTCTTCTTGTTTCAGAATATTTCCACGTTCTTCAAGTCCTCCGGCGAATCGTCTCTAAAAATTTTTCTCTACTATTCTATCTTATTAGAATAAAAGGTAAGTTTATTATTTTAAAACTTTTTTTAAAATTTCATTTATTGACTCGGTTTTAAATTAATTTTTTATAAGTTTTTTCCATTAGTTTATAAGTCATTTTATAGAAAATCTTTTTTTTAATTATTCGTATAATTGAATAAATATTTAATTTGTTTTTTAATTATTTTTTCTTTAAATATGAATGTTTAAAAAATTTTCTTCTCATTTAATTTGCACTAATCGTGCGAATAATATTTTAATTGTTGATGCTTCTTATTTTTTAGTGGTGAATAATTCTGGAGAGGATTAGGAAGTGAAAATGAGACCTTAAGCTGGGCAGCGTAAAATATTAATATCAGGAGTTGGTCCAAGGAAACTGTGCTAGCAAAATTGGAGGAATCAGAGTTACAAGGAAACCATGATAACAATGATATTAAATATTATATCGCGACGCTTAAGTACCCCGATTTTGGTGAGTGATATTATTGAATTTTCATTTAATTTCTAATTATTAACGATACTTGATTATAATTTGCCATGAACTGAACAAATTTACCCAATTTTTCTCTTTTTGAGAAAAATATTTAATTGACAATATTAATTAATTTTTCCTCGTGGAAATTTCTTATTGCAAAAAATATATTTTTGTCTTCAAACAGTTTTGATTAGTTTTTAGTTTTTTCTTTTTTACTCTGTTTTCTTCTTGTCCATCAGGGAAATATTTTTTTTTTAAATCGAGAGCAGTATTATCTAAAAACCTCAAACTTTATTCGATTTTGGTTACATATCACAGCCGGAATATAAAATTGGCAAAATTGAGTTTGAAGTTCAATATCGATTTATTGCAGAATTTGATTACTTGATTAAAAAGTTGTTACTTAGGAGCGAATTTCTAAAGTAAATTATAATTTAAATAAATTGTTATTTAAGCAAAAGTAAAATTAAAAATTTAATAGTAAATTATAATTTAAATAAATTATTATTGAAACTAACTTAAAATCGAAAAGTAAATAGTAAATTATAATTTAAATGAATTATTTTTATTTAAGCAAAATTAAAATAAAAAATTAAATTGTAAATAATAATTTTAATAAACTATTATTCATACTTACGATTTTTTACAAAAAAAATAGAGAATTTTAAGTAATGGACTTTATCTAAAAAATTATTTTTTGCGACATGAAAGTTGATAATTTACAATGTGTAGTCAGTTTGCTGGGGGAAGGACAGAAAATTTACCTGCCTCTCCCCTTTACGACTAGATATTAATCTTGGAATCCTGAATCCTTTTGAGTGCCTGTTAAAAATCCAACAAATAGTCACTGCTGGTAAAAACCCAGGGAAAAAATGAAAATGTGGTGGAAAAATCTAGACGATGTACAATAAACATAAAACATTCTGAATAATTGCAGTTGTACAATGTAAAAATTTTTTTTGAAATAAGGGGTTGATATAGGTTTCCATATGGATTGAAATTCATAATTCTTCAAGTACTCAAAGGGAGAATATTTATTATTTTATTATGATTTATGTTCTGTTAAATTTAAAAAGAAATTTATTGTCACTTAAAAAAATAACGATTTTTTTTGCAAATTTATTGCAAACAACTTTTTAAAAAAAATTATTTAGAGAAGAGATTTAGTTCAAAATAATTGTAGAAAATAATAATTTAAATTATAAAAATAATTTTTGAGAAGTTACAATGTCAATTTTTATAAATAATTCATTTTCAAGAGGTTTCAAATTAAAATGTTTGAAAATTTGAATTTTAAATAATTTTAATCGAAAATTCTAAAGAAGTTAGTTTTTGAAAAATTTTTATTCAAAATTAGTTAAAGTTTTGCATAATATATTTAATTGAAAAATTTTCGAATAATCAAACTTTCGAAAAATTTAATTGTAAACAAGTGGATTTAAAAATTATTCTTTTAATTGAATTTTATTGCTTTTGAAATAAATTGAATTTCTTCGAGGAGTTTTATTATTTATGAAAGTAATTGAATTTCTACGTAGAATTTTATTAAAATTTTGAAAATAATTGAAATTTTGACGAGAATTTTGGAAAATTTTTGTGAACATATTTGAATTTCTGCGAAGAATTCTATTGCTTCTGAAAATAATTGAATTTCTACGTAGAATTTTATTAAAATTTTGAAAATAATTGAATTTCGGAGAAGAATTTTATTATTTATAAAATTAATTGAAATTTTGACGAGAATTTTGGAAAATTTTGAAAATAATTTAATTTTGGAGATGAATTTTATTATTTATAAAAATAATTGAAATTTGGACTAGAATTTTGAAAAATTTTGAAAATAATTGAACTTCGGAGAAGAATTTTATTATTTATATACAGATAATTGAAATTTGGAAAGGAAATTTAAAAAAAATTTTCAACATAATTGAATTTCGGAGAAGAATTGTATTACTTTTGAAAATAATTAAATTTCTGCAATCAGTTGTAATAATTATTAATAATCAATTAAATACCTATATATATTTAATAAAAAAATTTCTAATAATCAAAATTTCGTAAAATTAAATTGTTAACAAGTGGATTTCGAATTATTTTAATCGAATTTTTTTGCTTTTCATTCAATAACTGGAATATTAAAAACATTTTTAAATATTATTAAAAATAATTTATTTAGAGAAGAATTTTTATTAAAATTTCTAGATAATAATTGAACTTAAATTATGATGAATTGAAATTTTAAAAAACATTTTCAAATATTATTAAAAATATAAGTAATAATTGATTTAAGGAAGAATTTCAATTAATAATTTCAGAAAATAATTGAATTGAAATTATTATTTATGTTCTTTTCAATTAAATCAAATTTTACTGTCATATTAAAAAAACCTATTTTTTGCAAATTTTTCAAACAACTTTTCAAAGAAAAGAATCTCATATTCTACGGGAAAGAATAAATAAATAATTATCCTAAGTATACAATGCCATTTGGCATTTTTTTCAGTCAATATATCCACCGTTACATTTAAGGGTATAATCACAAGTGCAATTTCAGTCATTTTATGAGCTTAAAATACATTACTTTTCATTCTCATTTAGAAAGAAAGGAATTACAGTCCTAATATTTACTGGAATTTTATTAACAATAATGAATAGTTTAAAATTTTTGCAAATTATACGTTCATTTGTTTTTTTTTATTTCTTTATTGGGTTGTATAATTATAATTGAAAACCTATATCGTAATTACAATTCCATCGCATATGTCTCGTATTTATATTGAAAACTAAAATTCAGTAATTCAACGCGTGTACACGCTATACCTACTTTTTTTTCTTTGCCATTAAATTCGGTATTTTGCTTTTGATTGATTGCACTGTAACCTGTCAGATTAAATCAATATTTCCCTGAAGTTGCAGATTTGAAAACTGTAACAAATGTCTCCAATATATTTTGTAAAAACAGATTTTAGAAAGGTGCTTTCATAAAAATCAAAGTCAATTTGTTATTTAAAATTGTGATATAAATTGTTGCGGAGGTTATTGCTGAAAAATTAAATGAAACATTGTTTGATGAAATTTAAATTGAGAGGACTATAGTAAATTTTAATTATTTTGAATTTTGAATTTATTCTGAAATCTGGAATTAAATAATGTAGGAATTATTTACAATTTGTTTTTATTATTGTTATCGGGAAATATTGTATTAAATTATTTTTACTTTGGAAAATTTTTCTCATTCTCTGAAAATCGATAAATTTAATACTGCAATGAACGTTAAAACGAATCAGGGTTGCCACAAGTCAGAGAATTGAGGGAAAAGTCAGGGAAATTAGAATTGGTCAGGGAAATAAGGGAAAAGTCAGGGATTTTTATTAAAAGTTATTTTTAATATCTACTATTTTAATAAAATTTTACAAAAGAATTATATTATTTAAACAACATTTTAATAAAAATTTCACAGGAATTCAAATACATACCAATTTTTTATATATATTTCTTCGCACCAATTCAATAATTTTCAATTTTTCAATGAAGTTTCTCCAAAGAATTCAAATATATTCAGAAAATTGAAAAAAATAGTTCTGAGAAATTCAATTATTTCGAAAATTTTAAATAAAATTCTTTTAAAAATTCTATTATTTAAAATAAGTTTTGCAAAAATTCTTTACAAGAATTAGTTAATAAACTTGCAATTTTAATAAAATTTTCCTATATACAATTCAATTATTTTGAATATAATTCTTCTTTAGAATTCAATTATTTTCACAAATAATTTATTTTTTTTATGGGAATTCAATTATTTAAAAAAAAATTTAAATAAAAGTCTTCGCTAGAAATCAATTATTATTTTGATAAATAATAAAACTTTTCTTGAGAATTCAATTATTTAAAAAAATTTTGATGAAATGCCTTATAAATTTGAAAAATTATAATAAAATTGATCGTAGAATAAAATTATTTTCGTAAAATATAACATTCTTACTAGGAATACAATTATTGTCAAAAAATTTTGTAAGAATCTTTGAAAGAATTCAATTATTTTCGTAAAAAATAAAATTCTTCAAAGCAATTCAATTATTTAAGAAATTTTAATAAAATTCTTTTCAAAAATAAACATTTTCACAGGAATTCAATTATTTAAAACAGAATTTTTTTCAAGTCTTTGTCAGATTTCAATTATTTTCAATTTTTTAATGAAATTTCTCGATGGAATTTAATTATTTTGAAAAAGTTTTAAAAAATTCTGAGAAATTCAATTATTTAAAAAAATTTTTTTATAAAATTCGTTGCAAGAATTTAATTATTTTCATAAATAACAAAACTTATCGCAGAATTTCAATTATTTTTTATACAATTTTAAATATGATGATAGAAAATTGAAAAATTGAATTGTAAACAAGTAGATTTCAAAATTATTATTTTAATTGAATTTTTCTGTTTTGCTTTAAATAATTAAAATCTTAAAGAACATTTTCAAATATTATTAAAAATAATTGATTTAGAGAAAAATTGTAATTAAAAATTCTAGAAAATTATTGAATTGAAATTATGATTTATGTATTCTGTTCATTTTAAACAAAAATTTGTTGTCATATTTTAGAAAAAACCTGATTTTTTTTTGCAATTTTGTTGCAAACATAATTTTTCTAAGAAATTTATTTAAGAAATAATTTTACTTTAAAATTCTATAGATAATAATTTAATTTAAATTATAAAAATAATTTTTGAGAAGTTATAATGGTCATTTTTATAAATATTTGAATTTAAAGGGGTTTCAAATTGAAATTTTAGAAAATTTTAATTTTAAATAATTTTAATTAAAAAGTCTAAAAAAGTTACTTTTTGAAAAATTGTTATTTAAATTTGTTTGAAAATGCAATTCAATTATTTAAGAAATTTTAATAAAATTCTTCCCAAGAATTCAATTTTTTTCAAAAATAAACATTTTCACAGGAATCCAATTATTTAAAACAGAATTTTTTTATTTCTTTATCAAATTTCAATTAATTTCATTTTTTTAATGAAATTTCTCGATGAAATTTAATTATTTTCAAAAAGTTTAAAAAAATTCTGAGAAATTCAATTTATTTAAATAAAAATTTGAATAAAATTCTTCACAAGAAATTTATTATTTTCATGAATAATAATATTTTTCTCCGGAATTTAATTATTTTTACAAATAAAATTCTTTAAAAAATTTTTTAATAAAATTCGTTACAAGAATTTAATTATTTTCATAAATAACAAAACTTATCGCAGAATTTCAATTATTTTTTATACAATTTTAAATACGATGATAGAAAATTACATTTATTCTTAATTTTTTTTTTTTAAATTCACCGAAAGAATTCAATTATTTTTAAAAATTTTGATAAAATTCTTCATAAAAATTCAATTTTACAAAATATTCAATTATTAAATAAATTATTTATTTTTGTATGTAAATAATTGAATTCAAGAAAAATTTTCTTATAAAAATTTATTAAAAAATGAATTTCAGGTAAAATTTTAGTTAATAAATAATTGAATATTAGAAGAATTATTGCGTGAATTTTTAGAAATAATTGAATTTTGAAATGGGTTCAAATTAAAATCTTCGAAAATTAATCACTTCGAGTCGAAGACTCGGAGTGGTCGATTTCCTCATGTTTTAAAATAATATATTCTCATAAGTTATTGAATTTGAGAATCTTAATTCCTATAGAAAAATAATAATAATTAAATATTTATTTAAAAAAGAAGTTATTGATGTTCTTCATTATCAGAGAAAAAGTGAAAATTTTGTCTGGAAATCAGGGAAAAGTCAGGAAAAACAAAATTAAATTTTTGTGGCAACCCTGCGAATGACAAGTTTTTATTTCGACTTTTTATGCGAATATAACATTTTTAAAAGAGGATTTTAGTTTTAATATAAGTGAATAATTTAATTTTTTTTGTCTGTCATATGGAAAATTTTTCTAAGGGAAGAACAATTTTTGGTTTTCATGGTCAACCTTTGAGCTGGTTTTCGATGCGAATGAAAAACAGTATTTCTCATTTCTCTGAGAATTAATCTCATTTCAATGAAATTCGCATGAATTATTAACAAAGGACTTTCCCTTTGATAACAGTAGTATAGGTATTTTGTAATTCTTCTAGACAAAATGCTCGTTCAACATTACATTTCAGTTTAATGCACATAAGCAACAGTATTACAATCCCTAATTTGTTGGCGACGATGCATGAAACTCTGGACGCAGGAATTAATTTTCGTATATAGCCGCAGATTATTTGGTCGATTTTTGAAAAGTTAGTGAGAGAGAGAAGCTTAACACAAAATATTGTGATATATATATATTCACACTCACACGTCATATATGAGGAAGATTCTCAGTTCATGAATTATGCATATTTTCCACGATACCGAGTGTCTGAGCGATGGAAAACCCCACAGAAACGACAGACTCTATATTAGAATGAAAAATTCCACACGGCGTTTAATGCTTTGTTTTATAGCAGTACAAACTACCCTCATAACATGCTCTCCTCTCTTCTCCTCGACCCAAACAACCAACAGTCCACTCTCGCGCTATATATCTCGAAATTTCCACGAAAATAAACCTCACCTTCTTCTTTCATTGTTTTATTGCTTTTAATTAACTTTTTTTTTCTCTACTTCCCACCTTGTAAACAGTGGCTAATTTTATTTTTCACATTGTCCACATTTAACACCGCGCTTCACTGTGTGTAATTTGTTACACAAACTCGTTGAGAATTTTTATAAATAAAAAGAAAACAGAGATGGATAAATTTGTCTAGGGGTTAATTTTATTTATTTATTTATTTTTTTTTTTGAAAAAAGCAAAACTGGAGTATTCAGGATTGTCACAAAAATTTAATTTCGTTTTCCCCTGATTTTCAGACAAAATTTTGACTTTTTTCCTGAATCCAAAGAATATTATGATTCACTCTAAAAATTATTCCTAAATACTCAAAAAAAAAGTTCTATTATATTTATTTGCGAATTTCTCTAAAAGTAAAATTATTCAAAAACATGAATAACTTCATTTTTTGATAAATATTTAATCATTATTATTTTTCCATAGGGAAAAAGATTTTCAAAAATTTTAAATTTAAACATTTTTAAAATCCAATAACTTATATTTATAAAACATAAAGATATCGATAATCGCTTTCTTCATGTTTTATAATAATTAACGATGACCGAGTGATAAAATTATTATTTTATATTATAAGAATATTGTTACTGTAAATTCTTCCAAAAGATTTTCATCATTTCAATTTAATTATTATTTTCTAAAAGTTTTCAATAAAATTCTTCTTTATTTTTAAAATTTTTAAAAAACTTCTTTGAGAATTTTCAAATTCATTTGTTTACAATTCAATTTTAAGAAATTTTGATTATAAGGAAATTCTTCAGTTAAATATTTGTTACAAAATAAAAACTTTAAATAATTTTTTAAAAAACCAATTAAACTTTTTCAGAAAATTAATTCTACAGAATTGTTAGTTAAAAGTAAGGAAAATTCAGATTTTCAAAGATTTTAATTTTAAACCTTTTCAAAAAAAATTTGAAAATAAATGGATTATTGCAAAGAAATTTATAAAACAATTTGTAAATAATTGAATTTCTGTGAAATTTTTACTATTAATGAAAATAATTGAACTCCTAAAAACAATTTTATTATTTCTGAAAATAATTAAATTCTCGTAAAAAATTTTATAATTTCTGAAAATAATTGAATTCTTACAAAAAAATGTATAAAAAATTAAATTCCTGTGAAATTATTATTTATTTGACAGGAATTATATTAAAATTTTAAAAATAATTGAATTTTAGAGAAGAATTTTATTATTTATAAAGATAATTGATATTTTGATGAGAATTTTGTGAAAATAATTGAAATCTTTACAAGAATTTTATTCAAATTTTGAAAATAACTGAATTTTGAACATAATTGAATTTTTTTGAGGAGTTTTATTAAAATTTTGAAAATAATTGAATTTCGGAGAAGAATTTTATTATTTATAAAGATAATTGAATTTCTGCATAGAATTCTTTTAAAATTTTGAAAATAATTGAATTTCGGAGAAGAATTTTTTTATTTATAAAAATAATTGAAATTTTGACAAGAATTTTGGAATATTTGTAAACATCATTGAATTTCTGCATAGAATTTTATTAAAATTTTAAAGATTATTGAATTTTGGAGAAGAATTTTATTATTTATAATATTAATTGAAATTTTGACGAGAATTTTGGAAAATTTTTTAAATAATTGAATTTTGGAGAAGAATTTTATTATTTATAAAGATAATTGATATTTTGATAAGAATTTTGTGAAAATAATTGAAATCTTTACAAGAATTTTATTCAAATTTTGAAAATAACTGAATTTTGAACATAATTGAATTTTTTTGAGGAGTTTTATTAAAATTTTGAAAATAATTGAATTTCGGAGAAGAATTTTTTTATTTATAAAGATAATTGAAATTTTGACGAGAATTTTGGAATATTTGTAAACATAATTGAATTTCTGCATAGAATTTTATTAAAATTTTGAAGATAATTGAATTTTGGAGAAGAATTTTATTATTTATAATATTAATTGAAATTTTGACGAGAATTTTGGAAAATTTTTTAAATAATTGAATTTTCGAGAAGAATTTTTTTATTTATAAAAATAATTGAAATTTTGACGAGAATTTTGGAAAATTTGTGAACTTAATTGAATTTCTCTGAGGAGTATTCTTAAAATTTAGAAAATAATTGAATTTCGGAGAAGAAATTTATTATTTATACAGATAATTGAAATTTTTGAAAATTTGTAAAAATAATTCAATTTCGGAGAAGAATTTTATTATTTAAAAAGATAATTGAAACTTGGACGAGAATTTTTAAATGGTTTTGAACATAATTGAAATTCTGCGAAGAATGTTATTACTTTTGAAAATAATTAAATTTCTGCAATTATTTGTAATAATAATTAATTTAATTTATATTGAAAAATTTAACTAATTTAAAAAGAATTTGTATTATTAGAATATTAAATATTTCGATTTATTTAACCATCGAGACATCGAGTTTTTGAGTATTGCACTTTTTCGAAAACAAGCTCTTTTTTGATTGAAAAAGCTCCCTTTTATCCAAAAAAAGTACCCTTGTTGAAAAAAATATTAATAATTATAAAATAATTAAGCATCAAAAACATTTTCTTTTCTATGAAAAAATTATTTTATGTTGCAAAGATGATTTAGGAAAGCTCCTTCTTTGGGCCTTATAGAGTCTTATTATTTACTTTTTCCATAGAAACTTAAATTAAAAAAAAAATTGTTGAACCTTATGAAATTTAATTTTTCTAAAGTCGAACCAAGGCTTGATTAAACACAATTACTTTATAAAATCCTAATTAATTATATTTTAATTAAAAATTGATTAAACGATTAAGAACCCTAAATGTATCATCATAGTTGGATGTAATCCATTAAAGAAATATTTTCACTAAATCTCTTTTAGAAATGAAAATATAGAGAAAAAAGAAGTCGTTTTCCCGTGATTTCTGACGCGGACAAAAAAGTGAGATATATATATATATATATATAAAGCCTTTGACGTTTGCCGGCTAGAATTTTTTTTTCGCGCCTTTCGAAACGCTTCAAGTGTTGGGAAAAAGGTGTTGAATAATTTTTTGACAGACGATGCGCGCACGTGCACAAATGATGGTTCAGTGCACGTGCATTTTTGCTCCAATACCATAATATAAAGATCACCAAACTATTACATAACATATGTGCACATTTATAAATTTTGCATTCAATATACACACGTATATTGGGAAAATATTTTGACGATCAAAAAAAAAAAAAAAAAAAAATGAGAGAAACAAAAAAAAATCGATGAGAATGATGTTTAATAAGTCACAGAGTACTGAAAGCAAGTTACCCTTCATTTGCGGGTTATTGCAACCAATAAGCGTAAAGTGTGAATTATTGGTGATCGATTTTATAGGGAGGCTTGACAAAATGCTGAACACCCTTTTCGAATTTCGTATACTACATGACCCGCATCATGATTTATATCCAGTTTGATGACATCAAGTGTACTTCTCACTTGTTAATATATTCCACGTAAAATATTCAAAGACCACATATATTCCATTGCTTTTTAATGAAGTGATAATTATTCCGAGAGTTTTTCATATATCACACATATAGTTTTTTAGGTCATACATATTATTATTTTTAATATTATAATTATCAACTGACATCTCTTTGTATTTTTAATTGAATATTTCATTAACTTTTTGCATCTGGAGGATAAATATTTTATGCTTTATTATAAAAGGGAAGTTGCTTTTTCTGAATTAAAAAAAATTATCCATTTGTAAACTAAATTTCATTATTGGTTATTGTTTCCGTAAAAATTTCTCTGATTTATTAAATCGTATTAAAATATTTTTCAAAAATAGTTTCCACAGAGCATTATTGTTAGAAACAATTCAACAAATAAATAAATTATAAAGCTACAGAGGAGTATATTATTGCTAGAGGTAATTTCCATATAAGTAAAATTCTTAAAATCAACATTTGTTCTCGTTTTTGTCCTTTAAAATGCACATGTTGGTAAATTGCAGCGAAACAATTACACAAAGAGAATAATACATTATGGCTTACAATAATTGGAAACGCTTGTATGTAATTAAACTTTGTTTTTCATTAGCGGAAAAAAGGTAGAAATTAGTATTATTTGTATGGAGAAATATTTAGTGGAAATTTACTCAATCGAAATAGTGATCTATTTTTCTCGTTGAGCAGAAAAAGTCCCAGGGTTGCTACGCAACTTTGACAACCTTGAAAAAACTTGAAAAAGCTAGGAAAATTTGATCGAAATCCTGAAAAATTGTTGTTTTCTAAATTCATGATGATTATTCTTGAAATCTAATTAAATTTTAGAATTCATAATATTCTTCCTAGGAATACAATTATTATCAAAAATGATTGTAACAATCTTCAAAAGAATTCAATTATTTTCGTAAAAAATATAATTCTTTAAAACAATTCAAAAATTTAAGAAATTTTAATAAAATTCTTCCCAAAAATTTAATTCTTTTGAAAAATAAAAATTTTCACAGGAATTGAATTATTTAAAACAGATTTTTTTTATTTCTTTGTCAGATTTAAATTACTTTCAATTTTTTAATGAAATTTAATTATTTTCAAAAAGTTTTAAAAAATTCTGAGAAATTCAATTATTTAAAAAAGTTTGAATAAAATTCTTCACAAGAAATTATAATTATTTTCATGAAAAATAATATTTTTCTCTAGAATTCAATTATTTTTACAAATGAAATTCTTTATAGGAATTTAATTCTGTAAAAAATTTTTTAAAAAAATTCGTTGCAAGAATTCAATTATTTTCACAAATAAAGAAATTTAACGCAGAATTTCTATTATTTTTTATACAATTTTAAATATAATGATGGAAAATTGCATTTATTCTTAAATTTTTTTTTAAATTCACTGAAAGAATTCAATTATTTTTAAAACTTTTGATGAAATTCTTCATAAAAATTCAATTTTAAGAAATATTCAATCATTAAATAAATTATTTATTTTTGTATGTAAATCATTGAATTCTCGAAAAATTTTCTAATAAAAATTTATTAAAATATGAATTTTAGGTAAAATTTTAGATAATAATTGAATATTAGAAGAGTTATTGCGTGAATTTTTAGAAATTTTAAATAGATGAATATCACAAAGTTTTAATATGAAATTTTATCAATTTTCAATGAATTTAATTAGAAATTTAAAAGAATTTAGATTTTTGAAAAATGGCAAAAAAACTCAACTCAAAATTACAATTTTAATCGATTTCAATAAATTATTATAAATAAAAAATAAATTCAAATATGAATTTCAGTTAAAAATACTAAAATAATTCAATTTTTTTTAGAAAAGTTACAAATGATAGTAGAAATTCAATTATGATCAAAAATTAAAAAAAAAATTCTTTTCAAAATTTCAATTATCTTTAAAAATAATCAAATTCTTCTCCAAAATTTCAATTATCTTTAAAAGTAATAAAATTCTTCTTCAAAATTAAATTATTTTCAAAAATTTTATTAAAATTCTGTTCAAAAACTTCAATTATTTACAAAAATTTTCCTCAATTTAATGATTTTCAATATCAATGGTTTTAATAAATTTTCCAAAAAAAAAAAAAATTAAATGTTTGCGTAGAATTTTGTTAAAAATTTTTTTCATTTAATTATTTTAAACAAATTTCAACAGAATTTCACGCAAACATTTAATTATTTTTATAAATTTCTTCTCAATAATTAAATTATAATAATTAAATTATTTTCATAAATAATATCAATATCAATAAATTATTTATTTTCGTATTTAAATAATTGAATTTTTGTTGAATTTTCTATTAAAAATTGATTTAAAAATGCCTTTCAGTTAAAATTTTAAATAATAATTGATAAGGTAAATTTCTCAAGAAATGCAATTCTTTATAATTTTATTAAAATTCTTCTAAAGAATTCAATTATTTTCGAAAATTTTAATAAAAATTCTAGTCAAGAATTCAATTATCTTCATAAATAATTAAATTCTTTTTAGAAATTTAATTATTTTCATAAATAAAACTCATCGCTGAATTTCAATTACTTTTTAATACAATTTTTAATCCAATTTCTTCGAAAAATGTAATTATTCTTAAAAATTTTGTTTGATTTCGTCAAAATAATTTAATTATTTAAAAATTTGTTGATAAAATTCTTTATCAGAATTCAATAAATTATGTATTTTCGTATTTAAATAATTGAATTTTCATAGAATTTTCAAATTAAAACATTTAAAAATCTGAATTTTTCGTACTTTAACTAACAATTGTGTAGAATTAATTTTTTTGGAAAGTTTAATGGATTTCTTTTGAAATTATTTCAAGTTTTGATTTTCTAATTTATATTCAATTGAAGAATTTCCGAATAATTGTTATAATGTAAAATAATAATTTTATCACTCGGTCATCTTTAATTATTATAAAATATGAAGAAAGTGTTTACTCCGAGTCGAAGACTCGAAGTGAACGCTTTCTTCATGTTTTATAATAATATTTTCATAAGGTATTGTATTTCAAAAGGTTTGAATGTGAAATTTTTAATTCCTAGGAAAAAATAATAATTGATGTTTTTGATTAATTTTACAATTAATGAAATTCTTAAATAAATTTATTTTTTATTTTTTAAATATAAATGTATTTTTAATTTTTAAAATTTTTTAAATAAATGTATTTTAATTTGAAAAATAATAAGTGTAATTTTAAAAACCTGGAAAAATTTCGTTTTTTAACTTGGAAAACCTGGAAAAGTCAGGGAATTTAAAATGAGCAAAAGCGTGGCAACCCTGAGTCACAATTTCTGCCTTTCTAGAGACAAAAAGAGGAAGTTATTTGGCAGTAAATTTAACCGTTTTTATTTAAATTTTTTTTAAAGAGACAAATAATAGTCTGGTGTGTGTGTGCTAATAACAGTTGTCGTTTGCAAATGGGGATGCTTTTCAATCGATATTAATGGTGCATCTGTCAAAATTACCCTTCCGGAGGACAAGTTGTGCTCTCTGCATGATTCCATCCGGACGAGAGAAAACTATACCGTACCCTGGGCCAAACAATACGGAACCGTATTGCCATACACAAGAAGGGAATTATAACGCTACATCGAATTACGTGTATCAGTCCTGAACAAATGTAATAAATAACAAACACGTACTTTAGCTTAAGTGCTTCACGTTTATACTTGTGTGTTGTGTGCATATATGTATTTGTGGATGGACAGTACCACACCTTATGGCACCATTTCTCCTTGCCGCTACATTTCCCTTATCTAAAGAGAGTACATCTCCTGCTTTCATCTGTTACTCTGCTATTGTTTAAGGTTAGGTGTTGTAAAATTCGTTCAAAAATTGGATGAAAAGCACTTTTTTCGGAGACATTTATCGGTAATTTAATTATTCACAGGGTGGCCCCACATGTCAGTAAAGTCAGGGAAATGTCAGTAAAACAAAATTTTTCTCAGTAAAGTCAGGGAAAGGTTAGGAAAAAAATTGTTTTGTCAGGGAAATTTAGAAAATTGAGATTTTTTCCACTTATTTTTAAAAATTGCGACTTTCTCCATTTTTCTTCCAAATATTGCAACAAAATAAATAACAAATATATAACAAAATATATTTTTTAGTATTAAATGTAACTGATTTTGATTTTTATTGTGCAAAAAATAACTAAAGAAATTTTTCAAAAATTATTTTTGAAATATTTTTCTATTTAAATTTTCGAAATATACAATATTTATAAAAAGATTTCGATTAATTGAAATTTTGTGAAATTTAATTGAAAGTAATAAATTCTTTAAAAATATTTTGTTAGAATTTTTTAATATCAACTTTTTAAGAATTTTAAAAGTAAATTTTCAAAATAATTTTATCGAAAATTTTAATGAAAAATCTTTCCAAATATTTAATTAAAATTCATCAAAACATTAATTAGTTTTTTTAAATATTACAGAAACTATTTTAAGAAATTCAATTGTTTTCGAAAAATTACATTAAAATATTTTTAAAAACTACTTAATTCTTAGAATTTTTTATCATAATTTTTTCAGATTTAAGTATCTTCGAATAAAGGAAACAGAGCGCGAACTAAGTCCGTAAAGTTTGTAAATTTGCTTCAAGTCCGTAAAAGACAGTTTTTTTTTTTAAAAAAAGGTCCGTAAAGTCCGTAATTTGATTGAGAAAAGACGAAAAGTTCATAAATTGTACGATATAATTTGGAGAATTTTGGAGAAGTTACAAATGATTGCAGAAATTCAATTATTTTTAAAATAATTGAATAAAATTTATATTATATTTATTTTTTATATTATATTATATTATATTTTTATTTTATATTTTTAAAATAAAATAATTTAAATAAAATTCTTCGCTAAAATTCAATTTTGTTCAAAAATTTTTAAAAATTCGAAGAAGAAATTCAAATATTTTTATTAATAATCAAACTCCTCGAAGAAATTCAATTATTTTCAAAAGCATTAGAATTTTTTGCAGAAATTCAATTATGTTCAAAAGTTTTTAAAAATTCTCGTCAAAATCTCAATTATTTTTACAAATTTTCAAAAATTCTCGTGAAAATTTCAATTATTTTTATAAACAATAAAATTCTGCTCCGAAATTCAATTATTTTCCGAAATTTTTTATATTCTTGTCAAAATTTCAATTTTCTTCATAAATAATACAATTCTTCTCCAAAATTCAATTATTTTCAATATTTTAATAAAATTCTACGAAGAAATTCAAATATTTTAATAAATAATCAAACTCCTTAAAGAAATTCAATTATTTTCAAAAGCAATAGAATTCTTTGCAGAAATTAAATTATGTTCAAAAATTTTTAAATTCTCATAAAAATTCCAATTATCTTTAGAAATAATTAAAATCTTCTCTGAAATTGAATTATTTTTACAAATTTTCCAAAGTTCTCGTCAAAGTTTCAATTATTTTTATAAATAATAAAATTTTTCTCCGAAATTCAATTATTTTCCCAGATTTTTTAATATTCTCATTAAAATTTCAATTTTCTTTATAAATAATACAATTCTTCTCCAAAATTCAATTATTTTCAAAATTTTAATAAAATTCTTCGCAAAAATTCAATTATGTTCAAAATTTTTTAAAAATTCTCGTTAAAATTTCAATTATTTTTAGAAATAATTAAATTTTTCTCCGAAATTCAATTATTTTTAAAAATTTTAATAAAATTCTTGGCAAAATTTCAATTATTTTCAAAAATTTTCCTCAATTCAATGATTATCAATATCTACTATTTTCATAAAATTTTCCAAAAGAATTCAATTATTTATAAAAAAAATTAAATAAAATTCCACACAATCTTTTAATTATTTTCAAAAAATAATAAAAATTTCACAGTAATTTCATTATTTACAAATTTTTAAAAAAATTTCTTCGCAATTATTCCATTATTTTCATAAATAATAAAATTTTTACAGGGATTCAATTATTTGGGTAAATAATAAAATTCTTATTAGGAATTAAATTATTTTGATAAATAATAAAACTCATTGCAGAATTTCAATTACTTCTAATACAATTTTAATCGAATTCCTCGAAAAATGTCATTATTCTTAAAAATTTTATTAAAATTCGTCAAAAGAATTTAATTATTTAAAAATTTATTGATACAATTCTTTATGAGAATTCAATTTTAAGAAACATGCAATTATTCAATAAATTGTTTTTTGTATTTAAATAATTGAATTCTAGTAGAATTTTCTTATAAAAATTGATTAGAAAATGGATGATTTATGTTAAATAAGTTTTGTTAAGTAAAAGTTACTTCAAATGAGTTTTGTTAAGTGAAATTTAGTGTAAAATAAGTTTTGTTAAGTGAAAATTAGGTCAAATAAGTTTTACCAACTGAGATTTAGGTCAAATGAGTTTTTTAAAGTGAAATTTAGATCAATTGAGTTTTGCTAATTGAAATTCAGGTCAAATAAGTTCTTTTAAGTGAAAATTAGGTCAAATGAGTTTTACAAAGTTAGATTTAGGTCAAATGAGTTTTGTTGAGTGAAATTTAGGTCAAATGAGTTTTTTTAAGTGAAATTTAGGTCAAATGAGTTTTACCAACTGAGATTTATGTCAAATGAGTTTTGTTAATTGAAATTTAGATTAAATTAGTTTGTTAACAGAACTTTATTAATTCAAATAAAGTTAAAAATAAATAATAAAACTCCAATTATAAAATATAATTGGAGTTGTTTTTTTTAAATCTAGTGCGTTGTTTTTCCTCGGAATTATAGAGTTGTAAAATTGTCATTCGATTTCTGAATTTTTTCTATATGACATCTACTTAACAAAATTTAAGGAAAAAATGTTTTCTTTTGTTGTGAGTTTGTCAATATTTTTTGACTTTGTTTTCTCTTCTTGCTCTTCATTCATTATTTACTCTGCAATTTTTACTCTAATATCTCATTATCTTGGTCTTGAGACAGTTTTTCCCTTGAATAATAAAAGCCACATAATGTAAAAATGCTCTGTGAATACATAAAGATTATTATTCCACGGAAATCAATCTCTACCTCGCATTCAAACCACGTACATAATCTTCGAGCTTCGAGACTTTCAACGTCAAAATATTTCACTGAAATATATCTAAAGAATAATTTCTCTCTTTTTTCCCTGATACTGAATTAATTATTTCTTTTGAAATAATTTATAATAAGTTTAAATCTGTTGCATTGAGATCAGTATATACTTTGTGTTGCTATTTGTGTCAGTCTAAAACATTTGTTGAATATTCTTTAAAACTTTTGCATTTATTTGAAACTTTTTATTGCTTGAATCTTGTTATTTAAAAGTTCTTCGTTAGGAATTCTTAGCAGATAATTTTTGATACAAATTTTTTAGTTTCATGCTGGGGAAACTAAAGGAGAAGAATCTAGCAGACATTTGTTGATGTAGAATATTCTTCAAAATTTTTGCTTCTATTTAAAACTTTTTATTGCTTGAATCTTGTTATTTAAAAGATTTTTGTTTCCTCATGAGAAAACTAAAGGAGAACAATCATTAGCAGATAATTTTTAGTACTGATTTTCGTCTATTTTTCTCATGAGGAAAAGACGAAAATCTGTATTGAAAATTATCTGCTAATGATTGTTCTCCTTTAGAGAATGTCTTGTATCGATTTAAAAATTGGTGCAAAGACAATTTGTCAAAACGAAAATTGTGTCGTCTATGCGATTCGCCAGCGTTAACCCAGATGATTCTTGGAATTATTCCAGATTTAAAGCGCTATTGGTGCCAAAATTTTGGAAATTTTTCTTTATTTCTACATTGATTTTTCGTTATTACTGGAGACAAGTTTTCAAATATTATTTTACATTTGGCGAAAAACAAGTGAATGTCGACAGGCAAAACAAAAGTTGTAGACGAGTTTACAAGTGGAAGGAATAACATTTTTCAAATTGCCCATGTTATTCAAATGTAATTGCAAAATTATTAGCGAAATTATGAAGATTAATGTTGGACAGGTTTTATTTTTAATTCGCTATTCAGTGTATTGTAATTATTGCCAATATTCGATAAGTTTAGATAATTTTAGTTTATTTTAAAATCTAAAAATAAGAATGGTTAATCTTATTGATTATCCATACATATTTTTAGATTTTAAAATAAACTAAACTGCGTAAAAAAGTTCAAACTAAAATCCAAAATTAAAATCCAAAAATAAGTGAATTTGCCTAAAAATGTAGAATGTACAGTTGAATATAAATATATATATATAAGGGTTCGTTTGCTAAATCGTTTTCACAGCAGCTCCATTCAGAGCTCTTACACAGATTAAATTTCATTTAATCGACACCACAGACGTAAAAGAAAAATTGAAATTAAATTTTAATACGCAAATGGAGCCAATACTCTAAAAGCAATAATTACGTTAGTTTCAACATTGGTTCACATAATTCAAGATACCGTTGGCCATCTATTTTGTTGTCTATGCACCGCGAAGGGTCCCTTTATTTAAGTGCTTCCGTCCCTGTCACTCCCGCTCTCCCAACCGCGTCCAATCGACTTCACAAATCCTTCCCACTAATAACAGTTACAAAAATATAATTGTCATTTGCTGCAGGAGACATTTGTGGTCGAGTTACATTTAAACAATAATTGCGTCTCTGTTTAAAATGCTCCTTACACAGCTCGCTTATTATAGAACCAAATTATTATTGTGTAATATTCAAATAAGAAGACAAACTCTCATTTGTTTTCAAAATTATTTACGTTCAAGTTTTTTTTCTTTCTTCGCAGTTTTTTTCTGAGTTTATCAAATTCAGACAAGAAGCGTATCAAAACGTTGCATGGCAACAATTTTAATATACGTTTTTTGTCTCAATTTGATATCTTTAGAAAAAATATGTTTTTATTATAAGTTTTTAATTCAGGCTTCCCACTCACCTACTAAAAGCTACTGTTTAATTAAGGCTATTTTCTTACATAAAAGTAACTTCAGATTCGTAATCAGTGACCCCAAAAACCCCGGAATAACAACTTTCAAGCAAATTCGATCAATTATTAAAAGTTCGTCCGCCATATTGAATCCGACATTTTGAATTTTGGAAAACTAACATTAGATTCGTAATCAGCTACCCCAAAAACCCCTAAGTAACGATTTTCAAGCCAATTAATTCATATTTTAAAAAAGTCGTCCTCCATTTTGGATCCGCCATTTTGAATTTTTCAAAACTAACATCAGATTCGTAATTAGCGACCCCAAAAACCCTCAAGTAACCAGTTTCAAGACTATTAATTCATAATTGAAAATTTTTTTACCCTCATTTCAATCATCATCAAAATTATCATTTTTCTTTGTTGGAAAATGTATTTCAATCATTTAAATGAAAATTTTAAGGGGGCCGAAAACAATAAAAAAACTCATTATCGACCCTCCTCCTTACTTCAACATTGTAATACAATTGTATTCTTGAATTTTTAGCTAAAATTCTTCTCTAAATTAATTACTTTTAATAATTATTGAGAAAGTTCATTGATAATTCAATTATTTATTAAATGAAAAAAAAGTTTATCGAAATTATTTCTGAAATCTACTTACTTACAATCAAATTTCATGAAATTTCAACAATTTGAAAATTTTTCAATTAAGTATTAAAAAAATCAACTAATTTCATAAAAATGTTATTACAAATTTTTCAAAAAAAGTAATTTTGTTCAGAATTTTTAATTCAAATTTATTCAAATTTTTCAATACTTCAATTTTAAACCTTTTGAATTATTTTTTGTAAGTTTTTTATAATTTTAAATCTAAAATAATTTAATTCTTGCATACAATTTTATTGCAATTTAAGAAAAAACTGAATTCTTTTTAAGAATTTCATAAGTTATAAAAAAATTTTTTAAAATAATTGAAAGTTTTACTGCAAAATTTTACAATTTATGAAAATAACCAAATTTCTGAGAGGAATTTTATTAAAACTACCTTCAAAATAATTGAATTACTAAAGAAATTTATTATTTATGAAAATAATTGAATTTCCGCAACAATTTTACTATTCATGAAAATAATTGAATTCCTGAGAAGAATTTTATTACAATTGTATTTAAAATAATTGAATTTTTGCAAGAATTTTTTACTATTTATGAAAATAATTGAATTTTTGTGTAAAATTTTATTAAAATTTTGAGAATAATTGAATTTCTGTAAGGAGTTTTATTATTTATGAAAATAATTGAATTTCGGAGAAGAATTTGATTATCTATAAAAAAAATAATTGAAATTTTAACAAGAATTTTTAAAATGTTTTGAACATAATTAAATTACTGGGAAAAATTTTATTGCTTTCAAATATGATTGAATTTCAGCGAGAAGTTTTATTATTTAAAATAATAATTGAATTTCGGTGTAGAATTTTATTAAAATTTTGAAAACAATTGAATTTTGGAGAAGAATTTTATTTTTTATAAACCTAATTGAAATTTTGACGATAATTTTGGAAAATTGTGAAATTAACTGAATTTTTGCGAGGAGTTTCATTATTAATGAAAACAATTGAATTCCTGAGAAGAATTTTATTATCTATAAAAAAAATAATTAAAATTTTGACAAGAATTTTTAACATGTTTTGAAAATAATTGAATTTCTGCGTGGAATTTTATTAAAATTTTTAAAATAATTGAATTTTGGAGAAGAAATTTATTATTTATAAAAATAATTGAAATTTTGACGAGAATTTTGAAAAATTTTTTAAATAATTGAATTTTGTAGAAGAATTTTTTTATTTACATATAAAAATAATTGAAATTTTGACGAGAATTTTGGAAAATTTGTGAACTTAATTGAATTTCTTTGAGGAGTATTCTTAAAATTTAGAAAATAATTAAATTTCGGAGAAGAAATTTATTATTTAATACAGATAATTGAAATTTTTGAAAATTTGTAAAAATAATTCAATTTCGGAGAAGAATTTTATTATTTAAAAAGATAATTGAAACTTGGACGAGAATTTTTAAAATGTTTTGAACATAATTGAATTTCTGTGTAGAATTTTATTAAAATTTTGAAAATAATTGAATTTTGGAGAAGAATTTTATTATTTATAAACCTAATTGAAATTTTGACGAGAATTTTGGAAAATTTTGAAATTAACTAAATTTCTGCGAGGAGTTTTATTATTAATGAAAATAATTGAATTCCTGAGAAGAATTTTATTACAATTGTATTTAAAATAATTGAATTTTTGCAGGAATTTTACTATTTATGAAAATAATTGAATTGTTGCGAAGAATTTTATTAAAATTATATTCAAAATAATTTAATTCATTCAAAAAATTTTATTATTCTTAAAATAATTGAATTTTCACAGTAATTTTCGTATTTTTGAAAATAATTTAATTCCTCCGAAGAATTTCATTAAAATTATATTCAAAATAATTTAATTCATTTAAAAAATTGTATTATTTGGAAGTCTGACTAAAGATTTGTTATCAGTGACCGTAAAAACTCCCATAAGTATTTTTGGGTTTTTAATTTAGTGTTGTGATGTATGCCGTAAAGGATTAAAAATACTTTTTTGCCCCTTTTTAAAATAAATTATTGTGTACGAAGCCTTTTCTAAGTGATTTGTTGTCGTACTTTTTGACTATAATTTCAGAAATATTTGGAATGTGTGTTACTTTGCTATTTTATTGAGAAAAATGTGTTTCTTAACATTTTTCTAAAGGATAAAATATTTGTTGATGGAAATTTAAAAACATAGTTACGAACCGATACAAGTCTGCTGTATATTAGTTAAGATTTTAACAAGTTAGCAAAGTTTATTAGCCTTCGGTTTTATCAACTTTGATGTGATTAATGGAACGTCTAAAAGTTTCTAAGTGCTTTCTGGAAAAGTTGATGATGAAAATAACTTTGAGTAATTAAAGAGTAAATTTTTAACACAACACGAAAGAGAGAGAGAGAGAGAGTAAATAGCAATTTATTTTAGAGTTCATAGCGAAACACAGCCAGGTGGTAAATGTTCACCAAAAAGGTGGCGACTGGAGATATTTTTAAAGTACATTTTTAACACATTGCAATATTAAGAACGATACTTTTTCTTAATTGTAAAATATGTTTTTGTAAAATATCTTTTTGTAGAATAAATAACCTTTTGTAAAATGAGAATTTCTAAAAATTAAACGTGTCTTATCGCAGAGAATTATGAGCCGAAAACTTTCCTAACGTGACAGTTAATTGTTACAATTTTATCGTGTATTTAAACTTGTACAGTTCATAAGAAATCAAATTGCTGTAATTGAAGTGTTTTATAAATAGTCACATGACGCTGATTCTGTGCTTTAAGCTCTAATCTGATTGAAAACTGATTCAGATTTAATTCTAATTATAATTTATAAACCTAGACTAGAGTTAATGATTTTTATTCATTTTTGGTTTCAGAAATGTTAGTGTCTTCAGAATGGATGTACGAGTTAAAAGTTCCGTCTCGGGTTTTGTGTTCGAATTTTTTACAGTCGCGATCGTTAATTTGTAATGTATCCAAAGTGGTACCTTTTCGTTTTAAAAGTCATTTCGGGAGTGTTCTAAAGATAGTGTGTGCTTGTATCGACTGCTGTACTCAACCAGAAGATCCAGGAGAACAACTGGTGCTGATGTATACTTCGATCAACGACCGGTGAGTCATTTCAATTTGGTATTAAAGTAGCAATATTATTCTCTTTTTGAAACCTGAAACGAAAGTCTTTATGATAAGAAGATTCTTCTACTGATTAATTAGCAAACCACAAAGGGCAATTAATATTCTGGTTTAAATTTTAATCAATCATTAAAATTTTCGTGGTAAAATTTACTAGATCTCGTAAAATCTGATCGAAAATTTAAAAATATTCTATGCTCTTTAAAGGGATGTCTTACTCGATGCCATTTTTCCGTTGAAGTTCTGTGCAAAAATCGCAGTGACTTTGATAAATCTTTTAGTATTACATATATATACTCAGCATCAGGAAATAATTTGTTTGAATTTCAAAATAAACAAATTTTCGTTAAGTCGAGCATAAAAATGCATTCCTATACAAGTAACTATAGGGTTGCCAGAGAAATCAGGGAAATGTCAAGGAAAGTAGAGTTAGTCAGGGAAAAATAAGGAAATTTTATCAAAAATACTGGAAAAAATTAAATTTTTTTGAATTAGTAAGAAAATTTTTAATTTTGATTTAAGGAATAATTTCACTTAAATATTTCAAAATTAATTGAATTTTTAAAGAGTTGGGTTTACAATTTTCATAAATAGATCAACTTCAAAAGATTTCAATTTGAAATTTAATAAAGTTTCAATTTTAAATGAATTTAATTAGAAATTTTAAAGAACTTAGATTTTTAAAAACTTTAATAATTAAACCTCTTCTGAAATTAGTTAGATTTTTTAATATATATTTAATTAATTGTTAAAAATAATGAATTCTTAAAAGAATTTTAGTTAAAAACATTAAAAAAAACTGAATTTTAGAGAATTTTATTACTTTTAAAAATAATTGAATATCTACAATCATTTGTAAAAGTAATAAAATTCTTCGCCAGAAATTCAATTATATTCAACAATTTTTTTAAATTCTCGTCAAAATTTCTATTATCTTTATAAATAATAAAATTCTTCTTCGAAATTTAATTATTTTCAAACTTTTAATAAAATTCTTGGCAAAATTTCCAAAATTCTCATCAAAATTTCAATTATCTTTATAAATATAATGGAATTCTTCTCCTAAATTCAATTATTTACAAAATTTTATTAAAATTCTACGCAGAAATTCAATTACTTTTAAAAATAATAAAACTCGTCGCAGAAATTCAATTATTTTCAAAATTTTAATAAAATTCTACGCAAAAGTTAAATTATTTTCAAAATTTTAATAAAATTCTAGTCAGAAATTCAATTATTTTCATTAATAATAAAACTCCTCGCAGAAATTCAATTATTTTCCAAATTTTAATAAAATGCTGGGCAGAAATTCAATTATTTTCATTAATAATAAAATTCTTCTCCGCAATTAAATTATTTTCAAAATTTTAATAAAATTCTACGCAGAAATTCAATTACTTTTATAAATAATAAAACTTCTGGCAGAAATTCAATTATTTTCCAAATTTTATTAAAATTCTAGGCAGAAATTCAATTATTTTCAAAAGCCACAACATTTCTTGCAGAAATTCAATTATGTTCAAAATTTTCCAAAATTCTCGTCAAAATTTCAATTATGTTTATAAATAATAAAATTCTTCTCCGAAATTCAATTATTTTTAAAATTTTAATTCAATTTTACGCAGAAATTCAATTATTTTCATAAATAATAAAACGCTTTGCAGAAATTCAATTATTTTAAAAATTTTAATAAAATTCGACGCAGAAATTCAATTATTTTTAAAATTTTAATTAAATTTTTATGCAGAAATTCAATTATTTTCAAAATTTTAATTAAATTTTTATGCAGAAATTCAATTATTTTCAAAATTTTAATAAAATTCTACTCAGAAATTCATGTATTTTTTTAAATAATAAAACTCTTCGCTTTTTTCAAAAGCAATAAATTTTTCACAAAAATTCAATTATGTTCAAAACTTTTTGAAAATTCTCGTCAAAATTGCAATTATCTTTTTAAAAATAATTAACTTCTTCTCCAAAATTCAATTATTTTCAAAATTTTAATAAAATTCTTTTCAAAATTTCAGAAAATTAAATAAAGTTAAATAAAATTTTTCACAGAAATTCAATTATTTTCAAAATTTTCCAAAATTTCCGTCAAAATTTTAATTATATTTTTATAAATAATAAAATTCTTCTCCAAAATTAAATTATTTTCAAAATTTTAATTAAATTTTACGCAGAAATTCAATTATTTTCAAAATTTTAATAAAATTCTACGCAGCAATTCAATTATTTTAAAAATTTTCCAAAATTCTCGTCAAATTTTCAATTATGTTTATAAATAATAAAATTCTTCTCCGAAATTCAATTATTTTCAAAATTTTAATAAAATTCTTGGCTAAATTTCAATTATTTGCAAAAATATTCACGATTTTAATAAAATTTTCCAAATGAATCCAATTATTTAAAACAAATTTTAATAAAATTCTACGCAAACATTTAATTATTGTCATAAATAATATAAAATACATCACAAAAATTATGATATACATTTTTTGTCTCAATTTAACAGCATGTGACTGTTAGACATTCAAAGGTAATTTTTTCGACCACTTTTCTGTTCAAATATTTAATAAATTGAGCTGTAATTTTGTACAAAAGTCTAAAATACAATAAAGAAGGGCAGTGATGTGCAAAAGTTTTAATATTTTTAAAATCAATGATTACAAATTACTTTAAAATTATCAGTTGTCACGGTCACTTCTAATCAATTTCTCGTCTTTACCGATTTCAAAGTGTTTTATTATAATTTATTTTTTAATTATTTAAACTTTTGCACATTACTGCCCTTTTTTATTATATTTTAGACTTTCTTACAAAATTTCAGCTCAATTTATTAAATATTTAAAGAGAAATGTGGTCGAAAAAATTACCATTGAATGTCTAACAGTCACATGCTGTTAATATGCTTAGAAAAACTGTGTTTTTTGTTGAAGATTGACATGGAATTTTGAAAAATTAACAGGGTGACAGTTTTATCTTCAATCTTTTAAAATCAACATAAAATTTTGAAAAATCAACTTGATGCGCCAGTATTCAGAATCACTTCGTGTATTTCATGGACCAAATTATATTCTCCTGAACGCCTATTTCAATTCGAAAGCTGGTAATTTCTACCAATCTCGTCTTTTTGAAAAAAATACCAAAAATCATCGCATCATTAGTTTAATTTTCAGGATAGGATATTAGGGATAAAAAAAAGTGAAAGAAACGAAAGTAAAGGGACTTGTCGGAAAATCACAAGGCGATTTAATGCTCAAAGATCGATGATCAAGTCAGAGTAGACGGGGCCATTCTTTACAAATCCGTAATACAAATTAGAGACTCGTATAATACTATACGGATATAGCAGGCAAAACGAGCTTCCTGGCAGATTATCTGCCACCCTCCATAGTAGTGGAGCCGCATGTAGCAGAGAGAGCTGGGGTCTTTGGCAATAGGTATATCGTCTGCTCTCTCCGCGGAAAATATTGATCACTTTCTCTTTCTCTCTCTCTCACTTTCATTCGCATCTTCTCTCATTTTATCTCCACCCCATCCTTCTATTTCCTGGCCAACATTTAACAAACGCATTACGCTAGCCCTCTTTTAAAAAGATCGCACTTCTGACTTCAATGGGACGTGTAATCGGATTAGGATCAACACAATGCGTCCGCCTAGAATGTGTAACGTTCCACGCCAATTCCATCTGGTGAATTTTCCAAGTCCCGATCGTGTGTCTGGCGCGCGCGATCAGTCGAACCGCAACGATCGAAATCACGTGAATTCGAATCTTCATCTCGTTACAATCGTATAATCTGAAAAGGGGTTTGCGGAAGTTGTGTGAGCGGCTGCGTGCGTGTATGTGCGAAGAAGAATAGACATTCTATCCGTTCACGTCTATTTGTTTCCAGCGCAAATTAAACCATCTGGAAAACAAACTCGAGGCATTTATATTCGATGCTTTGTGGTGCTTTAGAGTACTTACTCGGATCTGTTATTTTACGACAAAGCTCCGTTATCTCTTAGATAAATAGAGAAATAAGTGCTAAACAAAACACACAATTGTTTTTGCTTTTCAGTAATAACAATATTGTCGAATACATTTTATACTTGTTTAAGAAAACTGTCTGGGGGGTTTTTTTGATTTTCAAATCTCAATAAGAAAAATAGAGGGTTTGAAGAAAGCAGACAAATAATTGGACATACATCATGTTAACGAATTTCTGAATTTCTTCCTATACACGAAAAAAATATAGAGCATTTTTTACTATTTACAAAATAAAACCTAAACTATCTGAAACTTTTTCTTATTTTTGCTTTGCAGCATTAACTATACTGTCGGAGTAAATTTTGCAAAATATTTACTGAAAGATTAGGAAAAGTTGTCAGAAATGTGCAGAAATTCTTGACAATTGAGGCATTACTATAGAAGTATAGTAAAAGCTATACTTTATTCGTTTACTTAGAAAAATTTTTTTACTGTAACTTATTCAAAATTATTTTTATAATTTCAATTCAATTCACTGTTAAAATTTTTAACTAAAATTCTCCTTTAACAGCATGTGATTGTTACAGAATTGAATGTTAATTTTTTCGACCACTTTTCTCTTAAAATATTAAATAAATTAAGCTAGTTTTTTGTGAATAACTCTAAAATATCATAAAGAAGGGCAGTGATGTGAAAAAGTTTTAATATTTTTAAAATTATTTATTAAACAATAACTTTAAAATTATCAGTTCTCAAAATCACTTTTAATCATTTTTCTCGTCTTTTCCGATTTCAAAGTATTTTTTTATAATTTATTTTAGAATTATTAAAACTTTTGCACATCACTGCTCTTCTTTATTACATTTTAGAGTTATTCACAAAAAACTAGCTTAATTTATTTAATATTTTAAGAGAAAAGTGGTCGAAAAAATTAACATTGATTTCTGTCACAGTCACATGCTGTTAAATCAATTATTTTTAATAATTTATGAAAAAATTAAAGGAACGGAATAATTTATCATTCGGTAGTAATTATATTAAAGGTGATTCGAAGAGATTGTTAACTTCTTCAACCTTTAATATAATTTTTGAAAAAGTTCTTTGAGAATTTTTAAATCTAGCTATTTTTACAATTTAATTTTACGAAATTTCTATTATTCGGAAATTCTTGAATTAAAAATATATTAGAAAATAAAAACTTCAAGTAATTTCAAAAAAGAAAATTAAATTAAATTTTTTCAAAACAATTAGTTGTACAGAATTGTTAGTTAAAAATATGAAAACTTCAAGATTTTAAAGATTTTAATTTAAAACCTTTTCAAAATTCAATTATTTCCAAAAATTCATGCTTTTAATATTAAATTATCTAAAATTTGAACTAAAATTTATTTTTAAATTAAATTTTATGCGAATATTCTACGAAAATTCAATTATTTTAATACAAAAATAAATAGTTTATTGAATAATTGAATATTTCTGAAAATTGAGTTCTCATGAAGAATTTTTTCAACAATTAAATAATTGTATTCTTTCGACGAATTTTAATAAAATTTTTAACAATAATTACATTTTTCGAGGAATTCGATTAAAATTGAATTAAAAATAATTGACATTCTCCGATGAGATTTATTATTTATGAAAATAAATATTATCATGAATAGTAAAATTCTTGCGGAAATTTAATTATTTTAAATACAATTGTAATAAAATTCTTCGTAGAAATTCAATTATTTTCATAACTAATAAAATTCTTGGCGGAAATTCAATTATTTTCATAAATAACAAAATTTTTTGAAAGAATTCAATTATTTTCATAAATAGTAAAATTCTTGCAGAAATTCAATTATTTTAAATACAATTGTAATAAAATTCTTCGCAGGAATTCAATTATTTTCATAACTAATAAAATTCTTGGCAAAAATTCAATTATTTCCATAAATAATAAAATTTTTTGAAAGAATTCAATTTTTATCATAAATAATAAAATTCTCCGCGAAATTCAATTATTTTAAATACAATTTTAATAAAATTTCTATGAAGAATTGAATTATTTTTAATAAATTTTCAATAAATTCTTTATAAGAATTAAACAATTTTCAATTCAATTTTAATCAAATTCGTTGAAAAAGTTTGTAAGAAGTCAATTATTGTCATAAATATAATAAAAGTCTTCAAATTTAATAAATTCTTCGCAAAATTTCAATTATTTTCATAAATAATAAATGTCTTTAGATGAATTCAATTATTTTAAATGCAATTGTAATAAAATTCCTCGCAGGAATTCAATTATTTTCATAAATAATAAAATTCTTTGGATGAATATTAAATTATTCTGAATATAATTTTAATTAAATTCCTCACAGAATTTTAGTTATTTTCATAAATAATTAAATTCTTCAGAGGAATTTTCAGTTATTTAAAAAAAATTTTATAAAATTTTTTATAAAAATTCAAAAATTATTATCAATACAATTATAATTCAACAACTCGAAAGAATTTAAGTGTTTTCAAAAATTTCCATAAAATTCTGAAAAAGAAGTCAATTTTTTTTAAATTGCAATCAAATTGTATGCAAGAATTAAATTACTTCAGATTCAAATTTATAAAAAAGTTACAAAAAATAATAGAAAGAATTCAAAAGATTAAAAATTGAAGTATTGGAAAATTTGAATTCATTTTAATAATAAATTCTGAAAAAGTTAATTTTTTAAAAAACTTGTATTGACATTTTTTTACAATTAGTTGATTTTTTTAATGCTTAATTGAAAAATATTAAAATTGTTGAAATTTCATGAAATTAGATTGTAAGTAAGTAGATTTCAGAAATAATTTAGATAAATTTTCTTTCATTGAATAAATAATTGAATTCGCAATGAACTTTCTCAAAAATTATTAAAAGTAATTAATTTAGAGAAGAATTTTAATTAAAAATTCTAGAATAGAATTAAATTACAATGATAAAAGTAATTTTACAGAAGTTAGATTAAAGAAAAGTATTGATGTTTTAAATAATTTTAAAATTAGAGATATTCAAAAATAAATGTATTGTATATATTTTTTGTGTGTATACAATTATTTTTAGAGTGAAATAAATTATGCTCTGGGGTCAATGATTTCTTAAATGAAATTTCGGACAATTAATATTTTGATATGTTAAATATTAATCTGATTTCCATCAAGGGAGACTTGTGTTGAAGTAGATTAATGAGAATTAGAAATTATGTAGATGAAAATTCATTGTCAAGTGAATTTTATTTTAAGTATAATTTACGTCAAGTGATTCTCAAGTGATTTTCGTGTCAAATAGAGACTTATGGACTGTAAATTTTATGCGTTAAAAGCGAACTAAAAATATTAAATGAAACTAAAAAGAAACTAAAAATAAAACTAAAAATAAAACTAAAAAATATTGAAAAATTCTATCAATTGAGGTTCATGTAAATTTTTATATCAAGTAAAACTTGCAAATTAGTTGTCAAATAAGATTTACAGCACATGATTTTTCTGAAATGGTAGATTAATACGTCATACTAGACTTATGCCAAATAAGAATTATGCTCAATGAGATTTATGTCAAGTGGGATTTGTGAGAATATTCATGCGCCTCATAAAAAAGCACTTAGAGATAAAAGATCTTGAACTATCCTTTTGGTCCTTAAATCATACTTTAATTCTTGAATTTTGACAATGTTTGGATGTGATAAATGGCTCGAAAGTAGGACTTAAAAGCTCGCTTAAAAAGAGGATTTCAAAGTTCTTCTTTAAAATACTGTTTTATTTTCCCTGTGTAACTGGTTTAAATAAAATTTATCGAATGCATTTAAATATTGTATACTTTCGTTAAACACATTTTAAACGTTTGCATTGAGCCAATAAATCTTTTGTCGCCAAAGTAGGAAAACAATTGACTGGAGATACAAGAACTTTAATGAATTCAAAGGAGAAAGAGAGAGAGAGAAAAAAAGAGATTTGTTTGGTTTTAATTCAGATTGTTTGCAGCAAGTAATTTATTTTCTTGATAAAATTTTTGAAGATAAAGTATTTGGATTATTATTGACATTTAAATTTAAACTCATCTTGTTGTGGCTATTTTTTTATTTAAGATTCTTCTTAAAGCTTTTGAGATAATGAGACGGGACTAAAAATAGTTACTGAAATTTGTCCAGTCACAAAATGAAATCAACATTATTACAATTGTAATTGTTTATCTTCAATGTTGATTGTGGGGTTTCCTGCTGTGACTAACAATCGTTGATCGTAATTTTCAATTAATTCGATTCAAAGAACTCATTATTCCTCTGTTTGACGCACTAGAACTCAGAACACCCGCCGATTTTCACTTTCAGTCAATTCACTTTAAGTTTCTTTGCTTATTTCTTCGACTTCCTCCCGCAAATTGAAGGAAAAAATATCAAAATAATGAAATAAATTTTTATTTTTTAATGCGCATTCCTAAGATCTGAAAATAATTTCCCAGTAAATTTTTTTGTATTTTTGTAAATTTAAAATGCGTGAAGTTTTTTTTTTTGAAAAAATAAATATTCAATTTATTATAAGTAGAGGGAAAGAAAATATTCAAAAGTATAAAGTGCGGGATAAACTTTTTGATTTCCTATATCGTTGACTGAAGTGTTTGTACTTTTTGAGAGGAATGCCTCAAGTTGTAAATGCAACTTTCCTCTTTTCAAAATGAAAAGAGGTCACTGTCTCTGAAAGTTTTCCAGGGAAGAAAAATACAGTATATCGTTCGACACTGGTGTTTGGGTAAATGTAGCTTTTTCTCTTTTCGTTTTACTTCTTTCTTTCTTTTCTTTTTCTTTTTTTTTTATTCTCTCTCTCTCCAGTGCCTCCTTCAATAAGAGCAGCCAATTCCCTCGATACTCTCTTGGGAAAAAGACGCAAGCAACCTTTTCGCGACACTTGACTCTTTCCCTTACTGTTTCCTTGCGGATCGATCCATCGACTCTCGTCGCGTACAATATGATCGAGAAAATAGGGATTATTCTAATTTCGCGTGACTGCGAATTGGGGTTATCGTTTATAATTAATCCCTTTTCGGTATTCTCTTGAATTATTAGATTTTCTTCTTTCAATTTCTCCTTTAATTCTCGTAATTTTTAACGAAATGTCTTAATTGAATTATTTAACCCTTGGAACTTACTTGGGGGACCATAAATTACGTGAGGCATTTTTTTGAAAATGTTAACCCCCCCCCCCCTTCCACTCTTTCTCTATGTGCTAAAAATTCTATATTTAGAAGCTTTGAATGCTCCTTGAATTTAACTTCTTTTTTAAAACTTTTGAATCACAATGAACTTTATAACAATACTCGAATTATTAAAAATATTTACTAATTTGAATTAGTGACTAACTGACTGCTCTTGAATTAGTAAATTTCTGCTATATTCTATTAGTTAAATTTACTAATAGATAAAAAAAAAATTCAAATGTAATTCTAGAATTTAATTATTAAAAATAAATTTAATTATTTACAGAAATAAGAAAAAATCAAAGTACTCTCTAAATTTGAATTATTAAAAATATTTACAATAATTTGAATTAGTGACTGACTTTTTGCTCTTGAATTAGTAAATTTCTGCTAATTCATTAGTTAAATTTACTAACTTAAAAACAAAAATTCATAATTAATTCTAGAATTTAATTATTGAAAATAAATTTAATTGCAGAAAGAAGAAAAATTCAAAGTTCTCTCTAAATTTTTGAATTTGTAAAAATATTTACTAATTTAATTAGTGACTCACTTTTTACTTTTGAATGAGAGAAATTTTAATTATAGTTATTAATTAATTTTAATTTAATTATAATTGTACATTATAAAAATTATAATTAATTTTACTAATAAATTAGTAGAAATTTACTAATTCAAAAGCAAAAAGTCAGTCACTAATTCAAATTAGTAAACACTTTTACTTTGTTACATTTTGTTTTAATAATTAAATTCTAGAATTACTTTTTAGTTATCAATTATATATAATTGTCAAAAGATTTTAGTTAGAAACAGTTGTAAATTTCAAAAATAATTGAATTTTAGAATGTTTTAAATTAGGTTTCAAAAGGTTTTAAATTAAATTTAAATTTTCTAAAATTACAATATTGCTTTGAAGAAATAAATATAAATTAAATATTTATTTAAAGAATTATTTGTTTCAAACAATTTTATTTAAAATTCTGAACAAAATTAAATTTCAGAGAGATTTTAATTCAATTTTTTAAAAAATACTTAAAAATATTTAAATTTGAAATTTTTTTAGAAATTGCAGTTTTGAACAGTTCTATTTAAAATTCTGAAAAAATCGGTTTTTAAAATATTTCAATAATTTTATTTTTTAAAGATAATTTAATATTAAAAATTTTATTTCTGAAAAATTCGGGTTTTAAAATATTTCAAATCCATTTTTTAAAGATAATTTAATATTTAAAATTTTTAATTCTGAAAAATTCGATTTTTGAAATATTTCGATTTAAGGGGTTACCCCCACTTGTAGCGCAAAAAAATAAGCCTTTTCTATGAATTTTTTTAAAGAAAACTACAAAACCTTTTTAATCTATAACTATATCATCTTAAAGAACACATATTGAAGAACTTTTAGTAATTTTTTTGTTAAAAAATATTACATAGTTAAGTGTTAAACTGCCGTCAACGAAATAATATTTTTATTTATACGGTTTGCGGTGACCAACATTGCGGCGAAGTGAATCATCGGAATCAAAAAATGTGGATAAATTTAGTCAAATATGAGTATAAACTAGTCTTTAATCGAAGGATTTAAAAAAATATTTATTTTTCACAAAATGGCTGACAGTCTAAGTTAAAAGTTCGATTTTAACGAAAAAAAACGTCCGTTTTTTGGCTATAAAACGGAAATTTTTTTCGAAAAAGAAAATCGAACGATTAAAGACTACATTTTTATGTATTAAATAAGCCTGCAAAATTTCAAGAAGATCGGTTCATTAGTGTTTGAGTAATCTTGGTCACCGACTTCAGAAATGCCATTTCGAGAAAAACGCGTTTAAAGTTTCAATTTCAGTTTCCACGAAGAAAATAATTTTTTTGTAAAGTTACATAGAATCAACTCCGGTAAGTGGGAGTACGTAATAGTTTGGTTTCCAGAAGTAGGCTGAAAAGTCATGGTGGTAATTAAAAAAAAGATATTCATTTTATCGATGCATAATTATATACAAATCAGTATATATCAGTCTCTTTCGTCTCTTTCAAAGCTCATATCTCAGTCAATTTTGTTGGAATTGACTTGAAATTTTCAGGACATACTTTCAGTTAAACAAAAAAATGCAATAAAAGAAAAATCGATTTTTTCAAAGTTGCAAGTGGGGGTAACCCCTTAATATTTTCAAGTTAATTTAATATTTATTAAGAATTGAAAATTTTTGAAATAATTGACATTTTCTAAAATTTAAAAAAAAAATAATTGAATTTTTTTAGGCTTATTGAAATTTTTCAAAAAAAATTTTATTTTTGAAATATTTTAATTCTATCTTTTCAAGATAATTTAATGTTGATTAAGAATTTCAAATTTTTGAAATAATTGAAATTTTCTAAAATTTCTTTTAAAAATAATTGAATTTTTTTGTTTATTGAAATTTTTGAAATATTTCTATTCTTTCTTTTGAAGATAATTTAATGTTTATTAAGAATTGAAAATTTTTTATATAATTGAAATTTTCTAAAATTTCTTCTAAAAATAATTGGATTTTTTTAGGGTTATTGAAATATTTGAAAAAAATTGTGGGAAGTTAACGACAGCAGTTAATATTATTTTTGAAATAGGTAGACAATCTTAAAGTTTTAAATCAATTTTTCGCATTTGAAAATTATCTTTTTTTTTCATAATATTGATCTCCTCTTGAAATTTTTATTATTCGGATCAGGAAGAAATCAAAATTTTGTCTGGAAATCAGGGAAAAACCAAATCAAATTTTTGTGACAACCCTGGTATTGTTTTGTACTAAGAGTCTGTCTGCAAATTTCGAAAAAATAAATGTTGCAAATTAAAAAATTTGTTTAAATCAACTAAATAAATGTTTTGCTATCAAACATTTATTTAGGTCAACTAAAAATTTGCTTCAGTTGAAGAAATCCTTTCTTCGAACTTAAAACATTTATTAAACTGATCAAAATGTTTATTTAAATCAATATTACTTATTTATTATTTAATATTTATTTATTAAACTGATCCGAATGTTTATTTAAGTCAAATAATTATTTATTTAAGCTAAGCAAACTTTATTTAGAATAAATATTAAATAAATATAACATAAATAAGTGTCGACGTTAACTTTAGAGAATTTCGTAGATTGTAGTTTAAATTAGAACGAATCAATTTAATTTTACATATAAAGTATAGGAAATTGGTACAGAGTGTACTCTCTCTCTCTCAAAAAAAAAAAATCAATATCATATTATTTCTAGAAAAGAATGCTAAAATAGATGTGCAATAAATCTTTCTCTAAGTGAAGCGAAAAAAAGCGGCAACTTTTTCCTAGGACTTCTATTTCCACTTTTCTGCTTTATACGATGAGGGGGATACAATAAACGAATAAAAAGGTGTCGCACTGGAAATTTCATTATCGCATATTTTTCTTTTCCGATATTCTAAAGTAGGGCCTTTGGCCTTTGTCGCCTTGCAGGCTGTTGCCTCTCGGACGATTTTCGAAGTCGAGCTTTCGTAAAGGAGCTTCGCTTGTCGTTTCTTTTCACCCCTCACCCCTCACCACCATCTTCACCTCTCCTCCCTTATTTTTACCCCTTCTTCAACTTCTGGTTCTGGTTCTCAGTGCCCCCTTCCACTTTTAGCCCCGTAGCTCTGATGCTGATTCTGTTTCATGGAACTATCTCTCTTTTTCCGAGAGGAATTTAATATTGTCTGTCTCGCTTTCTATAAACGTGAAACCCTTTCAACCACGGGCGCCCGCCAGGCTGCCTGCCTTACAGGCGCCACCAGTCCTGGTCCAATACATACGGAATCGTTGCACACTGTTTGTCGCATGTATATACATACTGACAAAACGACCCTTATAATCCTGTTAATTCTTTTCCACTTTTTTTTCGTATTCAATTTTTTCTTTACACTTCAGGTAACTTTTAGTTGGGTTTGGATTGTTTCTTTATTTGTTGTTATTAAATTTTCTTTTTGTTAGCGATATTATTAATTGTTAGCGGTATTTTGATAGGTTTAATGATTATATGTGACGTGTTTCTAGACAATTTTTCTGCAGATATCAAATTGAGACGAAAAACGAATCAAAATATTGCTTCGCAACACTTATTTGATTCGTTTTTTGTCTCAATTTGATATTTGCAGAAAAACTGTGTGCCAGAAAGATACTTAACATTTGTTGATATTCAAGTCTTCGTCACATCTAAAATATTCAATAAAAACTGATTTTAGTTCAAATTCATTTTTTTAAAAAAAATTTTGATAAATTTCTAAGCAAGAATTCAATTATTTTCATAAATAGTACTCATCGAAGAATTTCAATTATTTTTAATGCTATTTTAAATTAATTAATAAAATTTTTCGCAATAATTCAATTATTTTCGTAAATAATAAAATTCATCTGAGGAACTCAATTATTTTTGAAGATTTTAATAAAATTCTTAGCAACTTTTCAATTATTTTTAATAACATTTTACAGGAATTGTTAAAAACATGTAATTATTCTTAAAATTTAATTTCAATTCCTAAAAAAAAATCAGTTACTTAAGGAAATGTTTTTTTAAAATTCATTGGAAGAATTCAATTATTTACAAAAATGTTAGAATTTTTTACAGGAATTCATCTATTTTTAAATATTTTTAAAAAATTGTTCAAAAGAAATCAATTATTTTAAATACAATTTTAATTAAATTTTTTGAAATAATTCAATTATTCTTTTAGATTTTAATAAAATTCTTCCCAAGAATTCAATTATAATTACATAAATAATTCTTCAAAAGAATTCAATTATGTCGATAAATAACAAAATTAATCCCGAAAATTTAATTATTTTGAGGGATTTTAATAAAATTCTTTGCAAAATTCAATTATTTTCATAAATAACAATATTCATCACAAGAATTCAATTATTTTTAAAGGTTATAAATTTCTTCTTGGAAATTTAATTATTTAAAAAAAATTTTTATAAAATCGTTCGCAATAATTCAATTATTTTCATAAATAATAAAATTCTTCTCGGGAACTCAATTATTTTCAAAAATTTTTTTAAAATTCTTAGCAACTATTCAACTATATTTAATACAATTTTACGTGAATTGCTAAAGAAATATACTTATTCTTAAATGTTTCATTTCATTCCTCGAAAAAATCAATTATTTAAAACAATGTTTTTTTTAATTCTTGGGAAGAATTCAATTATTTACAAAAATATTACAATTTTCCTCAGGAATTTAATTTTTTTTTTGAAAATTTTAATAATATTCTTAGCAATATATTTAATTATTTTCATAAATAATAAAATTATTCATTGCAAGATTTCAATTCCTTTTAAATCAATTAATAAAATTTTCGCAATAATTTAATTATTTTCATAAATAATAAAATTCTTCTCAAAAATTCAATTAAAAATTTTAATAAAATTCTTAGCAACTATTCAATTATTTTCGTAAATAATAAAATTCATCGCAGGATTTCAATTATTTGTAATACAATTTTGCAGGAATTGCTCAAAAAATTTATAAATTTTTTTTCATTCCTCGGAAAAATTAATTATTTAAAAAAAATTTTTTTTTAATTTTTTGGAAGAATTCAATTATTGACATAAATAATTCTTAAAAAGAATTCAATTAATAAAGATAAATAACAAAATTATTCCTAAAAATTCAATTATTTTGAGGCATTTTAATAAAATTCTTCGCAAAATTCAATTATTTTCGTAAATAACAATATTCATCACAAAAATTCAATTATTTTTAAAGGTAATAAATTTCTTTTTCGAAATTCAATTATTTAAAAAAAATCCTTATAAAATCGTTCGCAATAATTCAATTATCTTCATAAATAATAAAAATATTCTCAGGAATTCAATTATTTTTAAAAATTTTAATAAAATTCTTAGCAACTATTTAACTAATTTAATAAATAATAAGATTGATTGCAGGATTTCAATTATTTTTAAAAAATTCTTCGAAAATCGTTTGCAAGAATTCAATTATTTTCATAAATAATTAAATTCTTTTGAGGAATTCAATTATTTTCAAAAAGATTTATTAAAATGCTTCACAGACATTCAATTATTCTCAAGAATTTTAATAGAATTCTTTGTAAAATTTAATTATTTTTAAAAACTTTTCGCAACTAAATGATTTTTTATATCTACTATTTCCATAAGATTTACAAACAGAATTCAATTATTTAAATAATTTGTTGTAAAAATCTTCGTAAGAATTCAATTCTTTTCATGAATAGTAAAAGTTTCTCTGAAATTTAATTATGTTAAATTAGAATTTGCAAACAATTATTAGTCGAAAAAAATCAATAATTAAAAAATTTGTATAAAATTCTACGCAAGAATTAAATTATTTTTATACATATTTAAATTTTGTCATGAATAATAAAATTTGTCTGCAGAAATTCAATTTATTAGCAATATGATAAGAAAGAAGTAAATATTTTTGATGAAAATTAGGAAAAAGTAAGGAAAATGAAATATAGAATGGAATTTTTGTCAGTTTTCTGAAGTGTCTAAAACGAGTTTTTTTTGTTGTCAAGTTTAATTTTACTATAGCTACTTTTTTACTACTTTTTTTTAGTTTGAAAGTAGATTTATTTTTTACAGTGCGAATTTTTGTTAAAAGATTATTTAAGACCTAAATATATGAAGTCATGTATTTCGAATTATTTTCATGATATTATTTCAGTTAAAAATGATAATAAAATAATATTTAATAGTATTATTTTTCTTTTTTTTTGCGATGAAAGGAGGAAAAATTATTCACGTGCTGAGAATTTTACGTTTAAAATGATATTTCCTATATTGAAGATGTGTATATATATTACGATGTTAATGTCTTATAATTCAATTATAAGACTGTTTCTGTTTGCTAACTCTTGGAACTTAAAGCTTTTGCTTTATGAATGGGGTCAGCGTTATCGATTCAAGCTAGCACAGTTTTAACTGCATCAATTAGTGCACTATTCGCAAAAGCAACTTTTTCTCTATAAAGTCAAAAACAACATTAAGTCGGAAAACAATTTTATATCGAATCAGGAAAAATGTAATATTCTTCAAGGAAAAAAAGGCAATTTTCAACCAACCAAGAGTAAAATTTACTAAGAATCGTTTGTTAATTTTGTGTCTGAGAGATAATTTTTTTGCCGTCTCTCGGTTTGTTATTGAATAATAGTTATTTTTAATACTATTTTTTTATTTTTAGTTTAATTAAAATAAATAAATGTATTTTTTTTACATTCTTGGCTTGTTAGTGAATAATACTTCTTTTTGATATTATTTTCATTTTATTTTTACTTTAATTAAAATGAATAAATACAATTTTTTTCATTCTTGATTTGTTAGTGAGTAATACTTCTTTTTAATATTCTTTTTATTTTATTTCTAATTTAATTAAAGAAAATAAATAAATTTAAAAGAATAATTTTTACTTCGTTTACTTTTTTATTTTGTTCATCTTAAATTTTATGAATGATAAATTATTAGATAAATTAGAGATAAATTATTAGATTCAAAGAAAATTTATTAAAATTAAAAAAACGGTTCTTTTGAATAAAAAAAAACTCTTTTGATTTGAGAGAAAAATTTGTTTTAAATGAAACAAAACGAGTGTAAGATACTGATTTCTTTGAATTAATACAAAAAATTTATATAATTATACGATAGGGTTTTATTTTTGAAAATTAGCTGAAAAGTTGATAAAAATGATTCTAAAGTTCTAAACGTTGGATTTATTTCTTCTTCAAATTAAATTTTTATTAGAATAATTTTGCATTACAGCGAGCATTACAGTCAACAATATTAATTATAAAGTTTTTAAATGTACAACCAGACAAAATTTTCTTTTCAATGCAAAAAAATTTGACTTTTATTGCAATCAGTAATTTATAAAAATATTTTTACTAAAAAATGTTTCGTTCAATTGAACATTTAAATTAAACTTGTTGATCATTACACTGAATCAATTTCAAATTTAGTTCCACATTTATATTGTTTTTTTTTATTTACATTCATCTTTTATTCTTAAATGATCATCGCATTTAAATATCTAATAAACCAAGCTTTCGTATATAGTTCTCCAAGATTTAGTCCTCTCCGAAAGTAAAATGCGTAATGTCATCTCATTTTCTCTTGTCTTTTTTATTTATATTTTCTCATAAACTGAACTGCGCAACCTGTTTTATGCAATGAGAAAAGATTTAAGTGTTTAATAACGACCCTCCCAAGGGAAAAAAGTAGATACAAACTTCTCTCTCTCTCTCACTCTCTCTTCCTCTCGAGCATCATTCTTATTTTGTCACGGATTTCTCTTTAACTTTTCTTTTGTTCTCTTTATAGTCAAAGAGTCGGCATCTCTTCATTTTCTATATATGTATATATGTATATTATATCCCTTTTGAATTGACGCACATTTGTCATCCACTTATTAATCGTTTCTGTCACTGCAAGATGTCGAGCAGGAAAAAAAAAATAATGGAAGAAAAAAAAAGTAATGGAGAAAAAAAAATTAAAATATGTGAAAAATATTTCAAGTCATTCAAAATACCATCATAGGATTCTCTCATAAACCACTCTTCAAGCGCTCCCCCCTTTTGATGAATATTTCAATTCACCTTGTCTTCTTGATTTATCTGTTGATATATCTATTAAGAAATCTGTGGAATTGAATAGTTGACATTTCATAAATGCTCTGCGGTTAATTAGAGGAATCTCATCTATTTTTATAATGCTTTGAGAGAAAAATGAGATGATCGATTTTTTGTTATATAATTATAGATTAGTGGGAGTATTAAGGAAAAATAATAGTTGGAATTTAAAAAGAAAGTATGAGCAAAAAAAAATATTGGATAAAATATATTTTTTTATATAAAAATATAAGAAATTTTACTCTTGATGGGGGAGGGAAATGGCATTTATTTACTTTTTGAAGAAAAAATTACTATTAGATGCGTCGAGTTTGCTTTAAAAGATCGATAATCCACATATTTGAAATTGAAAAATAATTTTTGCAAACATTTTATGCGAAGATGTAAGCAGTACAAATTGCGTGACAAGAGATAATTACGTCACCCCATAAATAAGAACTGTGTATGAAGTTCAGGGGATGGGATAAAGTGGTTAATAAGTAATGACTGCGCAAACGCTTATAGGACATTTTATTCTAGTATCCCGCAAAAAAAAGAACAAGTAAAACGCACGATATTGTTCTTCTTTGAAAAAAATTCAATACATATGAATTTATTTATTTATCAAGTAAAATTATTACTTAACAGAAAATAAAAACTCAAATAAACATTAGTTAAGTAATAATAATTTATTTATTATTAATTAAGTAATAATAAATAATTTATTATTACTTAATTAATATTACTTAAGTAATGTTTATTGGAAATTATTTCTCTCGAATTGGGGAAAATTCACGTTTAAGCATATAGAGAAAACAATAACTTATTAAAATTTCATTTGTTGAGGAAATAATTAAGTATTGTTCTTGAATTAATTTCGATGCAGTCTGTATTTAGTTGATGTGAATAGAGAATATCGCAGATATATCGCTGCCTCGATTGGTGTAAATATGCGGAACATATTAATGTTTATTGTCTCAATATCGAAAATTTATTGAATACCTCCGCCCAAATGTTAATATAATTTCGACTGCATTTCATTTTGTGAATTCGCCTGTTTTGCATGTCAAGTGTGTTCAAGACAGGGGAAAATTATAATATTTTAAAAAATGAATGATATATAAAAAGCTCAAAATTTGTTAAAAATATTTTTATTTTCATAATTTATAGGTATTATTTTTATGTTTTTTTAAATATTTTTATCAGCAAGAGCAAATTAAATAAACAAAGTTTAAATTAGTAAAAAATAACTAACTATTACTCTCAAAATTTGAATTAATTCAAAATCACAATTTAACTGACAATCAATGACTGAATTTTTGCTATTCTGCAATCAATAAAAAATAACTGATTGTCAGTGTAAAAATGTCTGATTATCAGTTAAAATGAACTGAAAAATTAGTTAAATTTTGTCTAATTGAATCAGTCAAAAAAAATTTACTGAAACATCAGTTATTTTTAACTAATTGTCAGTAGAAATATTACTATTTCAATTAGAAAGTGATTTTTTGCTTTGAAATCAGTTAATTTCAACTAAATGATTAGTAGAAATATTACTATTTAAATGAGCGACTGACATTTTACTTCTGAATCAATAAAAAGTATCATAATAGTGAAAAAAATGACTGATTTTCAGTAAAAAATACATTAGCAATTTTTAACTGACAGTCAGTTATTTTTAACTAAATGATTAGCAGGATTATTGCTATTTGAATTAGTCACTGACTTTTTATTCTAAATCAGTTATTTTTAACTGATTTCAATTTACAGGGTAAATAAGCAAACCATAAAAATAGTTCAAAATTTCACTAATTGAATAAGAAAATTTTTAATTTATTTGACCTAAACTGAAACTAAATTTAACTAATAATTAGTTATTATTATCTAATTGGTTAGTAATCTCTAAATTTGAATCAGTTAAAAATGATAGTATTAACTATGAAAAAGGTTACTCTCTAAATATCTGAATCAGTAAAAATCCACTGAAAATCAGTCAAATTTCACTGATTCAGTTTTAGAGAGTATTATTAACTAATTATTAACAACTCTATAAATTTGAATCAGTAAAAATGTTTACTAATTTGAATTAGTGACTGACTTTTTGCTTTTTAAGTAGTAAATTTTACTAATAAATTATTAGAAATCACTATTTATTAGTAAAATTTGCTAATTCAAAAGCTAAAAGTCAGTCACTTATTTGAATTTCAAGACATTTTTACTAATTCAAATTTAGAGAGTAATTGCGGTTATAGTACTCTCTAAATTTGAATCAGTTAAATATCATAGTTTTAACTCACAATCAGTGACTGATTTTTTGGTTTTGCAATCAGTTAAAAATAATTGATTTTCAGTAAAAAATAACTGATAATATATTAGTTAAACTTATTGAATAATTGAATTAGTTTTAAAAAATCTTCTGAATCATCAGTTATTTTTATCTAAATATCAGTAAAAATATTGCTCTCTAAAACTAAATCAGTGAAATTTGACTGAGAATCAGTGAGTTTATTCTCGCGATTTGAATAAGTGAAATTTCACTGAAGATCAGTTAAAAATTATTGAAATTTTCAGTAGTTTTTTAATTGTCGAATCAGTGGAAAATGACTGAAATTGAATTTATTTTTAACTGATTTTCAGTCAAATTCCACTGATTCAAATCGCGAGAATAGAGTCACTGATTCTCAGTCAAATTTTACTGATTTTCAATGCAATTTCACTGATTCAGATTTAGAAAGTACTATTTGAATTAGTGACCAATTTTTCGCTTCTAAATCAGTTATTTTTGACTGATTCAAATTTAGAGAGTAAAAATAGGTAAAGAAGTAAATAATAAAAAAAATTTAGAATTCATAAGTGATAAAACTAGATCAAAAATAAACAAATGAAAATCTAGTAAAACAAACTAAATACATACTCTGAATCAGTTAAAAATCATGGTTTTAACTGACAATCAGTGACTGCCTTTTTGCTTCTGAATCAGTTAAAAATAACTGATTTTCAGTAAAAAATAACTGAAAAATTAGTTAAACTTGACTAATTGAATCAGTCAACAAAAACTTTCTGAAACATCAGTTATTTAACTATAATTGGCAGTAGAAATATTACTATTTGAATTAGTGACTGACTTTGTGCTTCTAAATCAGTTATTTTTAACTGATTCAAATTTAAAGAGTAGTAAATTAAAATTTAGATAGGTATCTAAATGAAATTAAATAAATAAAAATAAAAAAAATCCATTAAAAATAAAAGTTTGGCTAGTTTTCGGCAAAAAGAAAATGCAGACCTACATATTCAAAAATGCTAATTGGAGCAAAAATTTCAAGCTGTAAAACCCTAACGGACATTTTAAAAGGAAAACTGCTACCATTTCCGCGGTGCATAATCCTTTCATCCTTTAAGACGCTTTTCCTCATGGCTATTTTTCAGCAGATCCTCCAATTAACACTCAAAGCTTAAAGAAGTGTCAGAAACTTTTAGTATACACTTTAACAGTAAACTCTTTAATGTTAAATTCGTCAAGAGAGAAAAGAAAGAAGGAAGGAAAAAAAAGGAAAATAATAATAAAAACGTGCGGGTGCGGTTCACCACTTTAGTTGCGGGTTTTGAAAGAAGTATATTCTATGTGTTGCGCCTTCATTTCTGTTGGAGAACCGAGCGTACCGAACATATCCGAACAAGTACGAATGAGCTCGAAGTTTGATCGGAGCGGGAATGGCATTCTCCCCGCCACAGTTGAAAATCGGCCAGCGTGACGTTACGACGTATAATACACACAAGAGTTTGTATAGTGAAGTTAAAAGAGACCAAATGTTCTGTCACACCTAGTTTTTAGATAACTTTGTTTTTAGATAAAAAAAAACAAATTTTTCTTTCGTGCGTGTAGTGATTTTTCATAGTGACATTTCGAATATCTTTCGAAAATTATAGCAGTAGAAACTTAAAAGTTGTGCGTTTTTTTACATCATGGCAGTATTTTGGTATCCTGCTGCTGTCGTGATTCTTGTGCTGTTACACCTAACAGGTGAGTTGAGATAAAAAAAAAAACATCTTCACATGCGTCATTGCACGTTCGATTTTCATACTTCTCTTATCCTTATCCGTGTAAACGAACGGAAAATTTATCTTTCTCACTCTCTTAGTCTCTCTCTCTCTCTCTCGCTCTCTATAGTCGACGCTCCAGCAGGTGGTTGAATGCTTCAAATATTTTACAAGTTTTCAAAGCCAAGGGAAACACTTTTCTAGAATCTTGAATTATTTATTTATGCAATAAAGGTCAATCTCTGTTGGAAATTTCTGAGAAAATGTGAATTAATGCCGTGAAATTATCATCTGTTATTGATAGAATGGTTAAAAATTTCTCGTTAAAACCCGAGACCGGTTTCGGCAGGTAAAAGTGTATTTTGAATAGCGGATTATGGGTGTTTATAGGATGAGGGATAAAAGTCAAGGGGATAACTATCGATGTGGAAAATTTTATATCCAAACATTGAATTTTATACCTGTAGAAATTGTTTATTGTTTTGAAAAATTTAATTTTTTGTCAATATTTTGGAGATTTGAATTTTCGCAACCGGCGGCGGCACGTTCGATCCTGTTGGCCGGTCATTCAAATCTAGACGCGCTTCTCTTTCAAAATATACGCTTTACATATACGAATATTTATTTATCTCTTTTGAAAAAATCCATCTGGATATTTGACATAAAAAAAAATACGAAAATTGCGTATTTTTACTTTTTTTCTCGCGCGCACTCTTTGTGAAAATAATTTAGAGAATACTTTTCGTTGAAAGATTTGAGTTTTGTTTACGTTTATATTATTGGAGTGATTTATTATTGGCCAGTGTAATTTATCAGAATCTATTTCTAAAGTTTTGAAAATGTTTATATTGTGCGAAGTTGAAACCAAAGCAATTTGATGTATTTTTAATGAGATTTGCTAATTATTGACAATTGGAGAATATTAATTTCATAATTAGTGGTTTAATTAAATAGAATTATTTAATTAATTATGTTAAATTTATTTTGTTGGATTTATTTTATTCAATTTACTTTGTTGACTTTATTTTATTAAATTTATTTTGTGGAATTTATTTTATTAAATTTATTTTGTTAAATTTATTTTACTAAATTTATTTTGTTAAATTTATTTTACTAAATTTATTTTACTAAATTTATTTTATTAAATTTATTTTACTAAATTTATTTTATTAAATTTATTTTGTCGAATTTATTTTATTAAATTTATTTTGTTAAATTTATTCTATTAGATTTATTTTGTGAAATTTATTTTATTATATTTCTTTTGTGAAATTTATTTTGTTAAATTCATTTTGGGAAATTTATTTTATTAAATTAATTTTGCAAAATTTGTTCTACTGAATTAATGATATTAAATTTAGGAGGCTTAAATTTATTACATGAAATTATAGAGTATTGATGAATATCAAATTAATTGATCAACATTTACCGAATTGGTGCAAAGAATAATTTAATGTTAGTGAAATTAATGAATATTAATTTAACAGAGCGTTAGTTTTGGATATGCTATTTATTGTATTTCTATAAAATAGTTTAAAAATTATTATTAATAATTAGAATTTGCGTGTTTCACGCAATTTGAAACTATATCTGAATTGCATTTTTATTTGTCTCGTAATTAAAGTAATTGCTCCTAATTAATGAAATAGGATATTTCTTTGAATAATGTTGTTTAAAAGTTTTATATAGTTAACTATTGACCAATTAAGTAAAATAATGATCATTATAATTTTCATGTTTTATGTAACTTGTGCAAGTTTTTCTATTTCTAATGCTTCAAATTGTATATAAAAGGAGAGTAGAGAAAAGTTTGTTCATGTGAACGTTTAGAACTTGAGAAGTTTGATTGTTTTTTTACTGCTTTCATATTTTTTGTTTTAAATATCTGAATTAGTTTTTAAATTGTTGAAAAAATTGCTAAAAAATTATCTTCAAAATTAATATAAATTGTATCTCTAAATCTGAATTATAGTTAAAAATGACTAATTTTTAGTAGAATGTTGGCTGACTTTTTGAAAATAACTAATTATTTATTTATTCGTTTAAAAATTTATAATTTAGACATATTTTTTACTCATTATTAGTAATTTTTTACTAATAATTACTATTTTCTTACTAACAATTAGTTTTTTTTATTAATAATTATTTTTTTTTATTAATAATTCGCTTCTTACTAATTTTTAAATAGAAAATGGTTGTCTTTTTACAGACGCTTTAAATCATTTTTAACTTCTAAAAAAATAAAATTTTTCTTTAAATTTAGCTTTAGAGAATTTATTATTATACTTTTGAAATGTATTGAATTTGTCGATAATGTTTTAAAAAAACACTGGACTATAGAAACCTTCTTATTTTATTATTCTCGAAGTTTTAAATATTCATGTGAACAAAAGTTTTTAATTTACCTAGTCATTTGTTCTCGGAAAAGTTATTTTTAGAAATATATTTGTGTTCATTGTGTTTATAAAATGAGAGAAAGATTTATTTTTGCGGAAAATTTGAAAAATTTTCTTTTTTTGTAATTATTTTTTTACAATTTTGTGTTTAGGAAAAGAAATCTAATTTTAGTAGTTATAATTTTTGTTAGTGAAATAATTTTTTTAGTATTAGTGAAAAATGACTAAAAATTAGTAAAATTTCTAACAAATGTAAATTTTTCGCTCAATTTCCGCTATTTTAGCTTTAAAGAGTTGAATTAGCTTGATTGCTAAGAGTATAATTAGTATTTTTGTATAAATAATTAGTTTTTCACTAATTCAAGTGACATTTACTCTCTAAATCTTATCAGACTCTAGACTTTGGTCTTTTAGTTAGACTCTAAATCTAATTAGTTCAAATTTACTGTTTTATTAGTAAAAAATTTTTATTTTTACTAGAATTTTCTTTTCATTTAAAATTTTTAAAGTTTTAACAATTAGATTTAGTATGAAAGTGAAATTAGTGACATTTTTGACACTAAAAATTCCAAATAACATTTTTCGACGTTGAGCATCGACGCTAACTTCAGGGACTTCTACATCTGAATTAGAAAAGAGAAAAGTCGCCTTCTAATTTAAATTTGTAATAATGTTTATTAATTTTTAGTCAAATTTTACTATTTTATTTAGTCGTTTAAAAAATTTTACTTTGGTTTTAGTGAAAATTTCCTGAAAATTATAGTAGAATTTTTTACTAATTTAAATATTAGTGAGAATGAGAACTTCAGGGACTTCTACATCCGAATTAGTGAAAAGTCGTCTTCTAATTTAAATTTGTAATAATTTTTATTAATTTTTAGTCAAATTTTATTCTTTAATTTAGTGGTTTAAAAAATTTTACTCGGGTTTCAGTGAAAATTAACTGGAAAATTACTGTAGAATTTTTTACTAATTTAAATATTAGTAAGAGCGTCTTTTCATTAATTCAGTCTCAGAGGTTAAAACTGTTTCTTTACTCTCTGAAATTAATCAGATCTAATTTAATAAATAATTCGGATGAAACTGAAGTTTACAACGTTTTTAAAGACAAAAAATGAGCAATAATTATTTTTCAAGTAAATTTATGTCAAATTTTGATGTGCACGAATCTTTGAAAAATGAACTCTTTCTTAGAGGCCCACAGTTTTCTTAAAAGTATCAAATTGATACCAAAAATTTGACTCAGTTTTTTATTTGATCTACATTTTTGGTGTCAATTCGTTACAATTTGATACTTTCGACCTAACAGTGCGGGATAGTTACCTACAAATGATTAAAAGAAGCTGTGATAACAAATATCGTCTGATTATTTTTCGTTTTTAGAAACGTTGCCGACTGTATGTCATGGTTTATGCATTAAAGAAGGATTAATTTAAATTTAGAGATCAAAACTAATTTCTAAAATCTTATTTTACTTGAATTATGCTTCGCCTAACTGACTTTCCCACAAATCTGAAAATAAAATTTATATTTAAAATTAAACGGGACAGGCCCTTTCGTAAATTTCGTCACCTCGTATACAGAAATGTGCCTTCCTTAATGTAACTACAGTTATGTAAATACAATTAGGAACCTAATGCACATTTCTATAAACTTATTTGAAATTCAACATTAAAAATGTTAATAATAAACATTCTTTCCTCTCACTCTGAAAGTAATAAATTATTGGCCTTTGTGATGTTGTACGTTGAAAAGGAGAAATTTATCATACCGTTTTTGGAGAAATGACAAAAAGATATGTGAGGGATTATCTATCTATTATAAGCTCGGAAGGAGAAGAAAGGTTAATGATACCTGCTAGCTGGGGTTACTGACTATTGCACCTGTGACACCGTACAGCCATAAGGATGATGATACTTGGGTTAGTTTGGAGGGAGGAATTTAATTAATTTGGAGGTGCTTGCTTTGGTGCGTTAGGAGTTAGAATATATCCCTATATAGTCCCGTCCTCGTCCTCATCGTCGTCGTCGTCGTTGCTGTTATGCTACTGATGGAGAAGCAGGTGGCGAGCGTTGAAACAACCTGTTCTCTGAATTATTATCTTAGTTAGTTGCCTGTAGAAATAAACGAAAAACGCATTTTTCCCAATCTTCTTCTTTATCTTCTTCTAAAATATTTCCATAAATGTATATTTCCATCCCTGACGGTCTATATTTAAATGGCAGTCCTCTCTTTCTCTCTTTTCTCATCGCACAATAAAATGAACTTTTTTATGAGTCTCCTTTTTTTATTATATTCGAAAAAAATTTTCGTCTCAAATCTTTTTCTTCCATAAAAAAAAGATAGTCTTAAAATGGTCATTTCTGAAATTGATACCAATTTTTCTCTCTCGTTTCATTTAGCAGTAAAATTATATATTCGTTCTAAACTATTAATATTCTCTCTCTTTCAGATATAGAAATTTTCAGTAAACTCTTTGATGAATGTGAATTCATCAAAGAGTTTACTTGAAAATTTCTTGATTTTCGCATAAGAGATTGAAATAAAATGATATAAAAGTTAACATTTAAATAAAATTCAAACATTGAAATTCTTTACTTCTCTGTAAATTCTATTTTGTATATGTGAATGTTTATTATTCAGTGTCAAAGTGTATAGTCTGTTTATTAAGCTCAGACCTTTTCCTTTTAATCGTTCATCCAGTTCTTATTTACGTAGAAACGAGAGTAATTAATTTTAATTAGGGATCTCGTCTCATCAATATGAATCGTTTCTCGTAGTTTACTATTTTCTCATCTCTCTCTCTCTCTCCCTCTCTCTACATCTTCGTTATGCATTTTCGAGGGTTCTTCATTTTGTCTTCTTGTTCTTCTTTCCTATATAGAAACGTTAGTAAATAAAAGAATATTATTTTCACAAGAAAATTCACATCAGGGCAAAAAGGGGTGAATATCTTTTAGCATCAATTAAGATGAAGTGAGAGGGAGAGATTAGCATAAATCTTGAAAATGAATATTTCCGAAACAATATACAACTCATTATAAAATTTCTCGTTCATGTTGGCAAATATTATTACAAGATTTTATTAAATTTCTGTTTTACAAGATTCTGAAATTCTGATATATATTCAAAAATTACTCACTGATTTTTTAAGGGAAATTAAATTTTTTTGAAAGCATGTAAAGTATTTTTTGAATGAAGCTGAAACTGACAGCCAGTTAATGTTTCGATATTTAATATTAGTTTTGGACAAAAAAGATCTAACTTTAAATTTTAATTTTGTTGGAGTGTCAGTTTCGGATTCATATTTTTTAATGTACTTGGTTCAATTTATTGCAATAAAATTTGAATTTGGAAAAAAGTAAGTAAACGTAAACTTCAGTGACCTTTGCAATTAGTGATTTATGAAAATTTCGTTCATGGGTTCAAAACTTGTCGATCTTCAATTACTTTCAAGTTCAGAGTGTTGTAATTTTTTGCATATAAAACTGAAGTTAAAACAAACCTATAAGATTTGGGTCAGAGGACTTCAAAGCGTTAAAAATAAAATTAGAAGAAGTAATAAAAATGTTGCTCGAAACGTTAGGGACAAAAAAACAGCCATTATGGTAAAATTAAGGATTTGAAAAAGCACAAAGGTGTTCGAAAAGAAGGAATTTTTTTAAAGAATAACCTTACATAGCAGCTAATAATTGAAGATCATTGGAAGAGAAAGTGCGCCATTTGCCATAAATCACAAAACACAAAAGAGACGATGCTGAAACGTTAAATGAGAAGAAGCGTGTAAAGACACCTAAAGAGAGGAAGATTGAGTCGCAATTCTCGGGACAGTTGTCACGCTAATCGAAATTCCCAGCATCCGTCGAAAGCTAGTTTGTCAAAAAGAAAAAAAAAAGGTATTTTACTTTTTTTTACAGTTTGTCATACAGGTAGATGAACTATGTAGATCGTCAGAGAGTCCTTGGAAGCAGTACCTAAGGCACGCACAATAAAGAAAGAGAGAGAGAGAGAGATGCTAACACTCCAGGTAACTTATTTCTTAGGGCTCTCCCTTTTCTCGCGGTTACAGGGAGTCGGAAGAACCTCAATCTATTGTTAGGCATATAACAGAAGAGGGAGCCTCTTAAGAGTAAGGTGCATCACTCAGCAATAGCAGCAGGTGAATGAGAGGGGGAAAACGTTTGCTCTTACTCTTGACTAAAAAAAAATAAATTTTTTCTCCCCACAGTCGACAATTTTCTCTCTCTTTATCCTCAAGTCATTTTCTGAGGCGTGACACGAGCATCGCTACGCCCTTTTTTTTTAACTTTACTACATGACTTCCGTTAATGACCAAAGCTGTACAAATCGCGAAGGTTTTTCATGTTCGAACTCAAGAAAATGTATATACACTTTTACCGAAGGAAATATAATTTCAAAAAAATGAGTACTTTCCAAGGAAACATTTATGAAGATTTACGATTTAACAACGAAACTTCTAGCACTTGAGAAATGAGAATATAGCGGTTTGTGTCGTAAATTAAAAAATCGTTTTTATTTCCAGAAAATCGAATTTAGCTCCGCTCACAATCAGTGTAAAACGTTAAAAGTTATGATTCTCTCGGTTCACAGAGCAGTTCACTGAGATTTACCTCTGATAATTAGTGAAAAATAACGGAACTGCAAATGAAAATTTTTGCTTTAAATAAAAATTGTTAAGCAATGAATATAATTTTGATAATTAATTTCTCTTATTCAAGAGGGAAATGTAAAGCTGAACAATTTTTTTTATTTGTTTTTTTTTAAAGAAGTGGTCACTGAAGAAATGTTTCCATTTTGACTTTTTCCCCTCTTTTGTTTACTTGGTTTTTACGTAACATTTACCCATCTTATTATTCCTCTTTTTTTCTCGCCTAGTGACCTTTCTTTTTTAAAAAAGCGTGCTTGCTCACTAGTTCGTAATTCATAAAAGCGAGTAAAAGAGGGGAAAACATGAACCGTTTCGCTTTCAAACGCAACCCGGGCGACGAGCCATGAACATTCAATAATAATTAAGATACGGAAAATATATTTTTAAAAGTACATCCTATATACATTCTTAAAATGTTAAAAAGAAAATAAATATGCAAAAAAAACAATTTCTGGAATTTAGATTTTTTCGAAATGGTACATGTGTAGAAAATTATGTCTAATTACTGTAATTAGTGAACTGAGAGAGACTAATAAGAGAGTAGGTTTCCCAGGCATTTTTAGAAAACATTCACTCTTTCTAGATTTACAATTTGTAATTAATTTCTTTTTTTCTATTAGGTCGAAATAAGTCGGTATCATTTAATGGTGAAAAAAACTAATAACGCCCATTTTACTAATAGTCACTAATTTCGAACACATTTTAAATGTTTATCCTTGGGGTGTGTTATTAAAATTTTACCAAGATATTTTCTCGTTACGGAGATTTATTTTTTTTTTTGAATACAGTAATTGTTTTATCGTCGGGATCTTGATAAAGAAAAAGTCTACTTCAAAGCTCTTCTTATCGTTAAATCAATAAAATTACCGTAAGAGAAGTGACCGACGTGACTCGGAGCGAAGCATTTCTTTTTTATGTTTCAAAAGCGTTGCGCATTTGAAATTGAATAGTTTTTTCTATAATAGAATTATTGTAAATTCTTTTAGTATTTTTACTTCATGGACATGAATGTTCTTGTTGTTGCTGACAAATTAAATTTTATTATATCAGATAAGGCGCATGAATATTCAACAGATTTCACGTGACATTAATCTCATTTGACATAAAAATCACTTGCCGTAATTTTCGTTTAATTTTAATTTCACGTGAAATAAAGTTTGTGAATTTTAATTGATGCAATGTTTAATTAAACGTAAAACTCATTTGTTGCTGTAAGGTTGTTTTTGACGTTGTTTTTATTTGACGTGAAAGGTTCTTTAGCATTTTCGCAAAATTTACTCGACATTGAATCATATTTAACATGAAAGTTAAAGTTTTTGTTAATTTCGTATGAAATATGGCATTTAACATAAATCTCTTTTGATGTAAGTCACATTTGACTTTCATCTTGTTTGATGCTTTTTGTTTGAGAAAATTTATTTAACATAACTCTCATTTGACCTATAACTCATTTTATATAAATTTCATCTGGCAACTTTAGTTTCGTAGAAAAAGAAAACTTTCAAAAATAAGAAATTCTGAAAACCTATTTAATGCACCATATTATGAATTTCACTATACAGAAAGATATCCAATTTTCCCATCCTCAATATTTTCAATTCGAACACGTTTTCGTATTTCAAAGCAGAAAAATTGAATATATCTCATTTCGCCTAATAAAAACTATCCTCCTCCTCCTCCTCCTTTTTTTTTGTCTGCACAGTAAAATCCTAAAGTCTTTCAACAAAGAACGAAAATAGTCTACTTGCTCTTTGTAGAGAAAGCAAAATGATGAATAAAAGACTACAATACGAGAAAAAATGCAGTCTGCATTGCTCAATGGTTTCAAGAATAGCGGAAAACTGTGTATATATATCACCCCCCCCCCTCCCTAGAAAAGAAATGCAAAAGAGAGAAAAGAAGGAAAAAAAGTGTAATAAAAAAACAAACCGAAAATTAGAAAAGAAAGCTCCTTTATACACTTAAAAAAAACCCTAACAATAAGTCGCGACGTAAAAAAAATGGTAGAAGCAAGTCGATGACCTCATGACTGTAAGGCGCCTGTAGTCAAAAGTGCGGTGATCCACGAAAAAAAGGGTCACACACAGAGAGCAACGTTTATTTACAAGAGAAAAGAAGAACGACATTCTTTATCTCCACCGTCAAGTTCTTCATACATATACATACCTGGACCAATCCTTTCTTTAGTATTAAAAGCATTAAGCAAACTGATTGTGAAGAATTGTAGATAAGCAACTCAAATACCTTTACTGAATAAGGACATACATAGCTTCAATGTTCTACTTCGGTGGTTAGCCGCTTTTATACAACTGAGCATGTCAACTTGCCAAGAGAGAGAAAGAGAACCCTCTTTTTAAATATCCGTAAAGCGATATGAAGAATGTTTCAAGTTCTTTGTACATACGTGAAATGAAGCGAGGAATGGTGAATTGTTCGAATTATAATGGAAGCATTGTTGATCCTATTGAAAGATAGTGAGCGCGCGGAAACGGCTTTGCGCTGAAATTCGAAACTACTTGTCGAACTTGGATGAAGAGAGGCTTAAAGAGGGTCTCTTATGAATATTCATGAGGACGTTTATACTAAACGATATTGACACCTCAAGCGTAATTACACTAGCATTCATTAGCATCTGAATTGTATTGGACAATTATCACCCCCGCGTCATCTTCTTTATCTAGAGAATATTTTATTGAGAACTCATCATCGAATTACTATTGAGTATTGAGAACAAATCTTGTTTCGAGATGTAGTTGTTGAGCATTAGTATATCGAAACTAGTAAAAACTAAAGGCTACATCTTTTTTTATTTAAACTCTTCTTATACAGTAAGAAAGAAGAATTTGATTATTTTTTGAGAATAATTGAAATTCAGCGATAAGTTTTATTATTAATGTTGCCACAGGTCAGGGAATTCAGGGAAAAGTCCGAGATTTTAATTAAAGTATACTGGAAAAAATTAAATTTGCAGGATTCATAATTAGTTGTATTTAATTTTTTAATATATATTTAATTAATTAAAAATGATGGCTTTATAGGAGAATTTTAATTAAAAACACTGAAAGAATTGAATTTAAGAGAAGTTAAAAATGTTTGCAGAAATTCATTTATGTTAAAAAATTTAAAAAATATTCTCGTCAAAATTTCAATTATCTTTAAAAATAATAAAATTCTTCTCAAAAATTTTGTTAAACACACTAAAAAATTGAATTTTAAAAATAAGTTAAAAATATGTTTGCAGAAATTCAATTATGTTAAAAAATTCAAAAAAAAATTCTTGTCAACATTTTAATTATCTTTAAGAATAATAAAATTCTTCTTAAAATTTTAATTTAACACTCTGAAATAAATTGAATTTTAGAGAAGTTAAAAATATGTTTGCAGAAATTCAATTATGTTCAAAAAATAAAAAAAAATTCTCGTCAAAATTTCAATTATCTTTAAAAATAATAAAATTCTTCACAAAAATTTAGTTAAACACACTAAAAAATTGAATTTTAAAGAGAAATAAAAATATTAGCAGAAACGCAATTAGTCCAAAAATTTAAAAAAATTCTTGTCAACATTTTAATTATCTTTAAAAATAATAAAATTCTTCTTAAAAATTTAATTAAACACTCTGAAACAAATTGAATTTAGAGAAGTTAAAAATGTTTGCAGAAATTCAATTATATTCAAAAATTAGAAAAAGTTCTCGTCAAAATTTCAATTATTTTTAAAAATAATAAAATTCTTCTCCAAAATTCAATTATTTTCATAACTAATAAAAATTTCACAGAAATTCAATTATTTGCAAATTTTTTATAATTTATAATTTTTATAAATTTTTTATAAATTTCTTCGCAATAATTCAATTATTTTCATGAATAATAAAATTTTTTACAGAGATTCAATTATTTTCATGAATAATGAAATTCAAAATCGAATTTCAATTATTTTTAATACAATTTTAACCGAATTTCTCGAAAAATATAATTATTCTTAAAAAATTTATTAAAATTCATAAAAAAATTCGATTATTTAAAAATTTTTTTTTTTAATTTTGTATAAGAATTCAATCTTGAGAAACATTCATTTATTCAATATTTTTTTCACTTTTGTATTTAAATAATTGAATTCTCATAGAATTTTCTAATAAAAATTGTTTTTTTTTTAATTTTTTTAAGCTTTTATGTTCTAAATATTTAATTGAAGAATTTCTGAATAATCAAAATTTCATAAAATATTTGAATTGTAAACAAATGGATTTGAAAATTCTCAGGAAACTTCTGCAAAAATTATTAAAAATAATTGATAATTGTTCATTTATTTCTGTCGAAGAGTTTTAATAAAATTTTTGAAATTAATCACATTTTTGTAGAATTTACATAATAAAATTGTATTAAAAATAATTAAAAATCCTGTGAAGAATTTTATTATTTGGAAAAATAATTGATGTCTTGCATCGAATTTTTATTGTAATTTTCTTAAAATAATTGAAATCCTGTGAAGATTATTATTATTATTTATGAGAATAATTGAATTCTTGAAACGAAAATTTTATTATATTTTTCAAAATAATTGAATTCTTTTGAGAAATTTTATTAAAATTGTAGATTTTGAAAATATTGGAATTTCAGCGAAGAATTTCATTATTTGTGAAATGTAATTGAATTTTTACAACGAATTTTATTATTTTTTTTTAAAAAATAATTTTTTAAAAAATAATTCAATTGATATGAAAAATTGTATTACTCATAAAAATAATTGAAGTTTTGCGAAGGATATTATTAAAAAATTTTTAAATTTGATTTTTTTTTTTGAAAAATTTTATGCAAATTTAAGTTATTATAAAACATGAAGATAGCGATCACTTTGAGTCGAAGACTCGGAGTGATTGCTATCTTCATGTTTTATAATAATATTCTTACAAGTTATTGAATTTTAAAAGTTTAAATTTGAATTTTTTAAAAATCTTAATTCCTATGGAAAAATAATAATGATTAATTATTTATTTAAAAAATAGGTTATTGATGTTTTTGAATAATTTCACAATTAATGAAATTCGTAAATAAGTGTAATAGAAATTTTTTTTGGGTATCTACTAATTTTGAGAGTGAATAAGAATATTTTTTAGGGTCAGTCCAAATTTTGTCTGGGAATCAGGAAAAAAAATAATTCTTTTTTGTCAATCCTGATTATTTAGAAAAATAATTGAATTACTAAAAGGAATTTCGTTATTATAATCAAATATAAATTTTTTTCCAAAAATATTGAAAAATTCTTTAGAGAGAATTATTAAAATTGACGTAATGTAGAATTTAAATTATGTAAAAATGTTGTCGCGAGGAATTTTTTTTTCTGTGTACGTAACAATGACATGTATCTGCGGAGACATTTGTGATCTCAAAGGGACGAATTTAGAAAAAGACGGAAATGACGTAATAACAGGAAGAGACACACAGAAATCTCTAGGGTAATAAGACAAGCGACTAAGAGCGTTATTATTCACAAGAATCACAAGTATCACAAGAAAAAGAGTAATAACAGTTATTGCATAGTGTGTTCCGGAAAAAAAAATTGTGTATACACCGTCTCGCAGTGTATAGATAGAGAGTGAAGAGAGAGAATAATAATGATAAAAGGGAGCTTATTTTTAAATTCCCTCTCTCACCTCTTCACTTTAAAAAAAATCAGTCAACAACAACGTAATTTATTTTATTTTTCATTCCAGGTCAATTCTTTTTTTTTCTCCCCTTTTTTCGAAAAATCACACAACAAACTGCATTGTCAACTTGACAAAAATGAATGATGCCGCACTAGTGAATAAATATATATACCAGAAGAGTAGTGCTTTTTTTGACTTGAATTTTAATTGAAGTGGGACGAGAAATATGTCACTGTGTGACTAGTAAATTTATGGACTTATTAAAACCCACGCGCATTAATCTCGTTTTCTAGAAATGAAAACTTTTTTTTTATTATATAGAGAAGATGCGGAGATTTGTGAATGAATGGGCGAGAATATTTCTTCGAGCATATTCAGTATTAAGTTTGAAATTAAGTTATTCGGATTTTATAATTGGAAATTTAAACTTTTTTTCGATTTTCTTTTTTTTTATGAAAAGGATGAAAAGGGCAATAGATGGAAAAGTAATAATAGTGTTTGAAAAATAATTATGAGCGATTATAAATTTTCCATAATGGTGAGAAAGAAGATTATTGGGAAAGGGGGGGTGAGGGGTTAAAGGGAAAATTATTTGATGGTACTTGAAACAAGTTTGGATGATGTTGGAGAAGTAGGTCTCGCTGGAATTGTAGAACAATGTTATGAACAAATATAGGAATTGTGCTGAATCGTGCAAGGTACTTGTATAGGAAGAGATTATTGCCAGCGTAAACTGGGAAGTTTGGCTATTATCTTGGTAGCTGTTTAACTAACAATGCCCGAGAGTCCTCCTCGATCGTCGTCGTTGTCGTCCATGTTTTTGCAAAGCGTGCGGAATGATAGGAGACCGCAATGTAAGCCATTGTTATGGGGCGAGTCGCGCGAATTTATATTTCCCGCGCCTACATTCTCTTTTAATGTCGTCCCCTCCCTCCTCTCTGCCGCTCTCCTTATTGCCTTATAAATACACTCATCTGCTGCCTCCCTGTATTCATCAATTCAATGCATGGGCTTTCATATATGAAATATTGTCAATTGAATGCATCGCATTATTTTAACGCACTGATTTATTCGTTCAGTGCCCCCGACTAAATAGTAGCCACTCAATTTATTTCTTCATTTACCGAGACGAGTAAATATGTTATCGTATAATTTGTTTTTATTAACGGGAATATTTTTGCACTTCAGAATTTTTTTTTAATTTCAGTACTTTTGCACTTGAATAATTAAGTGGATTATTTTTTAACTTCAACATTTTTAACTCGATTATTTCCTAATTAGAAAATAATTTTTTATGGAAATACTTTTTAATTTGAGTATTTTTGAACTTGGATATTTTTTAATTCGATTATTTCAAGTTAAAAAAATAATCGAATTAAAAAATATCCAATATTTGTAATATTGGTAATATTTCTTAACTTGAATATAATTTTTAGTGGAAATACTTTTTAATTCGAATATTTTTTTAATTTGAGTATTTTGGTACTTTAATATTTTTTAATTCGATTATTTTTTAATTTGAATATTTTTTAATTTGAATATTCTTAAACTAAAATATTTTTACCCTAAAATATTTTTTAATTTGAGTATTTTTGAACTTGAATATTTTTTAATTCGATTATTTTTTAACTTGAATATTATTATTGGGAATATTTTGTAACTTGAATATAATTTTTAATTGGAATAGTTTTTAATTTAAATATTTTTTAATGTCAATATTTTTTAATTTAAATATTTTTTAATGTCAATATTTCTTAATTTAAATATTTTTGCATTTGGATATTTTTTAATTTAAGTATTTATGAACTTAAATATTTTTTAAATCGATTATTTATTAAATAGAATTCTTTTTATTGGGAACATTTTTTAACTTGAGTATAATTTTTAATTGGAATACTTTTCAATTTGAATATTCTTAAACTAAAATATTTTTGCACTTGAATATTTTTTAATTTGAGTATTTTTGAAATTGAATATTTTTTAATACCATTATTTTTTAACTTGAATCTTTTTATTGGGAATATTTTGTAACTTGAATATAATTTTTAATTGGAATACTTTTTAATTTGAATATTCTTAAACCAAAATATTTTTTAATTTGAGTATTTTTGAAGTTGAATATTTTTTAATTCGATGCTTTTTAACTTGAATACTTTTTATTGGGAAAATTTTCTAACTTGAATACAATTTTTATAAGGAATACTTTTCAATTTGAATATTTTTTAATGTAAATATTTTTTAACTTGAATACTTTTTATTGGGAAAATTTTCTAACTTGAATACAATTTTTATAAGGCATACTTTTCAATTTGAATATTTTTTAATGTAAATATTTTTTAACTTGAATATAATTTTTAATGGGAATACTTTTTAACTCGAATATTTTTAATTTAAATGTTTGTTAACTTGAATATTTTTTAATTTGAGTATTTTTGAAGATCGAAATTTTTTGATTCTATTATTTTTTAACTTGAATACACTTAAAATTGCATAATTGTTTGACTTGAATATTTTTAAACTTTAAAATTGTTTAATTGGAAAATTTTCTAATAAGAATATTTTTTAATTTGAATATTCTTAAACTTATAAATTATTGAACTTAAATATTTTTTTTCCATTTTATTTTTATTTTGTATGTTTTTTAACTTGAGAATTTTTTAATTTGAATATTTTTAAAATAAGAAATTGTTTAAATCCAATATTTTTTAATTTAAATTTTTGTTAACTTGAATATTTTTTAATTTGAATATTTTTCAACTTAAAAATTTGTTTAACTTGAATATTTTTTAATTTGAATGTTTTTAACTAGAATATTTTTAATTTTGGAAATTGTTTAAGTTGAATATTTTTTTTATTTTGAATATTTTTTAACTTCAATATTTTTCCATATTATTTTTACTTTGACTATTTTCTGACATGAGTATTTTTTTAATTTTAAACTTTTAAAATTGTTTAACTCGAATAGTTTTTAATTCAAATTTTTTATTAACTGGAATATTTTCTAATTTAAATTTTTTTGCAAATTGAATAGTTTTAAAACTTGATTAATTTTCAATCTTGGATATTTTTTTCATATAAATTAATATTCATAATTTTTTTAAAGCTTCACGACTAATTGATAAAGCAAATGCTAAATTCTTCTCGATGAACGTTTTAAATTCTTTTGAAAAATAATCTAAATTCTTTTCTATGATAATAAGAAAAGCTGATAAATTTCTTTAGTGTATTCTGATATTGAATATTTTTTTGCATTCTTCAATTTTTTCCCCATCTTTCGGCATTGAAGAAGTGAATTTTTTTTTTTTGAAAATTTAACTACATCGTTTAATATTTTACTTCAAGCGATAAATATTTTAATATATACTGAAAGAAAAATTTATTTAATTTATTATTATTTTTTTTTCACCTATATAATTAAATTTTCAACTTATATTTTTTTGTTTAATAGCAACATAAAATTTTGAAAATTAAGTAGATGCTGATAAATGTGTGTTAGTTTCAAAATTATTGTTTCAAATGGGTAACATTTATTTGAAAAAAATGTATTTGACTCGAATAAAAATTACTTGATTCAAGTAAATATTCATTTGATACACGGAGAAAAATATAACGTAAATTTTAATACTCTTATAGTAAAAAATTTCCGGTTAGGCATTTCTGGTGATTTTTACTACTTTTGGAGTAAATTTTGCTAAGTTCGAAGTAAATTTTACTAATTTTTACAAACATGTGCTTTGAACGTAGTAAAATTTACTCTGAAAGTAGTAAAAATGACCAAAAATGCTATACCAGAAATGTTTTACTATAAAAGTAGTAAAAGTTACTTTATATTTTTTTTTTGTGTAATAAACAAGTAATCGGTTATTTGAATTAAATAAATTTTCTCTCAGTAAAGCAGGAAGAGGGTGACTTTTCTATTACTGGTCAAATCTATTAAATTATCATCCTGAGTCATAAAATAACTCGACGTATGACTGACTTGGGTTTAAATGAAGGCAGACGTAGGTTTCACGGTATATGACTCTATCTTATCTATGATATACTCTTATCTAAGGTGGGATAAATTTCGATTAATATTTAACTATTTGCCTTGTATTTTCTATAGTAAAATTTATTTATAATTCATATATGTAGACGCAAATATATGTACACGTAACTTTATATACATGCTTATATAAATACGTATATATACAATATATATTCGTATAAATATATACCTTTATGCATGTATATATATACAATACATATAATATGTATGTACATTTGTCGTTATTTTCTTGGGTGTTCTCTGTATCTTTTGTTATGTACAACATATATATATATATATTCCGCACAAAATCCATATGTGCACTCACGTTTTGCGTTAGCATGCCAGATAATGACCAGAATATCGATAGACTTCCCTTGAACAAAACTCCCGTTTCATATCACGCGTATTCCATGCAAACATGAAATTTTTATATGTGGACTCGATAAAGTGACGTCGATTTTAACTCAACCAAATATAAAACTGAAGAACGGGATTTTTGTTTTGAAAAAAAGAAAAAACTTTGTGGATTTTTTTTTCACTGCACGATTTTATTGACTGTTGCTGGTAAAAAATTCGAGAAGATATAATGTTTTTAAAGTTTCGAACGTTTAAGTGAACATTATTTCCCTCTCGATATTCAATATTATTCAGTATTTATTCTATTTTTATGAGAAATAAAAAATAAGTTTAATATTTATTTTCTAATCTTTAATTTAATATATTTTGTACCAAAATTCAAAGTTGAGGAAAAAGGGAAAAAGTAACAAAAGAAATCGTTCATTCGATCGTTCAAAACTTTAGAAGTATTTTTATCTTTTATTGAATATTTTAATAATCTATTTTTTAGTTTTTGTATACAATTTTTTTTTTTTTTTTTTATGGAATATTTATAATTTATGGTAACATTTATTATAGAAGCAATTTTTGTCGGATATTTTCAATTTCCTTCTATTTACGTTATTGCAAAATGCAATTTGTAAAGGATAAATATTGTTGACAATTTTTTTGAATTGCTTTTTCTCTATCTCTTGACGTTGTAAAATTTCCGAGCATTAAACTGCAAAAAGAGGAGGAAATACATTGCTGGGAAATGTAGTGTTTTCGTTTCAGTCTGCTTGGATAACAGTTTTTTTTTATAACCATTCTCGTTGTCTCTCTTGCAATTTCAGTACAAATACTTACAATATTTATCTGAACTGTTTCACGTGAATATTGTGTAGTTAACAATTCATGTTTGAAAAAATGTCACTTTGACGTAAAAGTTATTTTTTTGAATTTTTCCACCTGGCAATATTTATTATTTATTACTATGTTGATGAATTTACCACTCGATGAATGATGGAATAAATTTTTTCATTTTTATTATTTATTATTTTTTTTTTTCAAAGTTTTTGGACGTTCAAATGAACAAAATATTTTCCAGTGATCAATATTTTCTAAAATTATTAAACTAAAATAAAAAATCCTGATTTCAATTCAAGGCTTCGTATACTCAATAATTAATTTTAAAAAAGTAGCAAAAAATATCCTTAAGACTGAAAAAAGTAGCAAAAAAAGTAGTTGTCGAAAAATTAAATTTGACAATTAAAAAATTCGTTTTTGTCGATTCTTAATAAAAATAACAATCTTCTCCTGGTAATAACTTCAATTCTAAAATTTTTATAAAATTTAATTATTTTGTTTAAATATAAAATTTACCTGGATTAAATTATTTGATAAAATTTCCAATTAATAGTAAATTTAAATAAAAATTTTTAATTTCTACGAGAATTTAGCTACATTCAAAAAATTTTAATTAAAACTTTTCAAAAGACTAATTTTTTTCATAATTCCTAAATTAAATTCATACTTGAATAATTTTCATTCAATAAATATTTAAATACTTCTTCATTTTTCCACTGAAATTATCTAATATTTTAAAAAATTTTAATGCAAAAGCTTTTTGAAATTTAACTGTTTCTGAAAATTCTTGTAATAACGCATTTAATGTTCAATTATCTAAAACTTTAACTGAAATGTATTTTTAAATCAATTGTTATAAAAAGTTCTACAAGAATTCAATTATTTTTAGGAGTTTAAATAAAATTCTTTGCAAAATCCAATTATTTTTAAAAGTTTTTCGCGATTCAATAATTTTCAATATTCACTATAATTCATAAAATTTATCAAAAGATTGAATTAATAAAAACAAATTTTGATACAATTTTACGAAAACATTTAATTATTTTCATAAATAATTAAATTTCATTTAGGAATTCGAATTATTTTCATCGCAGAATTTTAAATTACTTTTAATACAATTTTAAATAAATTCCTCGAAAAATGCAATTAATCTTAAAAATTTTATTAAAACTTGACGAAAAAATTTAATTTTAACAAATATTTAATTATTCAATAAAATAATAAAATTATTTTCAAAAATATTTAAGTAATTCTGCAAAAGAATTCAATTATCTTGATAAACAACAAAATTTTTCCCATAAAATCAATTATTTTAATGAATTTTAATAATTTTTTTTCTAAAATTCAATTATTTTGATAAATATCAATATTCATCAGAAGAATTCAATTCTTTAGAAAAATAAAAAAATACTTTGCAGAAATTAAACGAAATTTTTTAAAAATTCTCGTCAAGAATCAAATTATCTTTATAAATAGATAGCGAAATTCTTCTCAAGAATTAAATTATAGTCAAAAATTTTAATAAAATTCTTGGCATAATTTCAATTATTTAAACAAAATCTAATAAAATTCTTCGCATGAATCCAATTATTTAGATAAATTATTATTTAAATTCTTCTCAGGAATTCAATTATTTTTAAAAATTTAAATAAAATTCTTCAAAAAGTTTTCAATTATTTTCAAAATTTGTTATAAAATTCTTTTATATAATAAATGTCAGTAAGATTTTAATTAAATTTCTTTAAAAAAAATTAAATATTTTCAAAAGTTGTTAATAAAATTCTTTGTAAAAATTAAATTTCAAGTTTTTATTTTCTAATATATATATATATTTAACTGAAGATTTTTTAAATAATCAAAATTTTATAAAATTGAATTGTGAACAGATGGATTTGAAAATTGTCAAAGAACTTTTTCAAAAATTATTAAAAATAATTGATTTAAAGAAGAATTGTAGTTAAAAATTCTAAAAAATGTTTATTGAATTGAAATGATAAAAAAATAATTGAATATTTGGGAAAATTTTATTATTCATGATATTAAGTGAATTTATTTCAACGTTCGAAACTTTAGGAAAAAATATACTTTTATTTGACACAAATAAATTATATTTGATTGAAATGAAACATTTCTTTAGGTGATTTGTACAAAAAAACTAAACGATAAAAAAATAAATATAATAGTTTAATAATTAAATTTTATTGTGAAAGCAAATGATGATCATCAATCATTTTGTCGAGGTTTTACCCCTGTTTTTTCTAGTTAATTTTATATTGTTTGAAATTAAAACAAGTTTCCTGTTCCCTATTTTTTTTTTACTTATCAGGCATAAAATTGGCTTTATTTTCAAATGAAAATTGACAGACGTCTTAATGATCTGAAGGAAACGTGTATGACGTCTTCTCTAGTCGACCCGTAGGATTAACTGGCTAAATACTCGAGGAGAATTAAGTTTGACGCCCACCCACTAATTTTTCTGAAGGGCTGATTATATGAACTTACTAAAATAATACCAGATTTTTTCCATAAGAAGGAATGCGTCTGTTAATCAGAGAGCAAAGGAGAATAAATCTTTTTTAAATCAATATTTTTTTTCTTTTCTTTTTGTTTTTAAAGGGAAGTTAGTAAATTGAAAGAATTTTTTTTTACTATGATTTATATGAAAGACTCCCTCTTTCATATAAAGGAGAACGGACTATTTTTTAGGCTTTAAAGAGGGGACATTATATTTTTCCACTAGAATCAAAGAAGTAGTAAAAGAGAAATGTAAAAGTTTTGCAGAGATATATTCTTTCAAAGGAGTATAGTTTTTTATTAGATTACTCACATTCTAGAAAAAGTCATTTAATATAAAAGTTTTTATTATTGTTGAATAAAACGGACTTCCTTTTACTCGTAGAACATGATTTCGGTAAAACTTTTTTTTTTTCTTTAAAGTTTTCATAATCAAACTTTGTTCCCAAGGAATTCTGTTTTCGTTCTTGTTATTGCACTCACGAATTATAAACAGGCGGTTTTTTTTTTTTTTATTAAATGAAAAGTGAAATTCGGTTTAGTGATGGGAAAATTCTTTCAGATAACAAAGAAAAAAAATAAGGGCAGTTTTTTTTGTAATTTAATCTGGTTTTTGTCTGCGTCTTTTTTTTGAATAGAATAATTTTTGAAGGTTGAACAAAAGTGGTCAAGTGTTTATCCCGTCTCGTTTAGGATTTTTTTTCTTTTTTTTTCTCTTTTTTTTAGGAGGTCGTAAAAGCGTATCTCAAATAAGCACGCGACGGCTCGTAAAACTTACAGAAAAATCTATTTGGGAAATGATTTTGTTTGTTTGGGGATTAACCTTAGGAGAAATATTGGTTGGGACTTTTGCTTCGGGAAAAAAAAAAAGATATTTCTCATTCCTGCATGAGGAACTATATTTACGAGCTCGTAAAAATGGTGTCAGAAGTAGGCGACAAAAATTAATTAACCCTCCTCCACGCACTTGCTTTCTTTTCTCCTCCAGTTTAGTTTTCAAAACAATTCTCGAAAATGGTTTATTGAGTTGAGGATTGAAAGACGCTTCTGAACTTCTTCTCAGAAAAGTGCAGTTGACATTTTTAGGCTTGAGAAAGAAATTTTTCAATTATAATCTTGGAGTATTTTTTTATGGCAATCATTATTTATTTATGAAAATTTTTTTTTTATTTAAAGTAATTGTTCATCAATGAAAATAATTTTTTTGTTAATATTTTTATTATTTTTTTTTTAATAATTATATAAAACAATTTTTATTGTAAAAATATGTAAATTGAGAAAAAATAAAGTAAAAATTATAATAAATAGACAGACGAAAAAAAATTTAAATTGAGAAAAAATAAAGTCTGTCTATTTATTATAATTTTTACTTTAAAAAAATCGTGATAAACTATCCCATAATTTCACCTGAGTTTTTTCCACTGTTGAGAACAAAAAACGAGAGTAAAAAATAAAAATTTTTTCGAGAGGCACAAATATCAGAGAGATATCAGTGTTAACAGATGCACCTGTTTTATGCGGCTTTGGTCTCGCCGGCTTTGAATACTCGTCAAATTGACGTAGGATATGCCCGGAGATTGTGGAGCCGGAATAGAAAATAACGAGTAAGAGAGAAAGAGAGGGGCAAAAAAATAAAAAAAAATCTAGTTCAACCGTCATACGAAAACGTTTGCCGCGAGCAAGAAGTGAGGAGACGAAAGAAAATGGAAGAGAATTGGCGAAGAATGAAAAGGGAGAATATTTCGTCAAAGTGGAAGAGATGTGGAGAGTGTGTGAGAGAGAGAGATAGAAGAGAGAACTTGCGTATATATACATATAGCATAGGTTTTGTGGAAACCTGTTTTGGATTTCTGCCAACAACCTGTCAGGAACTTGCTCCACACACCTGGGTGGACAAAGGATTCCGTCTTTAGCTTTTCATTCCACCGCTTCTAATTTCGATCTGTCGCGCGCGCGCGCGCCCGGCAACAATGCTTGAATGAACTCATCAAAGCGAGAAAATTACAGTGTGAAAATTAACCATTTAAGATTTCCTTTTCCTCCATTTACAGTTTCAAGACGTTCCCATTTCGTGACAAATGGTCCGTTTCTATGGCTTTAGAAGGGATTTCTAATTTTCTGTTTGTTTGTACAGCGGATATTCTCAGTCTCTGTTTTAGATGTGGTATTAGATGTTTTTTCTACTTCTTCCTATTTCCATATATACATATATCCTCTATTCAATTTATATCAGTTTGGGGAATTTAGGACTGTATTTACTTAGTTACTATTTTTATTTATTTATTTATTTATTGATACATTCAATTTATTTATTCATTATTTTATTTATATACATCCTAAATGAATGTATATTCTACTCAGCCACTAAAAGCTACTATTTCCGGTTTTTTTTTTTAGAATTTACACTACTTTAAATTCGCTAATAATAGAAATAAAAAAAACTATTCTCAAAAATTATAAGTAAATTCTTTAAAACGATTCAATTATTTTAAAAAAAATTAATAAAATAATTCATCCAAAATTCAATTATTATCATAAAAAATAAAATTTCCACAGAAATTCAATTAATTTAGAATAGCATTTTCAAAAGAATTTAAAAAAAAATCAATTATATAACAGAATTTTTATGCAATTCTTCACAAAAATTCAATTACTTTCACTAATAATAACATTTTTTTATGGAAATTCTTATTTTTTAACAAAATTTTAAATAAAATTCTAAGCAACAATTTAATTATTTCTGTAACTAATAAAACTCATCGAAGAATTTCAATTATTTTTAATACTTTTTTAAAGTTATTAATCGAGAAATTCAATTATTTTTACAAATAAAGTTTTCCAGAATAATTCAATTATCTAAAATACAATTTTCATAAATATTTATTAAATTTCGAAAAAATTAATTATTTAAAACAATGCTAATAAAATTCTTATGAAGAATTCAATTATTTTTAAAAATAACAAAATTTTTCACAAAAATTCAATTCTTTTTAAAAATTGTCAAAAAATTTTTCACTATAATTCAATTATTTTCATAAATAATAAAATTCTTCTCAGGAATTCAATTATTTTTGAAAATTTTAATACAATTTCACAGGAATTGCTCAAAAAATGTAATTATTCTTAAAAATTTAATTTCCATTCCTCGAAAAAATCAATTATTTAAAAAAAATATTTCTTTATAATTCTTTGGAAGAATTCAATTATTTACAAAAATATGAAAATTTTTGACAAGAATTATTCAATTATTTACATAAATAATTCTTCGAAAAAATTCAATTATGTTGATAATTAAAATAACTATTCACGAAAATTTAATTATTTTGAGGCATTTTAATAAAATTGTTTGCAAAATTCAATTATTTTCATAAATAACAATATTCATTACAAGAATTGAATTATTTTTGAAAGTAATAAATTTCTTCTTAGAAATTCAATTATTTAAAAAAAATTCTTATAAAATTGTTCGCAAGAATTCAATTATTTTCATAAATAATAAAATGCTTTTTAGGATTTCAATTATTTACCTAAACAATTCTTCGAAAAAATTCAATTATGTAGATAATTAAAAAAATTATTCACGAAAATTCAATTATTTTGAGGCATTTTAATAAAATTTTTTGCAAAATTCAATTATTTTCATAAATAATAAAATGATTTTTAGGAATTCAATTTTTTTTTTAATTTTAATAAAATACGACACAAACATGCAATTGTTGTCAAAAATTTTAATAGAATTCTTTGTAAAATTGAATTATTTTAAAGAAATTTTCGCAATTCAATGATTTTCAATATCTACTATTTTCATAAAATTTCCCAACCGAATTCAATTATTGAAAAAATTCTTTATAAATATCTTCGTAAAAATTCAATTTTTTTTCTAAATAATAAAAATTTTACCCGGAATTCAATTGTTTAAATTAGAATTTACATAAAATTAGTCGAAAGAAATGAATTATTTAAAAATTTTTTATAAAATTCTTCGCAAGAATTAAATTATTTTTATAAATATTTAAATTCTTTCAGGAATAATAAAATTCGTTGCAGGAAGTCAATTTATTACCAGGATAAGAAAGAAAGAAATATTTTTGATGAAAATTAGGAAAGAGACAGGAAAATAAATTATGGAAAGTAATTTTTGTCAGTTTTGTGAACGAATAAAATTTTTATTTAAAAAAAAATAAATAATTAAGTAGACTCTGTGATATCTACTTTTATTTAACCCAAATAAATAATTTAGTAGGTTCTGAAACAAGTGTACTGAACTCAAATTATATTCGTTTCAAATGAAATTTTTCTCTGATACAAATAAAATTTTTCATATAGAAAATTGGCACATGATTTTAGTGTAACTGTTATTGTTCTCAGATTCAAATTTAGAGAGAGTTTGCAAAAAATGTCCCTTTTTTACAAACATGGTTAAAATAAGTGTCAGTAATATATTTTATAGTCACAGAAAAATTATTTGGCGGAAGAAACATTTCCGGAAAAGCAAAAAAAAAAAAGAAAATAATTCGCTGGGGGGCAATGATCGACAATATGAGAGTAATTGTTAAAAGAGAGAAATGACAATCGATCAAAAATGAAGGGAGTGACAGGAAATGTCGATTGTCAATTGAACGTCAACCTTAATTTTCATTTCTTTTCTCTATTTTTTTTATTTGCCATGAATTCCGAACGTATAAAGAGATTTTCGGAAAGTTTCTTGTAATTTGTTTTTGCTCTATAACAAGAGAGGGAGTTTTTGGTCATTACATGGATTATCGAAGTAGGGTTCATTATTAAAGTTTGAGAGTTTGAGGCGTGTCTCCCTCTTCCATTGCGCACGTATTTCCGTTATGTTCGTTTTCACGGGAACTGGATTAGAACGAACTTGGCCTCGACCATAAAATCGCACGTGGGAAGTGGAGTACTAGCGGCGAGAGAGGAGAAAGAATAGAGAGAGAGAAAGAGAGGGAGAGAGAGAGAGTACAGTACCAAAGATGACCGGAAGCTTTCATCCATATAGTTAATCTAAATAAAGAAACGATAATCACATTATTTTCACAGTTGACCACCTTTTGTGTATCGGCTTTTCCTTCCATCGGACTTGTTATGAAGGAACAAGAGCCTAACGAGAATAATCCAACCCTACATAATCTCTCACTTTCGTTTTTGCCTCTACATTTTCCATTTTGGAGCAAATTGTTCGACACGTATATAATTTCATCCAGAAAATCCGATTTTACTTCTTTCAATGATATCGTTGTTCACAAATGGTATCGAATGTACCCAAATCGTATCGAGTATTTCATTAGTTTGCCTCGATTCGAACAATTATATTCTCGCATGAAAATTATATTTCAATTAGAGGAGGGGGATTTTTTTACCCCTAATTAAATTAGATTGTTTTTTGATATCACGAATAGAATTTTAGTGGATTATTGTTAGTGTTGGAACTTTGGAAGAAAATGCTACTAAAGAATTTAAGTATTTTCCATTTTTATCTGCAGTAAAACGTGAAGTGTTAAAATAACACCAGAATGGATTAAAATAATCTGCAACAGTTTGATCCCTCTAGGATTAAATTAACACCAAAAAGGATTAAAATAATCTATTTTGGTGTTATTTTTGACTTCGAATGAAATTTTACTTTAAATAAAACACCAAAGTCAACGATTTGTAAAAATTCAACGATTTTAGCTTCTCCAGGGAGAATAGTAAGTTAGTAAGTTAGTTACTAACTTACTAACTAACTTAGTAACATAGTTACTAAATTCAATTGTGTTCCAAGATTTTTAAAAATTCTCGTCAAAATTTCAATTCTCTTTAAAAATAATAAAATTCTTTTCTGATATTCAATTATTTTACAAAATTTTAATCAAATTCTTGTCAAAATTTCAATTATTTTCAAAAGTTTTTTAAAATTCAATGATTTTCAATATCTACTATTTCAATAAAATTTTTCAAAAGAATTCCATTATTAAAAAAAACTTTAATAAAATTCTACGCAAACATTCAATTATTTTCATAAATAATAAAATTTTTTACAGGAATTCAATTATTTACAAATTTTTTTATAAATTTCTTCGCAATAATTCAATTATTTTCATAAATAATAACTTTTTTTTACAGGGATTCAATTATTTTTATAAATAATAAAATTCTTTTAGAAAGTCAATTATTTTCATAAATAATAAAAACTCATTGCATAATTTCAATTATTTTTAATGCAATTTTAATCGAATTCCTCGAAAAATGTAATTATTCTTAAAAATTTTATTAAAATTCGTCCAAAGAATGTAATGATTTAAAAAATTTGTTGATAAAATTTTTTATGAGAATTTAATTTCAAGAAACATGAAATTAATAAATTACTTATTTTTGTATTTAAATAATTCAATTCTCGTAGAATTTACTAATAAAAATAGTTTTAAAAATGAATTTCAGTTAAAATTTTAGATTATAATTAAATATTAAAAGCATTATAACGTGGATTTTTAGAAATAATTAAATTTTGAAAAAGTTTCAAACTAAAATCATTGAAATTCTTAATTTTTCATATTCTTGATAAAAAATTCTGTAGAATTAATTCTTTTTAAAAGTTTAATAGGATTTTTATTATTGAAATTATTTCAAGTTTCTATTTTTCAATACATATTTAATTGCAGAATTTCCGAATAATTAGAATTTTGTAAAACTGAATTATTGTCAACGAATGAATTTGAAAATTCGCAAAGAACTTTTTTAAAAATTATTAAAAATAATGGATTTATTGAAGAATTTTAGATAAAAAAGCTAGAAAAAAATTTAATTTTAGAGAAGTTAGAAATTATTGCAGAAATTCAATTATTTTCAAGAGTAATAAAATTCTTCTTAAGGATTCAATTATTTTTACTAATAATAAAACTGATCGCAGCGTTTCAATTATTTTTCATACAATTATAATTGAATTCATTGAAGAAAGTAATTATGTTCATGCAAGTTTTAATAAAATTCGACAAAAAAATTCAATTCTTTAAAAATTTGTTAATAAAATTCTTCATGAGAATTGAATTTTAAGAAACATTCAATTATTCAATAAATTATTTACTTTTGCATTTAAATAATTAAAATCTTGTAGAATTTTCTGAAAAAAAAATTGATTTTCATTTCATAAAAATGAATTACAGTTCAAATTTTAGATAATAATTGAATATTAAAAGCAATATAGCGTGAATTTTTAGAAATAATTAAATTTTGAAATTAATTTTTTTTGAAAAAGTTTAATTGAATTTTCTTTTATATTATTTGAATTTTTTATTTTCTAATATGCATTTAATTAAAGAATTTAGGAATAATTGAAATTTCGTGAAATTGAATATTGTAGACAAATGGATTTGAAAATTGCCAAAGAATTTTTTTCGAAAATTATTAAAAATAATTGATATAAAGTAAAATTGTAGTTAAAATTTTTTGAAAATAATAATTGAATTGAAATAATGAAAATAATTTTGAAGAAGTATAATATTCTTATAATTTAAAATAATGATTTTATTTCTTGGTGATATTTTATAGTTATAAAAAAATTTAATAAACTAAAATTTCATTTATTGTAAAAAATAACACCAAAATTGGTTATTTTAATCTTTTTTGGTGTTAATTTAATCTGCAACACTTTTTAATACCTCACGATTTACTTTGATTGGGGTTTTTTTTATACATAATAGAAAGATTTATTTAATTTATTTATTCAGAAATGGATTTATTTAAAAGAAAGAAAACAGTACAAAAAGATGTTTTCCGATGAGTTTGTCAATTACTGCTCTCGCTTCGCTCAAGCATCAATTTACAAACTCATCGGAAAACATCTTCTTTTTGCACTAGGTGCTTAAGGTACTTTGTGGTTTAAATAAAGCATTTCTCTGGGTGTAATAATAATACATGAGTATTATTATTACACCCAGAGAAATGCTCAATAATAATAAAATTAATAACAATAAGGGAAAGTAATAATTATAATAATATCAACAATATTGATAAGATAAGAGAGATGATAATAATATTAACAATATGAATAATTGAACACGGAGAATTGATGAATATTGATTAAAATGAAATTTAATATTATGTATGTATTCGATATCACGTAACTACTGCTAATTTTGATGGGTTTTATGCTGAAAAAAGTAAATACCAAAATGAGCAATGTGATTTCAATGACGATGATCGGCGTGAACCGGCTAGCTCTGACTCGATGGTTATACGCTCGAAATTACCAGAGAGTATACAGTTGAATAATGAAATAATTTCATAATCAAGCCATGCACCCCGTAGATTAGTCACGAGCCAGGAATCCACTGGAATTTCTCTATAGTTTGTTAGTCATTCTCGTATATATTTGCTATATATATACAACAAACGATGAGGAATATAACGTTTGTTTCACTGGCAAGTTGTTTCTATACATTTTATATGCATATAACATCGACAAATTGCAAATCGAGGTCAGGAATTCGCATACTCAGTATTATTTTTCTTCATCCTCATACTCTACTCCCTTTCTTCTCATTAACAGCTTCATTATTATTTTTATTGTTTCTTAAAAGCATTTTTTGTTTCTTTTTTTTAAATCACGAGCATATAATCTTTGTTTGGTTCGATGCATTTCGAGAAACTCGGTTTTTTTTTCTCTCTCCCCATTACTGACACGCAATGTGTGCGGTTTGAAAAGTGAATTCTTTGTGCATAATTTCTTTGTTTTCACTTTTTAATTATTGAGGTGTATAACAAAGAATAAATGCTGTTGATAACAAAGTTTTATGCTAATTCAAGCAAAGTTGTAGTCTTAAGCAAACATCTGATTAGGAGGAAACCTATTTGATCTTATTATTTGAATTTTGAATATGGATTTTCTGAATTCAAAATAGATTTTCCTAATATTATTATTTTAAATCAAAAATTGTCCTGTAAAATAAAATTTGGAAATTTTTTTCATAATAGGCGCGAGTAATCAAATAAATTTTTATTTATTACAGTTTAATAAATATTTGTTTTGGTTCAACTAAAAATTTGATTCAATTTATCAAATCATATATGTCATTAGAAAAAAAATTTTTTATTACGAAGTACGAACTAATGATTCTAATCAAATAAAGATTTAAGTTAAACAAATTATATTTACTGTAGAATTCAGAGTGGCCACATGTCAGTTAAGTCAGTAATGTCAGGGAAATGTCAGTAAAACAAATTTTTTGTTAGTAAAATCAGGGAAATAACATGAAAAAATTATTTGTCAGGGAAATTTAGAAAATTAAAATTTTTTCGATCTATTTTTTAAAAATTGAGACTTTCTCGACTTTTTTCTAAATATTACAACAAAATACCATATTTGTAGTATTAAATATTATCGATTTTTATAGTACGAAAAACAACTGTAAACAAAGCTTTCAAAAATTATTTTTGAATCATTTTTCTATTTAAATTTTCGAACTATACAATTTAATTAAAAAGATTTTGAATAATTGAAACTTTGTAAAATATAATTGAAAATAATTAATTTTTTCAAGTATTTTGTAAGAATTGTTGAAAATCAACTTTTGAAGGATTTTAATTGCAATTTTTCAAAATAATTGAATTATCAGAAATTTTAATGAAAAATCTTTAAATAACGTAATTTTAAAAATGAAAATTAGCCTCTAATTTTTTAAAATTCAGTATTTACAGTACTTTTAATTACATATTTCCGAAAATTCAAATACATACAAGAAATAATACAATTTTAGAATTATTTTTAACATTTTGGGAAAAAAAATTCTGTTCAAAATTTTTAATTAAAATTCAAAAAAATTAATTACTTTTTGTTAAATTATACAAAAATTCTTTTAAGAAATTCAATTATTTTCGAAAAATTACATATTTTTAAAATCTATTTCTTAAAATTGTTTTATCATAATTTTTTAAGATTCAATTATAATCTTCGAACAAAGTGAATAAAAATTGATAAAAATATCCTTTTTCAGACTTATTAAAATTTCGGAGTAATCATGGTCATATTTATAATTAAAATTCTTCAAAAATTTGATTATTTTTATTTATATTTTTCAAAAATTCAATTATTTTTAAAAGATTTTAACCATATTTCAATTGTTTGGAAATTTTTTAATTGTAATAATTAAAAAAAACTATTATCTTTCAAAAATTATTTTTAAATATTAAAAAAAAATTAATTGTATAAATGTCTTGATTATAATTTTTTTAAAAATATTATTTCTTTAAGGGTATTTGAAACATTATGACGTCACAATTTTAGAACACATGCTTTTCACAAATTGTGACGTCATAATGGTTCAAATGCCCTTAATAATTTAAGAAAAAAACATGGACAGTGAGTTACAGTTTCAATTATTGTAAAAAATTGAATTTTTGTAATTGAATTTTAAATAAACTTTCGGAAAATTATTTAAAATAATTGATGTATAGATGAAGTTTAGTTGAAAATTGTAGAAAATAATTAAATTTAGGAAGGGTTATAATTGCAATTGTCTAAAAATTATTAAAATTTATAAATTTTACTCATTTTCAGTAAAATTTCATATTTTCATGTAAAAAGAATTTTGTCAGAGAAAATAATTTTAATGTCAGGAAAATGTCAGGGAATTGAATATAAACTGAAACTTGTGACCACCCTGAATGAAATTTTCTTTAATTTAAAAACAATTTATTTGTTTCAAGGAGTTTCTTTGGTTGAAAATTAATTTTTCTTTGATTCAAAGAACAAGTTTTGTAGATTAATAGGAAATTTATTTAAATCAAAGGAAAATTTACTGGAATCATATATAAATATTTACCTGATTAAAGTAAATATATTCACTTTAATATATTCAATTATAATTACTTGAATCCTGTAAATATATTGACTTGAATTAAATAAATCTTTAGTTAGATCAAATAATTTTTTTTTATTCAAATAAATTGTATTTGAATTGTTTAGTATTTGAAGTGGAATACTTAGTAATTGACTTAGAAATTATTTGATACAAAATAAGTATTTGATAATATAGACAAGTAATTATTTTTTTAAATCAAATAAATTTTTTTCCCAGTGGATAAATTTTTTCGTCAGTTTATGCGCATACAGAAAATACCCAATGTTTATTTATACTAATTTGTTTTTCATTGACGATGTAATAATTTGTTAACTTTCATTTGTATAATTAAAATAGTGCGCATGAAATGTCCACATTGAAGTTTAAAGGGAAAAGTAAACGATATATATATATATATATATATATATATATATATATATATATATAATAGCATAGCAATATATATATATAGATATAGTTATATATAGAGAGATATATGTATATAAATGCAAGAGGATGAATGTTAAAAGAGAAGAGCGCATAATACAGGTGATCCTCGTTTATATCTGTGTGTTCATCCGTGCAAGTAATTTATTATCGTTCACTGCGAGATTTGCATATATAGAACCAACCCTCTCTCTTTCTCTCACCCCCCACCCCTTGTCTGTTGGTTTTCGCGCACGGTGCTCGCGGAAAATTGCAATGTTCAGTCGCACGGAAGCTCATGTTCAGTTTGCCACACTCGTTGGTTTTTGTACAAGGGTGTACGCCAATTATTTGCAACTCTTGTTATAAGCCAACATCGACAAATAAAATTCATCATTTCTATTCCCATTTGGCCACACTTAATTACATTTTCCAAATCGCGCGGAAAAGATATCCCAAATAATGAAAATTGATCGTCACACTCTCCATATATATATATGTATGTAGTCATGATGAAATATCGTGTATACGAATATTCATACGTCAAATGTTTCTTTCGATTCGAGGGGGAGAAGGCCCTTTTTTCCATTTGAAAATTTTGAATACAAATATATGTGGTTTTGGGATTTAAATATAGTCGAGGTTAGGAAAATATGTACTTTGATTTTCTGTTTATTTTCTACATTCTATATTCTGATTTTTTAAATATTTTTCTTTATGGAATATTTCAGGGGGGTTAAAAATTGTGTTATGAAAATATTTTCGCTGGAGATACGAAAAGAAATTTTTCTCCAAGGGGACTTGAACCCAGGGCTTGAAATTGATAGTCCAGACACAAATCCCCGCGACAACTTTAGCTATTTAGTTATAAAAATATATTTTTAATTGAGAAAATTTTGATTTATTTTTATTGAAGGACATATTTAATTTAAAACATAAGAGAACTAAAATAATTTCGAATCTTTTATTCTTAAAAACAAAAATTAAATATTAAATTTTTTACTATGTATTTAATTAATTATTAAAAATCATGGATTTATAAAAGAACGTTTTAGTTAAAAGCACAAAAAAATTGCATTTTAGAGAAGTTACAAATGTTCAATACAAATTTCAATAGGTTTAAATTTGAAATTGTTGAAAATCTAATTCCTATGGAAAAATAATAATGATTATTCATTCATTTGAAATAAAACTATTAATGTTTTCGAATAATTTTACAATTGGAGAAATTCGTAAATAAATGTATTAAATTGTCTACGTACGAAACATAACTGTATACATATGTTCGAAGATTAAAAAAAGGAAAGAAATTTAAAAAAAGGGTATCACAAAAAATCACTGAAATTTGAGGTTGTGACCCAGGAAGATAGATCCTGGAATTATGGATTATAGATTACATACACACATTGATAGTTCTTGATAGTTATTACAACGAATCGATCAGATCAAGTTTCCATTAATCATCGTAACATGCGCTGGAATCGAACAACACACGATCAAGCCACTCACGATCCAACCGAATGCCAGTAATTACAATTTTGTTCATTCCCATAGAGTTTGCAGGCCGACGTTACTCGCTAATTATTAATCGCATTTATCCCTCCACTTAAAATTGTGTTTGCGCAATAATCGCTTTGGTGGTTTTTTTTAATACATGCGTTGCACTCCAAAGAGTATAAAAAAGTTTTTTAACAAAAACAAATTAGCGTTTAATTATTTAACATTCATTAAGACTTATTGCTGTTTAAGAGTATTTGATTTTGTCGAATCATTTCATTCAATCAAAACGGTTATTTAACCAAATTGCCATTTAAATCCGAATGTTAATTAATAATTCTCGAAGTTCACTCTTTTATTATAGATAAATTTTAATTATTCGAATTTATTATTTGTTTAACCTCTATTGTTATCTATCGGGTGGTTACATGACTTTAGGTATTTTTAACATGCTTCTTCAAAAAATTTACTTATCAAAATTTTTGATATAATTTTTTATTAGATCTTAATTATTTTTAATTATTTTCAATTTTAATAAAAAATAGTTGAAAGAATTTAAATACTGAAAGAAATTTGAATAAAATTGTTCTAAAAAGTTCAATTATTATTTTTAAAAATAATACGAATTTTCGCAGCAATTCAATTATTTTTAAGGCAATTTAATAAAAGTTTTGGAAGAACACAATTATTTTCAAAAATTTCTATAAAATTCTTTATAGTAATTCAATTAATTTTTAAATAATAAAATTGTTCCCAAGTAATTCAATTTTTCGAAAGATTTTTAATCTTTTTTGGAAAAATTGAATTATTTTTTGAAATTTTAATAAAATTCTTTGAAAGAATTCAATTTTTTTTCATAAATAATAAATTACTTTGCAAGAATTCAATTATTTTTAATAAATTTTTACGAAAAAATTGAATTATTTTTGAAAATTAAAATATTCTTTGAAAAAATTCAATAATATTTATAAATAATACGAATCTTCCCAGAAATTCAATTATTTTTAATATATTTAATAAACGTTTTGAAAGAATACAATTATTTTCAAAAATTTAAATAAAATTCTTTATAATAATTCCATTATTATAAATAATAAAATTTCTTCCCAGGTAATTCAATTATTTTCAATTCAATTTTTCGAAAGAAATGAATCTTTTTTGGAAAAATACAATAATTTTTTTAAATTTTAATAAAATTCTTTTGAAAGAATTCAATTTATTTCAAAAATAACAAATTTCTTCGCAAGAATTCAATTCTTTCCAATAACATTTTACGAAAAAGCTGAATTATTTTTTAAAATTGAAATTAAATTCTTCGAAAGAATTTAATTATTTCCAATAAAATTTTACTAAAAAATTAAATTATTTTTCAAATTTGAAATCAAATTCTTCGAAAGAATTCAATTATATTTAATATTTTAATTCGATTATTTTGAACACTTACAATTTCATTAAAATTTCTCTAAAGATTACACTATTTTTTATTTCAGACTAGTAAATTTTAAAAATATTCGAACCCACACATGGAAAAAAAGTATATTTGATTTAGAGCCAACTGAACTTTTCATTTATGCTTCAAATATAAATTTTATTTGGTTGCAAATAAAAATTTTATTTGTGTCGAATAACATTCTTATTTAAAACAAATAAATAGTTTCGTAGACCCTGAGATAAATGTATTTTTATTATAACTCCAATAAATTTTATTTAGTTAAATGAAATTTTTCTCTGGGTGCAAAAAAAAATATTTTGTTCATTTGGATTTGAATAAAAAAATTTTTTAAATACAGTTGCATTCCGACAGGAATTTGAAAAATTGACAAATTATAAATTAACATATTATATAGAAATTATTTGATACAAATAAATAATTTTTTTGGAAATAGGCAAGTAATCGTTTACTTAAATGAAATAAATTTTTTTCTCGTGTGAGTAAAGTTAACCGAACGTCTGTATAAATTTATTATTATAAATTTTTATATAAATTTTATAAATTTATAATTATCAATATTTATACACATAAATTTTATAAATTTATAATTTTATTATAAATATTTATATAAATTTTATAAATTTTATCCTTTCTTAAAAAAGACATGGAGTGGAAAGGTCGAATGTATCGAAAAGTATCGAAGTAAAGAATGGGCAATGAGAATGTAAAATCTTAATAGAAGGGTGTTTTTAAAATTGTTTGTACATGTGAAGGTGGCGCTGCAGTCGTATGTTATTTAAAAAGAGCGCGAATATATAAATTTTATTTTTGTTAAGAGAAAGTACTCATAATAAATCTTATTTTGCATTGTCAAAAAACGTCAACATTTCAAATATAAATAAGCAAATTATTAACTGAAAAAATTTGAATATTATTATTAATGAAATAATGGACTTGGACAATAGACATATAAAAACTAGCACCGTAGACGGCCGCTTGCGGCCGTCGGAAGAGCTAGTAAATTTATAAATTTTATAAATTCATCTGGTATCTATTATTATCTTCTACAAGTACTTTGATAAAAAATTCCTATTTTAGAACGAAACAATATTTTCGAATATATTTATTTACTTTTTAAAATTTTTTGATATTTTTGAAGGTGGAATTTATTATTTTTTTCCTGCCTCTCTCTCTCTCTCTCTGTCACTTTTTTTTTAAGGGTGTTATGAATATGAATTTTGATAAAACACGCGGTGTGGATATTGAGAACATAAAAAAAACAACGCTTTATTATTCAATTAGGATTATTATTCTTTTGGTGAAATAAAATCTCACGCTTGCAGGGCTTGTTGAGTACGCCATGAAAAATGATGTGTTTGTTTAGTCTCGCTTGCATATTGCGCGAGTGCGTATACGAGAGAGGCGCTCTTCGAAAACCGGCCTCTGCATTATGTGTTAAAGTCGAGTATATTTTTCTCTCTCTCTCGTGTTGAAAAGTATTTTTACTCGCGTGCACAGAACCAAGAGTACGCACTTGAAAAGCATGAATGAGAACCTCGTTGCCATAATGTCCCCCACCATCGCATCGTCATCTTGACAGGAATAATCTAGATGCTTTTATTAACTGAGAATGATGTACTTTACCTTTTTTTCTCTCTCTGTCTCTCTCTCTATCTCTGTCCCTCATCATCGTGTTTCTTTTTTCAAGGCTTAAAATAACATAACCGGTACTTTATGCGATCTACTACATTTATAATAACCGTAATTTATATTATGTCGTTTTATTTTGAATTGTGAATGAAAAAAATTTTTTTTAAATAATATTTTCCTTTCTCTGTTACAGGTACGTAAATGAGTATTTTCAATCAATGGGCTTTAATTTTCAATGGGCAGTGCGGTGAGTTTGAATTTTTTATTTATCGATTGATAAATTTTGAATTTTTACGAAAAATTCTTTCTCTCAAATTCTAAATGTTTAAATGAACGAAAATCTTCGAAATAATTCAATTATTTTGAAAAAATTGTAATGAATTCAATTAGATTTAAAAATAATAAAATTCCTTCCCGAAATTCAATTATTTTTAAGTCAATTTTAAACAAAACTTCTTTAAAAGAATTCAATTATTTTCAAAAATTTCAATAAAATTATTGGTAAGAATTCAATTTCAAACAAAACTTATTCAAAAGAATTCAATTATTTTTAAAATTTGTGATAAAATTCATTATTATAAGAATTCAATTATTTTGAAAACAATTTTCTTCAATGTTCTCGAAAGAAATTAATTATTTTTAAAATAATATTTTAATAAAATGGTTCGAAAAAATTCAATTAGATTCGAAAATTATAAAATTCTTTGCAACAATTTTATTATTTTTTAAAATTAAAAAAAAATTCTTGCAAAAATTCAATTATTTTCAAAAATTTAACAAAATTTTTGCTAAGAATTCAATTTTAAACAAAACTTCTTTAAAAGAATTGAATTATTTTTAAAATTTGAAATAAAATTCTTTAAATAAGAATTCAATTATTTTGAAAAGAATTTTAATCACAGTTCTCGAAAGAAATATTAAAATTTGTAAAAATTAATTATTTTTAAATATTTTAATAAAATTGTACGGAAAAATTCAATTATTTTCAAAAATAATAAAATTCTTTGCAAGAATTAAATTATTTTTTAAATTAAAAAAAAAAATTCTTGCAAAGAATTCAATTATTTTCAAAAACTTTAATAAAATTATTCGTAGGAATTCAATTAATTTTAAACAAAAACTTCTTCAGAAGAATTCAATTATTTCGAAAACAATTTTAATCAAAGTTCTTCAAATAAATTAATTATTTTTAAATATTTTAATAAAACTGTTTGAATGAATTGAATTATTTTCAAAAATTGTAAAATTCTTTGCAATAATTTCTTTATTTTTTAGAATTTAAATAAAATTCTTGTAAATAATTCAATTATTTTTATAAATAATAAAATTGTTCGCTGGAATTTAATTATTTTAATTTGATTTTTAATTTTTTAACGAAACTTCTTCAAAAGAATTCAATTATTTAAAATATTTTTGATAAAATTATTCATATGAATCCAATTATTTTCAATACCAGTCTAATTAGATTTTTCTAAAGAATTGAAATACTTTAAAGAATTTTAGTACAATTGCTCAAAAAAATTCAATTATTTTTATTATCAACCAAAATTCTTTGATGAAATTCAATTATTTCTAATATAGAATTTGAAAAAAATTTTTGAAAGAATTCAATTATTTTCCATTTTACTAAAACTTCTTCAAATGAATCGAATTATTTTCATAGATATTAAAATTTTTCGCAACAATTCAATTATTTTTAATACAATTTTTCGAAAGAATTTAATTATTTTAAAAAATTTTAATAAAATTCTAGGAAAGAATTCAATTATTTTCAAAAATTAGGATAAAATAAATTCTTTACAATAATTCAATTATTCTCAATACAATTTTAATGAAATTTTTCAAAAGAATTGAATTATTTAATGAAATTTTAATAAAATTGAATTATTTTCATAAATAATAAAATTCTTCGCAGTAATTCAATTAGTTGTAATAAATTTCTTTACAGGAATTTATTTTTAGAAATTTGTAGAAAAATAGGTGTAAATTTCCCCCATAGCACTGTTAAAAAATTCTTGTTTTAAAGAAAAAAATTCTAATATCAAGTTGAAAAATATCCAAGATAAATTTTAACTGTACATTAAAATCAAAATTTTTAGATGATTTTTTTTTCCACATATGAAATTAGACTGGAGGAAAAATATGTAAATACAGTACCGTCCGAAATTGTCAGTCCACCCATTTTTAAAGGAATGAAAAAAATTTGTTAACATAAAATTCATGAAAACTAAATTTTTTTTTGGTTTATATTTTAAAAGACGATCAAATTTTGAAGAGAATAAGACCTTACAGAAGTCATTTGGCCAAAATTTGTAGAAGATATTCTTAAAAATCGTCATTTTCAATGTTTCACAAAAATTTGAATAACTTCTAAAATAATGAACGCTTTTTAATAATCTTAGGCTTATTTTAAAGGTCATTTTCTACGGAATAAGAATTACTTATAGGCATTTACCTGTAATTTTTTACTTGGAATAAGCATGCCGTCAAAGTTGGACAAAAAAATTCAAAAAATTTGAAACAATATTATTAAAAGAAAAATAATTTTTGAAATTCAAACATATTTTTTTATTAAATTTTCTTGAAGAATCTACACCATATCATGTTTTATATATGTTCTAGAATAGTTTTTAGTACAAAAAATTTATTTCAAATTTTTCTAATTTTTTTGTCCAACTTTGACGTCATGCTTATTCCAAGAAAAAAATTACAGGTTAATGCCTATAAGTAATTCTTATTCTGTAGAAAATGACCTTTAAAATAAGCCTAAGATTATTAAAAAGCGTTCATTATTTTAGAAGTTATTTAAATTTTTGTAAAACATTGAAAATGACGATTTTTTAAGAATATCTTGAAAAAATATTTGCCAAATGACTTCTGTGAGGTCTTATTCTTTTCAAAATTTTATCGTCTTTCAAAATATAAACCAAAAAAATTTGAGTTTTTATACATTTTATGTTAAAAAATTTTTTTCATTCCTTCAAAAATGTGTGGACTGACAATTTTGGCCGGTACTGTATATAATTTTTCTCCAATTTTTTAGTTAAAAATTTATTACTTAAAAATATAGAAATGAAGAGGAAAAAAATTTTAATTTCTTTAATAGGATTGAATTTTTTTTCTACGTTTGATATTAGATTAGGAAAAAATTATGTAAATATATAATTTTTCTCAAAATTTTTTATTTTGAAATTTATTACTTAAAAATATAGAAATGAAGAGGAAAAAAATGTAATTCTCAATTTAATTTCATCGTAAGATTGAATTTTTTTTTCTACACTTGATATTAGAATGGAGATGAAAATTTAAATATTTATAATTTTTCGCCTAATTTTTTTTTTCACTTTAAAATTTATTAGTTGAAGATAAAAAAAATGAAGAGGAAAAAAATATCAATATAATACATGTGCACATGCGAAGGAGTTTCCGGAGATACGCTCTGGTAATTCATAACAGTTAAATGAAGGCGTTTGATCATTGCCGATCACGATCTGACTGAACTTTACACGACTGATCTTTCTCTGCAATTGTTCTACATTCGTATTTCGAATCGGTTTGTTCGATTTTTTCTGCTCTACTATTAACTTTCAATTTTTTATTTTCTTCTTCTTCTTTTTACTATTATTTATATATATACAAACCTCCCGGAACTTGCTATTCTCACGGGTAATCGATTATATGTTTAATGATCAATTCTTCGCTGTACAATTTTTTATTGTCATTGTTTCTAAATTTGTTGTTTGTACATTATTCATTGTCTGTTATTTTATTATTTATGATGTATTGAATTGATTTTTAATTAAATTTTTGCTTCGTGAAATTTTTTATTGATGGGAATGATTTATTTATTTATTTTAGGAATAATAAAAAATTAAACAGAAAAATTTGATAAAGTAAAATATTCCGGAAGTGGGAAAAAAATTAAATTTTTTTATGCAAAAAATATTTTTTTTTCCGTGAAAAAAATATAACGATCTCTCCTTTGTGAAACAGATGACATTTCAACTAGAAATAATTCAATCGAGAAGAATCTTTTCAAGTAAAAATTGGCCAATTTCTCAGAGGAGGATGAAATTTTCTTCTTTTGAAAAATAAAGAAAAGAGTATAAAAAAAGGAGTTAGAGGGAAGAAGAGGGTTAGAGAGTGAGAAAAGAAACTTGAAAATTGCGGTCGGTTATTATCAATCAGTATCAATCTTTGCGACTCCTTCTTTTCTTTTCTTTTTTTTTCACCCCGATCAGAGTGTGACGTCTTGTCACACGCGTCGGCCAGAACAGAAATTAGAGTCTATTCAATGGATGGTAACGATGGTCGCACCTGAATTACGAGCCATTCAACAAAATGACAACTAGAGTTTGACGTATGGGGTGTGTGAGCTCAATAGTTGTTATTATTATTAATTATTATTACAACTTGCGTGAGCAACCCCATGAGCACGGTGTTGTATTATTTTTTCCTTTGCAAATCGACAACACAGTGGAAATTAAACCCCCCCTCCCCCTCTTAACCCTTTATAGTATGAAATCGGAGGGAGGCGCGTAGGACATAAACCCTTGCGATTTAACCCGTCAAAGAGACCTTCAATGGTAAACATTTGATCCAAGTAAATAAATCATCCTTTGATAAAAGAGAGAGAGAGAGAGAGAGATGACTCGTGCCCGTTTACCCATCGAAAGCAGAGAAATGGAGTCACTCGCAAAGATAAATATACCGACTACTTTGCGGATTCAAGCAAAGCGTATTTCCTTCCATACAAATACTTTATCGATGAAAAAAAATTGCACTGGACATTCAATTTCAAAATGAAATATCACCTAAAATGCGGAGTCAAAGAATATGAAAAAAAAAATTTTCTCGACAAAAAAAAACTATGTAATTATTTTTAATACAATTTTTAAAAAAAGTCTTCCAAAGAATTCAATTTTTTACAATTTTTATAAAATTCTTCAACAGAATTCAATTATTTTCAAAATTTGCAATGAAATTCTTTATAAGAATTAAATTATTTTCAAAAACTTTTAATAAAAATCTTTATAAGAATAGGTATAATTACTTGCAATATCAGGGCTCGGATTGTGCGACTTTTTCGACTTTTTTCGACTTTTTTGTGAAAAAATGCGACTAATCGACTTTTTCGAGATTTTTTTTTTTAGTAAAATGCGACTGAAATTTAAAAATTTTTTAGAAAATTAAAGGAAAAAGTTTTAGTCAAAAATTGTTCTGTTACATTTATTTACAAATTTCTTTCAAATTTTTCGAAAACATCAATAACTTCTTTTTTAAATAAATATTTAATTATTATTTTTCCATAGGAATTGAAATTCTTCAAAAGAATTATTATTTTATATTATAAGACTTTATAAATAAAAAAAATTTTTAATTATTTATGAAAATAATTGAATTTATTTTTTTAAAGAAAATAATAGAATTATTGAGAAAAAATTTATAAAACATTAGTAAGTAATTGAATATTGAAGAAGAATTTTGATATTTTTAAAAATAATTGAAATTTTGAGAAGAATTTAAAAAAGAAACCTTTGAAAACAATTGAATTTCTGCGAAGAATTTTCTTACTTTTGAAGATCATTAAATTTTGCAAACAATTTTATCAGAACTTTTAAAAATAATTAAATTTCCATGATGAATTTTATTATTTATATAAAATTTTGACGAGAAATTTAAAAAAAAAATTGAAAATAATTATATTTCTAGGATGAATTTTATTATTTATAAAAATAATTAAAATTTTGACAAGAATTTTATTATTTATAAAGATAATTGAAATTTTGAACAGATTTTTTTTAAAAATGTTAAAAAGAATTTTGTTTGAAGAAGAATTTTGATATCTTCAAAAATAATTGAAATTGTGAGGAGAATTTAAAAAAAAATTTTGAAAATAATTGAATTTCTGTTAAGAATTTTCTTACTTTTGAAGATAATTGAATTTTGCAAAGAATTTTATCAGAACTTTTGAAAATAATTAAATTTTCCTGATGAATTTTATTATTTATGAAGATAATGATAATTTTCACGAGAAATTTAAAAAGAAATTTGTAAATAATTGATTTTCTGCAAAGAATTTTGTTACTTTTGAAAATAATTGAATTTCTAGAATGAATTTTATTATTTATAAAGATAATTGAAATTTTGACAAGAATTTTATTAAAATTCTTTGCAAATAATTAAATTTCAGAGAAGAATTTCATTATTTATAAAAATAATTGAAATTTTGAACATATTTTTTTTTTAAATGTTTAAAAGTAATTGAATTTTGCAGAAGAATTTTAATATTTATAAAAATAATTGAAATTGTGAGGAGAATTTAAAAAAAAATTTTGAAAGTAATTGAATTTCTGCGAAGAATTTTAATATTTATAAAAATAATTGAAATTGTGAGGAGAATTTAAAAAAAATTTTGAAAGTAATTGAATTTCTGCGAAGAATTTTAATATTTATAAAAATAATTGAAATTGTGAGGAGAATTTAAAAAAAAAATTTGAAAGTAATTTAATTTCTGCGAAGAATTTTATTACTTCTGAAAATAATCGAATTTCGGAGAAGAATTTTATTATTTGTAAAAATAATTGAAATTTTGTACAGATTTTTAAAAAAAATGTTAAAAATACCTAATTAAAATTTTGCTATGAATTTTATTAAATTTTAATAAATATTATTCCGGATTGTTTGATATTAAAGTATGTGTTTGTCGAGAAATGTGATTTTTTTTACAATTTTGACAATTTCTTGTTTCCTTTATGGCGTTTTTTCTAAAATTTCATGCGACTTTTTTCCGACTTTTTCGGAAATTTTTTGGCGACTTTTCGTGACTTTTGTTGTGAATTTATGCGACTTTTTTTGAGTCTTAAAGACGATCTGAGCCCTGAATATACAATTTTAATTACTTTTCTCAAAAGAATTGAATTATTTTAAGAAATTTTATTAAAATTGTTAGAATATTTAATTGAAGAATTTACGAATAATGAAAATTTCGTAAAATTGAATATTGTAAACAAATGAATTTGAAAATTGTCAAAGAACTTTTTCGAAAATCATTAAAAATATTCGATTTAAAGAAGAATGTTAGTTAAAAATTCTTGAAAATAATAATTGAATTGATAATGATTTTATCACTTGGTCATCTTTAATTAATTTATTATAAAACATGAAGAAATCGATCACTCCGATTCGAAGAATTTATCTTTCGAAACTAGTGTGTCGCACAAAGTTTTAAAAATTATTTTTATGAAGCTGAAGATATGGCACTGACTTAATTTTGAAATTAAATATATTTGTTTTAAAACCAACATAAAATTTTAAAAAATTGGTATTTTAAGTTTCAGCTTTAGAAAAAATATTTAACGTTAAAATATTTGTAAAATTAAATGTCTGACAGTTAATTTTAATTAAAAAATTCTTTTTTGTTTAATTATTTTTAATGTCCTAATTAAATTTAAGAAATGAGGAGAGCGGATAAGAAATATAATCTGTTGAGAAATTGGTTGAAACAAATCTTTCATCGTCACATCTCCATTTTATCGGATAAATAATCCTGATCTTTTTTTTGACTGAAATCCCCTCTGACAAATCTTTCAATCCTCGAGAGAGAAGAAAAGAGAGATGGAGGGAGAGAATGAGAGGGTGATCCGTCGTGTAATTAGACATTAGTCAGTTTGAAGAAAAGTCTCATCAAAGAATTCAATATAGTACTTGTTGGTGACAAATTGACAGGATTTATTTACTTCTATCGGCATGGCACTTTGTTGGGTTTACTTTTAGTGTGACTTGGCATATGGAATCTGTTAGTTTTGCTACATAGAGACCCCAATCGAGTCCACACGTGTTCCTGTTTACAGTTCCTAAGGATATTTACGTTGCTTGAAGTGAAATAGTTAGCCGACAAACTGATCCAAGCCATATGACGTGGTCTGCAATTATTACCTTATTCTCTGAAAAGATCATTGAACTCTAGAAATTTTATTGTTATTGCTATTAGCTGTTTTTTGTTACGACCTTTTTTTTAATCAAAAGACCGAAATTATTATTATCATTATACCTAAGCGTCGACTTTAGCCGAAATCGGTCAAAATTTATTTGGTGACTAAAAGTTTGAAGAAAATAAGAATAAGATTCAACACTGAAACTTTGTTCTTTTTCGCAATTAAAATTATTAGAAAATTTTTGATTGTCTAGACTAACAATTACGTGTGTCTGTTTAAGTATGTCTTTTACAAAGGATTTTCAAGTGTCGAAGCTACATCAGGGTGGCAAGTAAATAATTGAATTTAGATTGAAGGGCTGCTTCATGACGACGTCTACACACCCTTTCCCCCTCTTTCATATCGAGAGAGAGAGAGAGAGAGAGAGAGAACCCCTTTCCCCCCTTGAATGGTTCTTCAGCCATCAGCAGCCTCTTCAATTAATTTGTGAGGCTTCTCTCCCATACTGAGGCTCATTCCCCTCCTCACCCATCACTTCCCCCTGCGGGACAAGTCTCATCCCTTATAAGTCTTCGCTGCTTGGAAAACATGAGAGGATGATTTCGTATTGTTTTGTCTGGCAATTTTCATTTCCCATTGTCAACTATAAATGCTTCTTCTTCATTTTCCTCGTTTTTTCCTTCTTTTTTCTTAGTGATGATGATAATAATAACACAAAAGGATTGGATATTAGTGATTGTGTGCTGCATTATGTCATCTGTCAGGAGAAATTCTTTTTTTTTCCTAATTAAATCTTTGTTGCTTGAAATATTATTTGTTTGAGAAAGTAGTGTTTTTATTTATTTTTTTTTTTGCATTGTGCAGCAAGAGAGAAAAGAAGATGTTTTCAGATGAGTTTGAAAATTACTGCTCTCGCTTCGCTCAAGCAGCAATTTACAAACTCATCTGAAAACAGCTTCTTTTCGCACGTAGTAAACAAGATGCTTTGTGTAAAATTCTTTTAATACTGTTTTCATAACTAAATGTAATTTTATTTTGATTACAGTGTAAATTATGCCGTATAAAGAACATACAGAAAAAAAACCAATTTGTGCTGCATTTATGTTAAAGAAAAGCAACACTTTTCCAGTTAATTTCAGTTAATTTTCAAACTGAAATTTTTGTATCTTAATTCTATTGCAACAATTACTTTTTGCATCACTAATCTCTAAAGTTGAATTTGTGCCAAATGGTTACATTTTAATAAATATTAAACACTAATTTTGAGAAAATTTAATATCTTTCCAAGTTTTGCGAATTTGGTAAAAATTATTTTTTGAAACTCTAATTTCTAATCCAGACTTCGTACTTCGTTATTTTAAAAAAAGTAGCTTTAAGTTTGATAAAAGTAGTAAAAAAAAGCAGCTATCAAAGAATTAAATTTACTCTCTAAATTTAAATTAGTAAAAATGTTTACTAATTTGAATTAGTGACGGACTTTTTGCTTTTTAATTAGTAAATTTTACTAATAAATAGTCATTTCTACTAATTTATTAATAAAATTTACTAATTCAAAAGAAAAAAAAATCAGTCACTAATTCAAATTAGTGACTTACTAGTGACTGATTATTAGTGAATTAATTAGTAAAAATATTATAAATATTTTTACTAATTCAAACTTAGAGAGTAAAGACTCAATTTTTTTCATAACTTATAAATTTAATTAGATTCAAACATAGAATATTTTTTTATAAATAAAGATTTAAATATCTATTTACTTTTTTTCTGATATTAAAATATTTCAAATGATTTCAATATGAAACCTTTTTGAAAGTTAACTTTTTCTAAAAATTCACACTATGACCGTTCGATTATTTAATTATTATCTAAAATATTAACTGAAATTTTAATTTAAAATTTTAAATAAATTTTTCTTAGAAAATTCTCCGAGAATTCAGTTATTTAGATACAAAAATAAATAATTTATTCAATAATTGAATATTTCTTAAAATTCAATTCTTATAAAGAGCTTTATCGAAATTTTTTAAACTCTGATAACTTAACAGTATCAAATTGCAACGAATTAATACCAAACATGTGGATCAAATCAAAAATTGATCTAAATTTTTGCCATTAATTTGATCAACTTTAGTATCAATTTGATACCTTCAAGAAAATTGTGAAACAATTGAATTTTTTCGAAGAAATTTATAACTTATAAAAATAATTGCATTCTTGTGACGAATTTTTTTTTTTAATTTTCTTTTACATAATTGAATTTTTTGGAAAATTCTTTTAAAATAGTAAGTAATGAAAATAATTAATAACAAATAGCTTCAACAAATTTTTGTTATTAATTAAATTTAAACGAAGAATTTTATTAAAATTTTTGAAAATAATTAAATTCTTTTAAGAAATTTAATTAAAAATGTATCGAAAATAATTTTTAAATTCTAAGAAACAAATTATAGCGAAATTTTTGTAAATAATTCAATTCTTTTGAAGAATTTTTATAAAATTGTATTAAAAATAATTGAAATCCTTAAGGTAATGAGTTTTATTAGTTATGAAAATAATTGAATTTATGCAAAAAATTTTATTAAAGTTTTTAAAAATAATTGAATTCTTGCGAAAATAATTTTATTATTTTTCAAAATAATTGAATTCTCGCGAAAAAGTGTAATAATTTTTTTCAAATGTTTGAATTCTTGCGAAAAATTTAATTAATTTTTTTTTTAAATAATTGAATTCCTGTGAAAATTTTATTATTTATGAAAATAATTCAATGTTAAAGAATTTTATAAAATTTTTGTTTATATAATTGAATTCTTTTGGAAATTATTTTTTTAATAGTAAATATATTTAAAATAATTGAATTTTGAAACAAATTTTTAAAACAATTGAATCGTTTGAAAGAATTTTCAACAAGTTTTTTTTATATAATTAAATTCTTTTGGAATTTTTTTAAAGAATAGTTAATATTACAAATAATTGAATTTCGAAAGCACCATATGTACTAAGAGCGAAAAGGAGACCTTTTTTGATAAGTTGAAAAACATCTTCTTTTCGCCTTTGGTGTATAATGTACTATTATTTCGACTGATATTCTGGATCGGCTACCTATCTGGATAAATTATTTATAAATTTTATATTTCCTCTTTATGGAGGAATTATTGTAATTTCTAATAATTAGTTGTTTAAAATATTGCTTATAATTAAATGATTTATAATAATTAATAATAAAAAAGCTGAAAAATTTGCCAACAAAAATAAAATTACATGTATTTATTCCTTTTTTAGATTACATATGCAACATAATAGTATTTTGTTGACATGCAAAGAAGCTTTTTTTTAATATAGAAATGTCGCTAAGAGAAAATTTACTGTTTCATATATATAACCTGGAATTTTATGAAATTCCTAAGCTAAAATGCAGATAGGATCTCAAAAGATATGCTTATTTTTTTGTTGTATTTTTCCGTTCCTCTATATAGAGAGATACAGGATACATGCTCCTTATGTTTGCATATATAATTTTACATTTTCTGTCGTGAAAATAGCTGTGCAATAAAGCTTTCATTCCCTCTTATTATTTGTGAGGTTGAAATTGCACGGGATATTATATTATATATGGAGCACTATATGTAAAATATAAGGTGGCAGTAAAACTTATATTGTCAGCGTAAAAGGCTCGTGTCTCTCATATACATATATTAATGATAATAAATAATAAGGGATTGCGCGGAACTGTTTTTTTTAATGTACTCTTTGGCAATATATAAATGCGTAATTAATACATCAAGGGAAGGATATACAGTCATTTGGATAAATGACTCTGTATATTCGTGTGTGGTAGTCATTCATTAGGCATTTCACGTTTTTTTTCTTTTATTTTTTTTTCATCATTTTCCATATTGCCAGTGCGGAAAGCTTTCGTTCAGCATCACACACGTGAGTGGCAAATTACCACGAGCGAATAGATCAAAAGTAATTACCATAGAGTGAAGGTGGATGGTAATCGATAATCGAATCGCGTGAAATTAACCCCCCGATCTGAAATATACGTTCTCTCTCTCTCATTCTCTCTCTCTCTTTCTGTCTATCTCTCACGACTTGGGAAGTACTTTGACTTTTGCAACCGCATAGTTTCAACTTTCACGCCCACAGGAAGAAATTCGTGTAAGTGCGTCTACTAATCATTTGTTTAATGAGAAAAATTTCACACTGATAAAAGCAATTCTTATTAAATAGATAAGAGAATTCTCACGAAGAAAATTCTGTTTTTCCGTTCTTATCTAAAATAAAATGAGTCGGAATTTTATTCAGTATGATCCAAAGGGGGAAATTTGTTATTCATATGTGTTGATTAGATTAGTGTGGAAAATTTACAGAAACTTTTTTTTTTTGAGAGTGCATACCAAAATTGAAATGACTGCAAATCTACTTGACTTGTTTAATTGTTTGAAGCGAGTTGTTAACTTGTGGGGAGAAAGAGAGAGAGAGTGGGGGGGGGGGTAGAGATGAAGCACACTGAAAGTTTGACTTTGCTGCATCGAAACTCTGAAGGTTACACGCGAAAACTTGTTTCATGAAATTAAACCTCTAGGGGATTTGATGCTTGAAATCCTCCCCACTCATTCCATCATTGAAAACCACCCCTAAGTACAATAGCTTTAGGAAAGCTCGAATGTAACCCTATCAAGCACCTGCGTATATGCATAAATGATCGATTCACCCATGAAGTGCTGACTCTTAAGAGAGAACGAGCAATAGAGTGAGAGAGAGAGAAGCGAGAGCTGCCCATAAATCTAAGGGAAATACACCAGGGAATGGATTTGCTAAAATAACAAGCGGCCGTGAATTATCTCCATATTTTAATCACCGTTGGGTCTTGAATTATTCCTAATCAGGTATTTACTACTTTCGTCTTAACACCTTTATTGCAAAAACAAATACTGCTTTTGAGTTATTCTAGCAAGAATGCAATTATATTTTATAACCTTGGGGGTAATTAATGTTTTCTCTAGCATACCATTGGAGGGATGCGATTTTTTTTTATTTCTTCAGTGTTGTATTAACCGAATGCGAAAGAGGAAATAAAGTTTGAGTTTTTATACGGAAAAAAAGTACTTTTACTCTTTGGAAAGTAAATGCTTTACTAACTGTTGGAAAAAGTGGTGCTTTGCGCACTGTTTATTCTTTATCAGTAAATAAATAATTCGCTAATACATGACTTTGAAATTTAGCGTGGTCTTCATGAAGTTTTTTGGCTAAGTAAACGAATTTACATTATTTTTATTAGGGCTTTTTTTTATTTTTTACGTCGGTTTTTTTGTGTATGAACTTTTGGATCTTCGAGTACACGACGTTTGCAGATGAGTTTGTAAATTGCTGCTTGAGCGAAGCTTGTTGCTGCTTGTTTTTGATGCACAATGTAGCATCAAGTATTGAAAAGTAGTTATTTTACCCACTGTGAGGACACTTTGCCCACTATTTCCAGGGTGTAAAATTCAACTTTCGAAACTAGTGTCACAAAAAGTAATCTTTACAAAATTGCGTGGTTTATTTCAATTTTGATGATATTAAAATAACTTTTCAAAATTTTATCTCTGGAGCTTTTGTATAAGTAGAGAGGAATATTTAAAAAATTTCGGGAATCGTAAAAAATCGTAAAGAGCGTTTGCGGTCAAGTGGGTGGGGGAAAAATTAATGAACGACTCGACGGTGGATAAACGTTGAAAAAGCAATTTTTCAGTGGTCGATGTCGCGTAAGTCGTTAGGAGACTTTTTATCATCCGAGGTTCGCCAAACAACAATACGTCTGCAGTGTATACGCGCGAGGGGCTTAATGAATAATTAATAGTATCGGGATCATCAGTCAAGAGTCGTGTGTCATGGTGGGTGGTGGAATTTCAGTTGAGTCACATATATATTTCATATATGCGTACAGAGAGAGCAGAGAGAGAAAGAGAGAATAGAGAGAGTATAGAGAATACAGAGAGACATTACATTTCCGGAGCTGAGAATTGATAGTTCTTTTACCGTAATGTACTTTACTATTGTATTCCCATAACTGTATATACTCTCTCCACCAAAAGATCCAAATACAGAAACAAGGCACATAAGAATTTTATGTTCTTTCACAGGTGCTGAAACCAAGTTGCAATTCCTTTAACGGTAGCAAAACGTTGAAACTGAAAGTAAAAGGGATCTCTCCTCTCTCTCTCTCTCTCTCTCTCTCTTTCAATGCTCTCATTCGGAACTGAAGAGACAAAACGTTAATCTGAAACTGGTCGTCAAATGCGCGTATATATATATAGAGAGAGAGATGGAGAGAAATAGAGGGAGAGTCAAGTTGACATCACATTCCTATATAACATGACACTAACCACTTGGATTTAAGCGAAACAAAGCCGAGAAATATGAGATTCAGGAAATCTTGTTGCTTTTGTAATCCTTTACTTACACCTACATATGAATAGTGCATCTGGTTGCTGATGCAGAAATTAGACCAACTTGAATTTTTATTACATGAATTTTTTTATTAAATTCAGCTATTTTTTATTTTCATGCTACTCTCGGAATTGTTTTAATTTAATTTTTCTTGTTCCTCTGTAAACCATTTGCATGCATTTGATTTCAAGTTCCTAAAAGTTCCGGAACGTTTGTAAATGAACTTTTTATTTTTTCTTGAATTTCACTTTTTTCATTTCGGAGCACAGTTTTTTTTTTAAAGGATATCACAAATTGAGACAAAAAAACGAATCAAAAGTGTTGCAATGCAGCACTTTTGATTCGTTTTAAAAAAAATAGTGAGTTAAAAAAATCAGGACAGTTTTATAATATCAAAATTTTTAAACAATTGTTTGTTTCTTTTCGATTTCGTAAACGAACATTGTTTTCGCCGATTCGCATTGACGCTAACTTCAGGGCAACTGAATCTTAAGTTCAAATGGGTCTCTGAAGTTAGCGTCGAGGTTAAGCGTAAAAAAAAACATTTAATTTCTGCGAAACGAACAAAAATTAAATAATTTTTTTAAAGAATTTTAGTTTAAACAATTAAATGGAAAATTAATAGTAAAAATATTAATATTAATATTAATAATTAATAATAATAATAATAAAAATAATAATAATAATCATAAAAATAATAATAGCAATACTCAATAATCGTTTGAAGATTTTGCTGATACTTCTTTTTTAAATTCTCGTGTTTTATTCAAAATTAAGTGGATTTCTTCTAATCTGGAAAGAAAATGTCTGGAGATTTGCTAAATTTCTCTTTCTCTCTCTGTGTCTACTTGTTTGAAGGAGAAACAACGAAAGAGCTGAATAAATTCTCCGCTTTTCCTTTTCAAGATCCTTTCCCAGGCTTTAGGACATTATGTCTAATTATATTATCTTGAGCTTTAGAATTTCTTCCTCAAGTTTATTCAACAAACGTTCATTGTTTGCCACTCGAAATTTAAATATTTTTCTTTCTGCATTAAATAAAAAAAAGAAGAAGAAGAAAAAAAACGTTATTTCATCAACAATCAGAAAATCATATTTCTCATTATAATGATAGTAATCATTTCTCTCTTTTTCTCTCTTATTAGTCATTAAAACAGATGGTACGGACACAAAAATGACACCGTGGAATATATCAAGTGACATATTTATTTGATATTCAGTGAATCATTTGGGATAGTCATAATATTTTGAAATTTATAATCTCTATGATTCTCATGTAATACTGTTATTATAACTTTATTTAAAACAAACTTCAATCATGATTCCAGTGATATGAAAATATTCCCTCCTCTCCGAACAAGTGTATATATATGGATTTTAATATAATAATTTGTAATGGAGTTGTACTTCAAAGCTGATTATATAACATTTGTAAATATGCGGCAGTCATTAATGTTGAATTTTGGGATATTTATCTCAAATTAATTTTCATTGATGTTTCACTGGTGGGGGGGAAGGGGATTTAATTAATATATTTTACTTGTTTTCAAAATTTCCTGATAATGTTTATAGGGGGGGGGGGAATTTGTCTTTGAAATCGTTTTTTGGTTACTAGTTATTTATTCTTTTGATCTTTTTTGGAAAATATGGTAAATTTTCAATCGTTTAAATTTTAGTACTTCTGTTAATTTTTATTTTTTAGAAAATTATTTGGTAAATTAAAAAGAAGATTAAAATAACTGTTTGTGTCCAAATTGTGTACTTTGTTCTGATATGATTTAATGACACGATAAGTATTTTTTTTTTAGAAAACATTTGAATTCTAAGGCGCATTGCAAGAATATAAACCGGAAACTACTTCCACTTCTTTGCCCAGTGGAATACAAAAACATTCCGCCCCCTTTGGGAGAAGAAAAAGTAATTTTCAAATTGTCCATTTCAGTTCTCATTTTGAAACACGAAACAGGAGGAGGCCGTCCAACACATTCATTCGTTCATTCATCCGGTAATCTGGAAATCCTATAATTGAGGTACAGGCCACAGGGCCACACACAACACACGAGATCGCCTTGTGGCAGGCGTTAGGCGACAATTTCTCGTCGTTTTGCCAACAGGCAGTGAGTGTACGGGTCAGCGTGTGAGTTTAATCGTCGATTCAACGGGGGGTTTGGGAAACCGCGGAAGCCGCGTTCACATGAAGAGACAGCCTGTCTGTGTCCCTCTCTCACTCTCTCTCTGTCCATTCAGATTGCAAAACGTCATCCAAACAAACATTCTCTCGAGAAATGTCACTTTACACCACAAAATAATAAAGTCCTAGGTATTATATTTGTTTAAGAAGACTCTCTTCTCGTGAGCTAACTTTAATAGCATAAAAAGGCGTGGCATCGAAAATAACAAGAACAGAATCAGCCTTATTTTACTTCGGCTATTTGCCAACCCGGTAGTCATTCCAAATAACTGAGAATGAAAAAGGTACAGTATTAGATTAGACGAGGAGAATAAGAATAAGAGAAGAGGGAAAATTGATGATAGAGTCAGAGAGTGAGAGAGAGAGAGAGAAGAGAGTGGAGGGGGGAATGAACAGAAAGAAAAGGGATAAGAATGAAGTTCACTCGAATTCATGACAAAGGATTTAAAACTCAACTCTACGGGACATTCTCCAGACTCAATTGATTACGTCTTTTTTAGATTCGCCTTTTGTAGGTTAAACGAATTCTCGAGATTTCTCATTTTCCTCAATTTTTATTTTCCGATTCTCAATTCCTATGCAAATTACATTAATTTATAAAAGAATTCTTTGTACTGCAAAAAACTAAAGCACTGCGTGGTAAAAAAAAAATAATGTACGAAATTACTGCAACATTTTTTAAAATTTTATTTAGAATTTAATAAAATTTAATTATTATCAGGTCTACTACGATCGCTAAAGCGGTCTCTTATGAATTAAAAATTAATAATTGATGTAGACCTCATAAGGGTCTTAACGATTTGTTCTTTATGTAAATTTCATCAGAATTGTCATACAAAATTTGGATTTTAATTTTAAATTAATTTTTACCTTTTTCTGTTACAGGTACGTAAGGAATTACTAATTTTGATGATTGAAAAAATGCAAAATGGTGTCCAATAAATACTTTGGGGTGAGTGTGAATATAAATTTTAATTAATAGAAAATTTGGGAGAATTTTTGAGAATAATAAGTAAAAGACCAAAAGTTCTTCATGAGGTAAAAAAATGTAACCTTTTCCAAAGAATGTTTTGTGAAAAAAAATCTTAATTTAAGACAAGATGTTAATTTTATTTTTAATTTGTTACATTTGCAAGACACAATTTTTGAGCCTATACTAAATTATTTATTTAGTTCAGTTAATTTTTTTTGGATCAGTTAAATTTTATTTGGTCCAGATAAATTGTATTTGGTTCACTTCATTTTTTTGGTTCAGTTAAATTTTATTTGGTTCAGTTAAATTTTATTTAGTTCAGTTAATTTTTTTGGTCCAGTTAAATTTTATTTGGTTCATTTCAATTTTATTTAGTTCAGTTAATTTTTTTTGGTCCAGTTAAATTTTATTTGGTTCAGTTAAATTTTATTTAGTTTAGTTAATTTTTTTTTGGTCGAGTTAAATTTTATTTGGTTCAGTTAATTTTTTTTTTGGTTCAGTTAAATTTCATTTGGTCCAGTTAAATTTTATTTGGTTCAGTTAATTTTTTTTTTGTTCAGTTAAATTTTATTTGGTCCTGTTAAATTTTATTTGGTTCACTTAATTTTTTTGGTTCAGTTAAATTTCATTTGGTCCTGTTAAATTTTATTTGGTTCAATTAAATTTCATATGATTCAAGTAAAAATTAAATTTCTGCTAAAATAAGATTTTTATTTAAAGCAAAAAAATAATTTAGTACTTAATTAGTCATTCAGTGACTCATCTCCTAAAGTTTCGAAATTTCAAATGAACGAAATTCATTTATATTTTATTTTTCCTCCAGATTAAATTTTTATTAAAATAATTTCGCGTCAATATTAAAAAAATTAATGATTAACTTTCTAAATGTAAAAATTAATTTTTTACCTTTTATTCATTTGAAATTTCATAAATTTTGGATCTTCGTTTATTGGACACAAATAATTTATATTCGGTTTAAATATAAAACATTTATTTATCTGGTTGCAATAAAATTTACTTTTTAAATTTAAATTTCCTGTCTAAAAGTAAAACGAGATTTATTTTCAAAACGTTTAAATTTTATGTTTCTCGTAATATAGAAGATTTTCTCTTTACATCAGTAATATTGTTATTGAAATTGATTTATAAATTATAAATACACAGGAGAATATTGATGTTTTTCGTAATAAATTTACGAATATAGTTTCTTTGTTATTGGTTTCTGAGATGGAGAGTCTATAATTAGCCGGGTTCAAAACTGCATATTAAGAGCCGTATCAGTTTACATAAAATCTATTTTCTATTTGTATTTATAAACATACAATACTATATAATATGGACCCTATAAAACTCGAACAGAATAACGTCATTTACTCGAGAAATTTGATTGTTTTGCCACTTTAAATAACATGTTTTGTTTCTTTTAACAAACGATTTCCATTAATTGTTACACAATTATATTTTGCATGGTACAAAATTTATTACCATTCGTTTGTTTCAATTCTTAAAATTATATAAGTATTGCTTCATAATACTTACGTTGACATAAAATAAGATTCACTGTTTTTTATTTGACAATTTCGTTTCAACTCGAACTCGCAGTTTTTCTAAGGATATCGCAAATTGAGACAAAAAACGATTCAAAGCGTTGCTTCGTAACACTTTTGATTCTTTTTTTGTCTCAATTTGATATCTTCAGACAGGGTTGTCATAATTTTCCTTAAATATATCTAAATTAATTGCATTTTACAAGAATTGCGTTTACAATTTTCATAAATAGATCAACTTCAAAAGGTTTTAATTTTTAATTTTACATAATTTCAATTTTGAATGAATTTAATTAGAAATTATAATGAACTTGGATTTTTCAAAAATTTTAATAATTCAAATTCTGAAATTAGTTACATTTTCTAATATATATTTAATTATTATTAAAAATAATAGATTTAAAGAAGAATTTTAATTGAAAATACTGAAAAAAAATTGAATTTTAGAAAAGTTACAAATGATTGGAGAAATTCAATTATTTTCAAAAGTAAACAAATTCTTCGCAGAAATTCAATTATGTTTAAAATTTTTTTAAATATCTCGTCAAAATTTCAAGTATTTTTATAAATAATAAAAATTTCACAGTAATTCAATTATATTTACAATTTTCTATAAACTTCTTCTTAATAATTCAATTATTTTCATAAACAAAATTTTTCACATGAATTCAATTATTTTGATAAATAATAAAACTTATCTCAGAATTTCAAATATTTTTAATACAATTTTAATTTCAATTCAGTTGCAATTAGTTGAATTTTAAATATGAATTTAATATTATTTCCAAAATTTCCAATTTCAATTTTTCCAATTGTTTTCAAGAATTTTAACACAATTCTTTGCAAAATTTAATTATTTTCATAAATGACAATATTAATCACGAGAATAAAATTATTTTCATAAATAATAAAAAATTTTCACGATTTCAATTCTTTACAAAATTTTTTTAAATTTAGTGAGATCTTATTTTGTTTATTTAAAAAAATCCATTCATATTATTTTAATAATTATTTATTAGCTTTCGCCCGTCGACGACAGGCATCCTTTAAATTTCTTCGCAATAATTGAATTATTTTTATAAATAATGAAACTGTTCTCAGGAATTTAATTTTATTATTTTTATAAATAATAAAATTCATATAGCAGGATTTTAATTATTTTTGATACAATTTTAATCAAATTCCTCGAACAAAATAATTATTCTTAAAAATTTTATTAAAATTCGTCGAAAGAATTTAATTATTTAAAAATTTGTTGATAAAATTCTTTATGAGAATTCAATTTTAACAAACATTGAATTATTCAATAAATTATTTTATTTTGAATTTAAGTAATTGAATTATCGTAGAATTTTCTAATAAAAGTTAATTTAAAAATGAATTTGCAAATAATCGATTTATTATTTATTTTAATTCTCTCTATAAATGATCAAATTCTTCTACAAAATTCAAATATTTTTCAAAATTTTAATAAATTTTTGAAAAGAATTCAAATATTTTCTAAAATATTAATAAATTCTTCGAAATAATTCATCTATCTTTACAAATATTAAAATTTTTCTCTGAAATTCAATTATTTTCTAAAATTTTAATAAATTCTTCGAAAGAATTCAATTACTTTCAAAAATTTTAAATTTAAAATTTTTTTTTCTTGTCCACATTTCAATTATTTTCAAAAATTTTCCTCAATTCAATGATTTTTAATATTTACGATTTCATTAAAGTTTTCCCAAAGAATGCAATTATTTAAAAAAAATGTGAATATAATTTTAAGCAAACATTTAATTATTTTTGTAAATATTAACAATTTTACAGCAATTCAATTATTTACAAATTTTTTATTAATTTATTCCCAAAAATTCAATTATTTTCATAAATAATAAAGCTCATCCCAGAATTTCAATTCTTTTTAATATACAATTTTAATCAAATTCCTCGAAAAATGTAATTGTTTTTAAAAATTTTATTAAAATTCGTCTAAAAGAATTCAATTATTTGCAAATTCATTGGATTATATTCTTTATGAGAATTGAATTTGAAGAAATATTGAATTATGTATTTTTAAAACAATTATTTTTTCTTAAAAATTTTTTATAAAATTCTTTATGAGAATTCAATTTTAACAAACATTTAATTCAATAAATTATTTATTTTTGTATTTACATAATTGAATTTTCGTAGAATTAAGATTTTTGTAAATAATTAAATTTTTTTTGAAAAATTGCATGGCCTATTTTAAATTATTATAAGACATGAAGATATCGTTTACTCCGAGTCGAAGACTCTGAGTGATCGATTTCTTCATATTTTACAATAAAATTTTGATAAGTTGTTAATTTCAATAGGTTTGAATTAAAAATTTTTTTAAATCTTAATTCCTATGGAAAAATAATGATGATTACGATTTTTCGCAATCTAAGAACCAGTTAGAATTTTCCAAAAAAAAAATCGAAATGTTTTTCTAAACTAAAATAGAAATTATTTCCTCCCAATATTTATTAGCATAAAAATTGCAAAACCCAAGAAAGAAAAGATTCAAAACTTCCACAATATTTACTTTCAGGTCAATGATTCCTTGTTAAAAGAAATTATAACCGGTTCCTTGCTCGGGACCTTCAATTTTGATCAGAGAATTTATTCTCCTGATAAAGAAAAAAAAAAAAAACACACACACAAAGTGTGCTAATTTTAGAAGAAAAGTGGTTTAGCTTTCTAATTTTAAGTTCAATCGTGTTCGACCTCTCTCTTTCAATATACAATTCCTAGCAAGGTCAATTCAAGGGTGAACAATGACAAGGGTTGGTTTCAATGTCAGGGTTGAGAAACAGTGAAAGGAGAGACGACCGCAAAATAAAAGAAGAGAAAAAAAAACCATCTGACAAGAAATGCGACTCGAAAAGTATTGGTAGTCGTCGCGCTATTTTCTCTCTCTTCTTGTATTGATCCTGTTTGCCACCCACGTGACTTTAGTATTCCGCGTGCAAACTTTCGCGAAAACGTGTCCCGCATGCCTGTGGGACTCCATAATTGTAGATTCAAAGGATATAATTCGGCGAGACCCCGGATCCCCAGGGATGAGAGGAGAGGACCACTATTGCCAAAAATGGAGAGGAGAAAGAGAGAGAGAGAATGTTTTTACCCGCCACTCTCTGAACCCTGAGTTTCTTTTTTTATATAAAAAAAAAGAGGGGGGAATTTCTACGAACAAAATTACGTTAATTGAAGGGGTGAAACCCTTGTCCGCTCCTCTCATAACGAAGTGAAAATGAATGCAATTTTTCCCTGGATCACGTATACTGATTTCCTCTTTGCGCGATAATCTCGAAACCAGAAAAGAGGGAGAGAGGTTAGTGTCTTTATATATATAGAGTGGAGTCGACAGATGCCCTTTTCTATTCAAGGGTTCTTATCCAGGATCATCACACATACGAACATACACACATGCACCAGGTTCTCGATTACCCTCTTTCTTCCGGAGGTCTAATTCCTAATGCTCTGGATCATTGAGGCCTAATTCGGTCCTAGAGAGGATTTAGCATTCAATGCGAAAGGATCTCTCTAGTGTTGTGTATTATTGGGAAGGGGAATCAGAAAAATCATTGAATCGAACCAGTAAAATTCACACACACACAGATGTGCACTCTCGAAAGTTACATTGTTATTTGTCAGGATTTTAGCGGATTATTTCTATAATACTCCTGTTATGTGTCGTTAATAATTAGGGCGCAAATCAAATGTCAGTATCATTATATGCATCATTAGGCAGTTTTTGTAGCCGGAAATGTAGCGTCAGAAAAATTATTATCGTAATTAGTCCACCTGGGCTAAAAATACCAATAATTACCAATTACTGATATGCAGGGCTCTAACCATAGTGAAAGTATTAAAAAATACGGAATTTACGAACAAAAAATTAAAAATTTATGGACCAATTACGGAAATTTTTCGAAAAAGTCCTTTGACAATTTTCAAATTCATTTATTTACAATATTCAATTTTATGAAATTTCAATTATTGGTAAATTCTTCAATTAAATATATATAATAGAATATAAAAACTTAAAATAATATATAAAACAAATTCAGTTAAACTTTTTCAAAAAAAATTAATTTTTTTCAATTATTTAAATACAAAAATAAATAATTTATTGAATAATTGAATGTTTCTTGAAATTCAATTCCCATAAAGAATTTTATTAACAAAATTTTTAAATAATTGAATTCTTTCGACGAATTTTAATCAAATTTTTAAGAATAATTATATTTTTTTTCGAGAAATTTGATTAAAATATTCAAAATATTGTTATATAAATAATTTAATGGTTCTTCAAATTTAATTCTCATAAAAAAATTTTATCAACGAATTTGTAAATAATTGAATAATATAAAAGTAAATTAAAAATTGGAACTTACATTTTTCAAGAAATTCTATTAAAATTGCATTAAAAATAATAGAATCCAATTAAAAAAATTTATTATTTTGTAAAATAATTAAATTATTGCGAAAAAATTTATATAAAATTTAAAAATAATTGAATTCCTGTGAAATTATTAATATTTATGAATCATTATTATTTATGAAAATAATTAAATTTGAGAGTAGAATTATATTTTAAATTATTTAATTAATTGAATTCTTTTGAAAAGTTTTATTACAATAGTAGATATTGAAAATTATTGAATTGTGGAAAATTTTTCAAAATAATTGAATTCTTTCGAAGCATTTTAATAAAATTTTTAAGAATAATTGCATTTTTCGAGAAATTCGATTAGAATTGTATTAAAAGTAATTGAAATTCTGTGATGAGTAATTAAACTTTGTCAAAAAAAAAATCAATACCACAGAATTATTAGTTAAAAATATGAAAAATACAGATTTTCAAAGATTTTAATTTGAAACCTTTTCAAAATTCAATTATTTGTAAAAATTCACGCTCTAATGCTTTTAATATTCAATTATAATTTAAAATTTTAACTAAAATCCATTTATATATAAATTTTTATTATAGAAAATTCTACTAGAATTCAATTATTTAAATACAATAATAAATAATTTATTGAATAATTGAATGTTTTTTAAAATTCAATTCCCATAAAGAATTTTATGAACAAATTTTTAAATGATTGAAGTCTTTCGACGGAATTTAATAAAATTTTTAAGAAAAATGACATTTTTCGAGAAATTTGATTTAAATTGTATTAAAAATAATTGAAATTCTGCAATGAGTTTTATTATTGATGAAAATAATTGAATTCTTAAAAAGATTTTTATTATTTACGAAAATAATTTAATTAATTTAATCCTTGTTAAATTATTTTATGAAAATAATTGAATGAATGTGAAGAAATTTATACAAAATTTGTAAATCATTGAATTCCTGTGAAATTTATATTATTTATGAAAATAAATAAATAAGCTTAGATTTTTATTAAAATTAGTTTTAAATAATTGAATTTGTCTGGGAAATTTTATTAAAATTGTATATATTTTTGCAAATAATTGAAATTTTATCAAGAATTTTATTAAAAGTTGGAAAATAATTGAATTTTGGAAAAGAATTTTATTATTTATAAAGGTAATTGAAATTTTGATGAGAATTTTTGAGAATTTGAGAAAATAATTCAATTTCGTATGAGAATTTTATTATTTATTAAGATAATTGAAATTTTCACGAGAAATTTGAAGTTTTTTGAAAATAATTGAAATTTTGCCAAGAATTTTAATAACATTGTTAAAAATAATTGAAATTTTGTCAAAATTTTATTAAAAGTTTGAAAATAATTGAATTTCGGAGAAGAATTTTATTATTTATAAAGATAATTGAAATTTTAACTAGAATTTTGAAAATAATTGAAATTTTGAAGAGAATTTTGAAAATTTTTGAAAATAATTGAAATTTTGTCAAGAATTTTAATAAAATTTTTGAAAATAATTGAAATTTTGCCAAGAATTTTATTAAAATTTTTGAAAACAATTGAATTTTAGAGAAGAATTTTATTATTTATAAAGATAATTGAAATTTTAACTAGAATTTTGAAAATAATTGAAATTTTGAAGAGAATTTTGAAAATTTTTGAAAATAATTGAAATTTTGTCATGAATTTTAATAAAATTTTTGAAAATAATTGAATTTTTGCCAAGAATTTTATTAAAATTTTTGAAAACAATTGAATTTTAGAGAAGAATTTTATTATTTATAAAGATAATTGAAATTTTGACAAGAATTTAAAAAAGTTTTTGAACATAATTGAATTTCTGCAATAATTTGTAATTTCTCTAAAATTCTCCAAATTATATCGCACAATATTTACGAACTTTTCGTCTTTTTTCAATCAAATTGCGGACTTTGATGTAGCACATCATCACAATTATTTTTTCATTGGTATTATGTTAATAATATTAAAAGGTTATTCATGATGTTTTTCCTATTTTGAATTTCGTACCAACTTCAGGTTCATAAAAAAAATAAAAATAATAAATCATCAAGTCCAGTTTCGAGATGATACTCAATGACAAAAATTCGAAAAATAAACCACCCAACCAAAGCACTAAATCCTAAAATCTAGTTTGGAGATGCTACGAAATTCTCCAGTAAATGACGGAATCTAGTAAACGCTACAATACATTCTCCAGCACTGCTGCCCCTAAATGAATCGGAAATGGTACACAAACCTCTCGTATTCGCACATCAATAACAACAATAATGTGTGTCGAGAAATCATCATTTCCCCCTAATGGCCCATTATTACAGACAGCATTGGTATCATTGACTTCCAAATATTAGGTCATTAATGTTCCACTATATATAGTTGATTTTCAATTGCGCACTTTTTCAAAAGAATATTATTTTCATTCGATGAAAAGCTAGAGGCTACTGCATACACGGATAATAAATAATGGACGAAAAATAGAAGCAATTTGACTGCCTTTTAACGTCACTGGCAAAACGAATAGAATCGCCAATACTGTAGAACACTTTTTTTTCTACCCTATGCCAAGTGTTGCCATTAATCTTCACATTGAACACAATATTTTTTTGGCAACATCGTCGATATACTTTTCCCAAAAAGGTTTTTGTGAAACAAAAACATCGCATCATAAATCTATCGACACTTTACTTTTCCTATATTTTGGAATAAGAATTCTTTTTCGAAAAAAAATCCATTGGAGAAAATGCCAGGGTGAATGGTCCACAGGCATTATAGATAGTTTCCTTTTCTTCTTTTGTCCCCTTTTTCAATTTTGTCACCTTTTCCACCTTTTTTCGATTACTTGTCACCTTTTTTGGTGATTTTTCCCCTTTTTCACCTTTTTTTTCCAGGTTTTCCAGGTTTTTAAAACGAAAATTATTCGAAAACATCAATAACTTCATTTTTAAATAAATATTTAATCATTATTTTTTTATAGAAATTGAGATATAATTTATATATTAAGATCACTCGGAGTGATCGCTTTCTTCAAGTTTTATAATAATTAAAACTTGCTACTTTGTTACTGTAACTTCTTCAAAAATTATTTTCATCATTACGATTATTCATTTCTAGAATTTTTTCAAATAAAATTCTACTTTAAGTCAATTTTTTTTAATAATTTTTGAAAAAATTCTTTGTAAATTTTCAAATTTTTTTGTTTACAATTTAATTTTACGAAATTTTGATTATTCTGACATTCTTCAATTAAATATATTTCAAATTAAAAACTTTAAATGATTAAAAAAATCCCATTAAACTTATTGAGAAAAATTAATTCTATAGAATTCTTAATTAAAAGAATGAAAAGTTCAAATTTTTAAAGATTTTAATTCTGAAATTCATTTTTAAATCAATATTTATTAGAAAATTCTACGAGAATTTAATTATTTAATTATAAAAATAAATATTTTATTAAACAATTGAATTTTTTTAAAATTGAATTTTCATAAAGAATTTTATCAACAAATTTTTAAATAATTGAATTCTCTTGACAAATTTAAAAAAAGTTTTAAAAAATAATTGCGTTTTTCGAAAAATTTGATAAAAATTGTATTAAAAATAATTGAAATTCTGCAAAGAATTTTATTAAAAGTTTTGTAAATAATTGAATTTCGGAGAAAAATTTTATTATTTATAAAGATAAGTGAAATTTTGACAAGAATTTTTGTAAATTTTTAAACATAATTGGATTTTTGCGAAGAATTTTATTAAAATTATGTTGAAAAAAATTGAATTGTTACGCAAATATTTGCATTAAAATTTTTGAAAATAATTTTATTCTTTGAAGAAATTTAATTAGAAATTTATTGAAAATAATACTTAAATTCTCATAAATGAATTGTAGCAAAGGTTATTAAAATAATTAAATTTCTTTGATAAATTTTAATAAAATTTTTAGGAATAATAACTTTATTCGAGGAATTCCATTAAAATTGTATTAAAAATAATTAAAATTTAGCATTCAGTTTTATTATTTATGAAAATAATTGAATTCCTGTGAAATTTTTATTATTTATTAAAATAATTAAATGTTTGCATAGAATTTTATTAAAATTTTTTTTAATTAATTGAATTTTTTTAGGCTGTTTCTAATTTCTTTTTTTATTAAAGTAGAAGATATTAAAAATCATTGAATTGAGGAAAGCTTTTGAAAATAATCAAAATTTTTTAAAATATTTAATTTTTTTAAGAAACTTAATTCAAATCTTACTGAAATAAATTTATTATATAAAAGAATTTTATAACAATTTTTGAAAATAATTGAAAACTTTTTGAAAAATTTTATTAAAATTTTTAAAAATAATTGAATTCCTGAGAAGAATTTAAATAATAATTTATGTAAATAATTGGATTCATGCAAAGAATTTGATTAAATTTTGTTTAAAAAATTGAAATTTTGCCAAGAATTTTATTAAAATTTTTGACAATAATTCTTGAGAAGAATTTCGCTATCTATTTATAAAGATAATTTGATTCTTGGCGAGAATTTTTGAAAAAATTTCATAATATTTTAATTTCTGCAAAGTATTTTATTATTTTTCTAAAAAATTGAATTCTTTTGATGAATATTGATATTTATCAAAATAATTGAATTTTGGAAAAAATTTTTTATTGAAATTCCTTAAATATTAAAATAATTGATTTTATGGGAAAAATTTTGTTGTTTATCAAGATAATTGAATTCTATTGCAGAATTAGTTAGAAATGTTTGAAAATAATTCATTTTCTGCGACGAATTAAAAGTTATTTATGAAAATAATTGAATTATTGCAACTAATTTTATTATTTAATTGAATAATTAAATGTTTCTTAAAATTAAATTTTTTCATCAAGTTTTAATAAAATTTTTAAGATTAATTGCATTTTTCGAGTAATTTATTTAGAATTATATTAAAACTAATTTAAAATTCTGCGATGAATATAATTCTATAATTCCTAAATGAAATTTTATTATTTATGAAAATAATTGAATCTTTGTAAAAAATGTTATTATTTATGAAAATCCTGAGATTATAAAATGTTAAAAATCCGAATTTTGCCAAAAGTTACATATCCAATTTTGCATATGAACACCGTACCAAATTCATTTTGTTTGCGATACAATCCAATTTACAAATGGTAGAATAAATATTTGCCACACAGTTATCAAATAGAAATTGAAATGGACCTTGCAGCATCTTTTAAAAATTTCAAAAAATAATTCCTCTGCGGAAATTAACAAAATGAATACAGTACCATTCCACCTTTGGCTGGAATAAACGAATACTACTCTGTAATCCAATATTCGTCAGTATAAACACTTGATATTGTTCAACATCTGCAATAATCCATTAAAAAAATTTTTTTGTTGTTGAAAATTTTCATTTGTTATTTCGTCAGAAATCTATTATATATCTACAGCGTGTATAGAAACAGCTTGCCATGTACGACTTGGAATGCAAATACGCGCCGCACATGAACACTCGTCGCTTTACTAATACACGTGCACATTATGAAATATGGAAAAGCGTAATGTAAACTTTTTTACTACTATTATTACTTAACTCGTATATGCGTAGCTTCGGCAGTTTTAGACATTAAAAATAACTGTCCTCGCTCTCGAATACCCTCTTCATCTTCCTCCCGAGAGAAAGAGAGAGAGAGAGAGAGAGGAAGAGAGACATTTTTTTACGACGAGAGACACCCAAGAGAAAACATGGGTATCTAATGGTATCATAAAAGCCTCACTGCGAAATAGTTTACGGTACCGCACATTGTAGGACTGTATTGAAAAAAAATTGGTTTTTCAATTTTTATACGACACGATATAGGGTAGTGTATAAACATTTTTTTGAAAATTATTTCTCTATTTTTTAATCGATAAGAAATTACTGAAATAGGAGTGTATTTAGTTAGGGAATTCAGGGAAAATCAGGGAAAGTAGAATTGGTCAGGGAAAAGTCAGGGAATTTTATTCAAAGTCCTGGAGAAAATTGAATTTTTAGAATTTATAAGAAAATTCTGAATTTTTGTGTTCTTTTCGTTTGCCTTATAAAAAAAAATTACCACGAATTCTAATACAAAACCTTCAAATTTTTCTATTTCTGACCAAAATTCTATTTAAATAACTTAATTCTTGAAAAACTATCATAAAATTATTACTTATCAATTATGTAATGAATAATATTACTAAAATAATAATTTAAATTCAGTAAAAAATAAAATAAAAAAAAATTATTTAAATTACAATTTAAAATAATATTTAATTAATTATTAAAATTAATGGATTTATGGAAGAATTTTAGTTAAAAAAAAGCTAAAAAAAAATATTAAATTTTGGAAATGTTACAAATGATTGCAGAAATTCAATTTTTTTCAAAAGTATTAACATTTTTCGCACAAATTCAATTTTGTTCTTCAATTTAAAAGAGTTCTCGTCAAAATTTCCATAATCTTTTTAAATAATAAAAAATTTCCCCGAAATTCAATTATTTTTAAGAACCTTAATAAAATTCTTTGCAAAATTTCAATTATTTTTAAGAACCTTAATAAAATTCTTGGCAAAAATTTCAATTATTTTCAAGAATTTTCCGCTCTATTCAATGATTTTCAATATGTAGTATTTTAATAAAATTTTTCAAAAGAATTCAATTATTTAAAAATATTTTGATAAAAGTCTACGTAAACATTTAATTATTTTCATGAATCATAAATATTTCACTGGAATTCAATTATTTACCAGTGTTTTATAAATTTTTTCGCAATAATTCAATTATTATTTTCATAAATAATAAAATTTTTTACAGAGATTCAATTATTTCATAATAAAATTCTTTTTATGAATTCAATTATTTTTATAAATAATATAAAACTCACCGCAGAATTTCAATATTATTTTTAATATTATTTTAATCAAATTCCTCGTAAAACGTAATTATTCTTAAAAATGTTATTAAAATTCATTGAAAAAATTCAATTATTTCAAAAAATTTTAATAAAATTCTTGTCAATATTTCAATTATTTTTAAAATCAGTAAAATTCTTCTCCGAAATTAAATTATTTTCAAAAATTCAAATAAAATTTTTGGCAAAATTTCATTTATTTTCAAAAAATGCAATGTTTTTTAATATCTACTATTTTAATCAAATTTTCCAGAAGAAATTATTTTAAAAAAATTTAATGAAATTCTACGCTTATTTATTTATTTTAATAAAGAATAAAAATTTCACAGGAATTCAATAATTATAAATTTTTTATAAATTTCTTCGCAATAATTCAATTATTTTCCTACATAATAAAATTCTTTTTAGGAATTCATTTATTTTCATAAATAATAAAACTCACCGCAGAATTTCAATTATTTTTAATTTAATTTTAATCAAATTTCTCGAAAAATGTAAATATTCTTATTAAAATTCATTGAAAAACGAAAAATTCAATTATTTTAAAAAATTATAATAACATTCCTGTCAAAATTTCAATTATTTTCAAATATTTTCTACAATTCAATGATTTTCAGTATTTACAATTTTAATAAAATTTTCCAAAAAAAATCAATTATTTAAAAAAAATTTTAATAAAATTATATGCAAAAATTAAATTATTTTCATAATTATATCATATATTTCACAGGAAGTCAATTATTTATAAATTATATAAAATTTTTAGCAATAATTTAATTATTTTCCAAAGTAATAAATTTTGTTACAGAATTGAATTATTTTTAATGTTATTTTAATAGAATTTCTTGAAAAATGTTATTATTCTTAATAATTTTTTTTTAAACTTGTGAAAAGAATTTAATTATTTACAAATTTGTTTATAAAATTCTTTATGAGAATTGAAGTTGAAGAATCAATTAATAAATTATTATTTTTTTTCAATTTAAATATTTGAATTCTCGTAGAATTTTCTAATAAAAATTGATATTTACAAATGAATTTCAGTTAAAATTTTAAATAATAATTAAATATTAAAAAAAATTATGTCTTAAATTTTTTGAAATAATTGAATTTTTAAAAGGTTTTAAATTAAAATCTTTGATAATTTAAATTGTTCATAACTTTTAACTAACAACTGTGTAGAATTAATTTTTTTGATAAATTTTAATTTAATTTTTTTTTTTAAATTCTTTAAAGTTTTTTATTTCTAATACCCAGTTATAATTAAATATTTTCGAATAATCGAAATTATCCTAAAATTAAATTGTATACTAATGGATTTGAAAATTCTTAAAAAACTTTTCCAAAAGTTATTAAAAATAATATTGATTTAAAGAAGAATTTGAGTTAAAAATTCTAGAAGATAATAATTTAACTAAATAGATGAACATCATTTTTAGAGTGAATCAGAATATGCTTTAGGGTCAGGGAAAAAGTGAAAATTTTGTCTGGAACTCAGGGAAAAGTCAAGGAAAATAAAAATTAATTTTTTGTGGCAACCCCGTTAGTGTTAAAATATGAGACTCGTATTTTTTTCCCCCAAAGCTCTCTTTTCTCTAAAGTAGGTATATAAAATTTTATTGCTTTAGGTTTAATTTCTTCGTCCAAAACTCTATAGTTTAAAAAGAGAAAAAAATTTTCTTCTTTTCTTATATATATACAAACAGATGGTGTTTTACAATCGTAAAATTCGTTTTTGAAATATATGGGAAATATACTTTGGAAAATTTGATTTACAATTTTGTTAAAAGGTGAGTTGTAAATCAAATATTGTTTGATAAGAGAGAAAAAGGGTGTGAGTTGGAATTTTTACAATATTGTCTCTTGTATAGTAACCTCGAAGAAAACACATGTGGCGAACAAATGTGACAATACACGTGTTGTGTTGACAATTTTATTGAATTTCTTCGCTCAGTTGGTTTATTTTTATTTTTTTTTTTTTTATTACGGAAGTGTTATTTTTTTGTTATTATTTATAAACCTTCGACTGGGAGGTTTTTTTTTTTGAGATAATGTAATTAGTGCTTTGAATTTAATTTTCGTGTAGCTTCTCTCCGTGAAATTTATTATAACCGAGACTCAATTAATTATTTTTTAACTAGATATATCCGCTTCTCGCGCTGGGAAAATTGCTTTTCTCTTATATATTTTGTTCTTGGTGAGCTTTATTTTTCTACTTAGTTTTCATTTTTGTTAACTTAATTTTAATTTTTGGTGAATTTGAATTTCTTTTGGGAAATTTTAATTTCTTTAGTGAATTTTAATTTTTTTTTGTCAATTTTTATTTTTGCGAGGAAAATCCCCCCAAACATATCAAATTGAGACAAAAAACGAATCAAAATTGTTGCTTCGCAACATTTTTTATTCGTTTTTTGTCTCAATTTGATATCTTTAGAAAAGCGGTGAAACTTTGCATCGTAAAAATTTTGAAACCTATGTTTTTTGCCTTAATTTGATATTCTTAGAAAAATTGTGATTGTTAAGTGAAAAATAAAGTACACGGAAAGGGAATTTCATTTGGAACATCGATAAATTTTAGTTGATTAGCAAAAGTTTTAAATGAAATAACTAAAAAATTTGCTAACATAGAATTGCAGCTGTTTCAGGTAAAATTTTGTTGTTGTAGAAGTAAATAAATTTTGTTCTTTTTGGATGATTGTTACTTTAGGATCATTGTTGATGATATATTTTTACAAAAGGTTTTTAGTCGAAAATTCGGATCTAGGCAAATATTTTCTAAAAAACGAATAAAATATCCACTCTTACAAATCGTTGATTATAAACGAAAACTTTGAACGTCAAGAAACGTAAGGAAACATGAGACTATGTACTTTTTAGCTTCCTTTCTTCTTTAAATTCCAAACCATTTGATAATTTCAATGATCGTTGGTACACGGAAAAGGATTAATTTTGCCCCTCAGCCGTGCGGTTTCCTGTGTCACAAAGCCGTCAACCGCTAGTAGAAAAAAAAAATTTTTCATTATTGTTTGTCAAAAGAAAAGTAACCAGCGAACAATAATAATTGCCAAGGAAAAGAATGAAGATGAAGGGAAATTCGATATCTCTTGATCTGCACACGACCCAGATCTCTATTTTTTTTTTTTTTTGTGGGCAAAAGAGAATTACCAGGAATATATTTTGAGGATGACAGGAAAGGAAACAAGAAGAAAAAAAAAGAGAGGAAGATCTCGTTTTGAATTTCTCGATAATTCTCGCATACACACAAATCTACTATAGTGACGCATGAAACAATGGCGCGGGAGTGGCGTGGAAAGACGTCTCGAATTTCGCTGAATCAAAGGTGACAGAGGGACCTCAAGTGGGTTGGGTATGGGGTTACTGTTTAGGGAGGGGTTAAGTCCTATGGACAAGGGAGAAATCGATTTCGTCTAGGGTTTGTCTCTCTCTCTCTCTCTCTTTGCCGGTTGGTTGTACCGGCCATATTATCCCCGCGGTTTTCTATAGTGTCATTGTTGTTGGAACGAAGAGAAGAGAGGTCCGTCGTCTGAGTGGCGCAGACACAAAGGCCTCTATATTACATTTCCACTCTACTTTTCTAGTGTCTCTCCTCCGTTAAGCGCCGGTCTTCTTCTGCCTCTCCACGCGCGGGAAAACTCGGCCTTCCGAACGAGTTCCTTTCAAAAAGAGCGAATGATGCCCTTCCGGAAACGCGGACTCTTCGCCTTCGGCAATTAGACCGGGTTACGTTCAGTCTTTTTAAATCCACACCGGATTTTAGTTTTTAGCGAGGGAGGGAAAAACATTCCCTTTTTCCATTCAAAGCAATACCGGCTATATTTATTGTGTACTGTTTACTTTTATTCGCTTGATTTGAAAATTGATATGCACCGGAATTGTAAAATATTCGACGGTATTTTCATTTTATGGCGAATTTCAACTATTTTTGGGCTTAAAATAAATATAAGAAACGTTTGAGTAACAGACAGACTTTATTATAAAAACAAAACAATTATAGGTCTTAAAATCAAGTTTCTAATCAGAAATTTAGTCAATATTTGGACTAATGTAAGTTTTAATCACAATTAGCCTTAGAACAAGACTTATTTTTTACAGTGTACAATTTGTCACACTAAATGCTACTTTTTTTTTTTTTTTTTTGCAAATTTGGACTACTCTCGATCCGCTAATAGTGGAAATAAAAAAATTATTATCAAAAATTCTAATAAAATTCATGAAGCTGAAGTTTGCAACGTTTTTAAAAACAAAAAATCAAAACAGAATTTTTTTTAAAGAAATTAGTTACTTAGAAAACAATTGATAGAAAACATGATAACATGATAACATGATTTTGAATCAAAAATAAAAAAAACCGTCGTATTATTTTTTCGTTTTCAAAAACATTGCGGACTTCAACCTTGCGGACTTTTTACCATTAAAATTCTTTGAAACAATTGACTTAATTTTAAAAATTGTATGAAATTTTTTCGCAAAAATTCAATTATTTTTCTGAATAATAAAATTTTTTGATGAAAATCAATTATTTATGAATATCTACTATTTTCATGAAATTTCTCAAAAGAATATTCAATTATTTTTTTCAAAATTTTAATGAAATTCTTCGCAAAAATTTAATTATTTTTAAAATAATAATTTTTTTCGTTGAAATTCAATTATTTATCAATATCTACAATATTTTAATGGAATTTCTCGAAAAAGTTCAATTTTTAATTAAATTCTTCGCAAAAAGTCAATTATTTTTAAAATAATAAAATACTTCGTTGAAATTCAATTATTTTTAAAATAATAAAATTCTTCGCTGAAATTTAATTATTTTTTGAAAAAATTTTTTAAAATAGATCAATTATTTGAAATTTTTTCGCAAAAATTCAATTATTTTTTAAATAATAAAATTTTTTGATAAAAATCAATTATTTATGAATATCTACTATTTTCATGTAATTTCTCAAAAGAATTCAATAATTTTTTTAAAATTTTAATGAAATTCTTCGTAAAAATTCAATTATTTTTAAAATAATAAATTTTTTTCGATGAAATTGAAATTATTTATCAATATCTGCTATATTTTAATGGAATTTCTCCAAAAAAGTTCAATTTTTAATGAAATTTTTCGCAAAAAATTCAATTATTTTTAAAATAATAAAATTCTTCGCTGAAATTCAATTATTTTTTAAGAAAATTTTTAGAAAGGGATCAATTATTTAAAATTTTTTTTTGCAAAAATTCAATTATTTTTATAAATAATAAAATTCTTTGCTGGAAATCAATTATTTATGAATATCTACTATTTTCATTAAATTTCTCAAAAGAATTCAATTATTTTTTCCAAAATTTTAATAAAATTCTTCGCAAAAATTTAATTATTTTTAAAATAATAATAACTTTTTTTGCTGAAATTCAATTATTTATCAATATCTACTGTATTTTAATGGAATTTCACAAAAAAGTTCATTTTTTAATGAAATTCTTCGTAAAAATTCAATTATTTTTAAAATAATAAATTTTTTCGCTGAAATTCAATTATTTATCAATATGTGCTATATTTTAATGGAATTTCTCAAAAAAGTTCAGTTTTTAATGAAATTTTTCGCAAAAAATTCAATTATTTGTTAAAATAATTGATGAAAGGGATCAATTATTATTTGAAATATTTTAATAAAAGTTTTTGAATATTTTTTTGATAGAATTTGTTTATAAGAATTAAATATTTTTATAAATAAGAAAATTCATCACAAGAATTCAATTATTTTTAATATAATTTTAATTAATTTATTGGAAATATTTTAATTACCTATTATTTTAATTTTTAATAAAATAATTTTCAAAAATTCAATTATTTTCAAAAATTTTAATAAAATTCTTCACTAGAATTCAATGATTTTTATAAATAATAAAATTCTTCTATGGATTTTCAATTATTTTTAAAATTTATTTAATTTAAAATTTGGATAAAATTCTTTATAAGTATTAAATTTTAAGAAATAATCAATTATTCTGTCAATTATTAATTTTTTTATATTTAAATATATTATTGAATTATCGTAGAGCTTTCTAATAAAAATTAATTTAAAAATGAATTTTAGTTAAAATTTTAGATAATTGGATATTAAAAATATTAATGTTTCTCAGAAATAATTAAATTTTTGAAAATGTTAATTTATTGTAAAAATATAAATTTAAAAAAATTATTAATTTATTATTTTTCTAAAAAAATTTTTAAGTTTTGAATAATTTTATTTTTAAATTAAAAAAAAATAATTGATTTTTGAAAGAATTCCAATTGTAATTTTTAGAAATTGTTTAATTTCAAAAAGCTTTTACATTTACAGATGAGATTCGAATTTAAATCAATAATTTCAGTATTAGTAGTGCTCTGAGTTAATTTTTTTCTTGATTGTATTATTTATTAGTTAATTTTATTAACTACTTCATAACATAATTAAAAATTCAGTCTTCCTTCTATCTTAAAAATCACCCATCTCAAAATATTAAAAAATTCCGATCTTTTTTTTCGAAATAATCTTAGTTATTTTTTTTTTTTCTTGAGCAGCATTGGTCCATAGTGATCATCGCGGCCGAATACAATCCGTAATTGTCGGTATTTTCCCCCTCATCTTCTTTGAACCATTGCTTAAAAAAAGAAAAATTTTTTTTTTCATTCGATCGACTATTGAAACATGAAATCGATGATTGAAAGGAAGACCTTTGTACTGAAATATATTTCGGGCGTGTGATCACGTTCAAAAAATTGAAGAGTCCGAGGGTGGGGAGGGGGGGGGAAATCAATTTTCATTTGCAACGTGTAATTTATATTGTTTGAAATTGTAGACCGCGCAGACAGAAAGTCAATGACGCGTGACAAAGTACCGTGACCCCATTTTTCATTCCTATATACTAAGATATCTGATTTTAAAAGTTCTGGGCGAACGGAGCGCAAAATGAAGCTACACGACTCGTAGCACATCACCTGTCGAGAACTTTTAAAACAGATATCTCTCTCGAAATTAAGAGAAAAAGAGAGAGAAAGAGAGAAAGAAGCAAAAAAAAATATTCCTATTTCCACGCTTTATCTTCTCTCCTTAAACTCCTTCAAAACTTGTGTGCTCTACTCGAATTTCTCCCGGAGTTAATGCACAATGTTTAACATTGGAAAACTTTAATTTCTCCAAACTTTCCTTTTATTTGAAAATTTAAATCGTGTTTAAATTGTCTCGACACAATAATGTAATATTCTCAAACATGCTTTTAATTTCAATTGTTAATTATTTTCGTTTAGAAACCGTAAAATTTTACTTTTTTAAAATTAGTGATTTTCTTTTTGAAAAGTTGCTTTTCTTTTTGAAAAAAAGCTTTTCTGTTTAATAAATAATAAAAAAAAATAGGTCGAAAAAATATAAATATAGAATAGAGGAAATTAGAAAATAAGTGATTCGCAAATTCTGAACTTTTAAATGAAAAAAATGTTTTCAAGAAAAAAATTAAACCTTTAGAATCTTTATAGTTTATTTTTTATTACGTGTCGCAATATTATTGCAATTAAAAATTTATTTTACTATAATTCGTTCAAAGAAACAAAATATTTTTCAACTGCAAAGAAGAAATAAATTTAGATGATAATAATAAAAATAATAAATTTAAATCCTTAGGGACATGAATATAGTAGAATGTAAAAATAATAGTCTCGTTGGAAATAATATAAAATAGTTATTTGAAAGATGAATAAAAATTTAGTGCCTTATTTTCATGATAAAAATGAAAATGATTCTAAACTTCTGAACATCGCTCTTCAAATGACAGAAATAAATTCTTCCAACTAAATTCTTATTACAATTTTGTGTCACTCTAAAGAGAAAAATAATAATGAAAAGTTTCCAAATTTAAAATTTGAGTCCTTAATTTTTGAAATAGTTTAAAAAACATTTTAAAAAGCTATTCAAAATGAATGAAATATTTTTTATTAAAACCATTTCGTTCGTAATATTTTTTCAAATTAAATTTTTATTACAGCAATTATGTGTCACTATAAAGAGAAAAGTAATTATGAAAAGTTTCTACATTTAAAATTTGAGCCCATAATTTTTGAAATAGTTTAAAAAAAACATTTTAAAAAGCTATCAAATGAATGAAATATTTTTAATAAAAAATATTTCATTCATTTGACGGTTTAAAAAAAAAAACTTGTGAATCGCGAAATGATATAAATATTTCATATAGACAAATATGAAGAAAATTTTTTATTCATTTTGAATTAATTTCGAATCAGATGCGCGCATATATATATTCATGTATATGTTGATATTCAAATGATCGGAATATATTGGTGCCATCAATGTGATTATTTACAAACATACAAATCCAGTGGGGGATTATAACGAAATGTTGATTAAATGCCGCGGGAAATTAGATCATCCAAATTCGCATGTCGACAAAGGCTTTTATGGAAATGCAAGGGAAAAATTAAGTTATGCATCCGTTCCATGTTGTGCGTATTAAACGCCCCTTGGTCACAGAGCGCTACTCACTCTCTCCTTCTCTGCTTGATCCCTGGACATATCTTGTTCCTTTTTTTTAACTGAACTTAACTTCGTTACACACGACGAGACAGTGCTTGTTTTTAATTAAAGTTCACTTTGATCCTAAGCGTCCTTGATTTTAGAGTCCTTAACTAAAAAGAGAGAAAGAGGAGGACCGAGGATGGAGACGGAGGAAATCCCTCTAATTTTCAAGGCAAATGCAGCATTTTAGGTTGAAGACTCCTGCAAATCCTGTCGTCTACTTTTCAACCTCAAAAACCGCCTTTCGACGACTTTTGCTTTATTTTCTATGCTAATGCAAAGAGGAGCTTTTACATTTTAGCGGAATTGACATTTGTGCACTGCCGTTTTATCTAAATTTCAACTGTGTGCATATGATTATAATTTCCCAAATGTCAGTATTACAATTTTCATTACACATTGAATTACTTGTTGTCGAATTAATATTTGACGTGTTATCATATTTCGAAAAATCCCAATATCCTTGTGTCATTCTCGTTATTTTTCTTTTTCTCTTTAAATTTTTAACAATTTGGAATTAATTTATATTGTAATAATTTTATTGAAATTATTGACGATAATTGAATTATTTAAAGAAATTTTATTAAAATAGTATATTAAGAATGATTGAATTCCTGCGCGAAAAATTTAATTATTTATGACAATAATTATATTCTTACAAAGAATTTTATTATTTATGAAGATAATAAATAAAATAATGTCAAATTGTAATCTTTCAAGACTTTTCATTAAAATTGTATTAAAATCATTTAATTGAAAGGAAAATTTATGGAAATATTTGACAATAATTTTATTTTAAAAAAACCAGAAAATAATTAAATTATAATAAATAAATTTTATGATAGTTTTTAAAAATAATTGAATTCTTTTGAGAAATTCTATTAAAACTATATTATAAATAATTGAATTCTTGATAAGAATTTTATTAAATATTTGAAAAATAATTTAATTCTTCTGAAAAATTTTGTAATTTTTCAAAATAATTGAATTCTTGACAAGAATTTTGTAATTTTTGAAAATAATTAAACTCTTGACAAGAATTTTGTAATTTTTTAAAATAATTGAATTCCTGACAAGAATTTTGTAATTTTTGAAAATAATTGAATTCTTGACAAGAATTTTATTAAAATTTAAGAGATAAATGAATTTCGTAGGCAAATTCTATTAAAATTGTATTGAAAATAATTGAATTCTTGCCTAGAATATTATTAAATATTTTGAAAATAATTTAATTCTTCTAAAGAATTTTGTAATTTTAAAAATAATTGAATTTTTGACTATTTTATTAAAATTTTAGAATTAATTGTATTTCATAAAGAAATGACATTAAAATTATATTGAAAATAATTGAATTTTTGCCTAGAATGTTATTAAATATTTTAAAAATAATTGAATTCTTCTAAAGAATTTTGCAATTTTAAAAATAATTGAATTTTTGAAAAGAATTTTATTAAAATTTTAGAAATAATGGAATTTTTTAAAGAAATTATATTAAACTTTTATTGAAAACAATTAAATTTTGCTTAGAATGTTATGAAATATTTTGAAAATAATTTATTTCCTTTGAAGAATTTTGTAATTTTAAAATTAATTGAATTTTTGACAAGAATTTTACTAAAATTTTATAAATAATTGAATTTCTTAGAGAAATTTTATTAAACTTTTATTGAAAATGATTGAGTTCTTGCCTAGAATGTTATTAAATATTTTGAAAATAATTGAATTCTTCTGAAGAATTTTGCAATTTTGAAAATAATTGAATTTTTGACTAGAATTTTATTAAAATTTTAGAAATAATTGAATTTTTTAGATAAATTTTATTTAACTTTTATTGAAAATAATTGAATTTTGCCTAGAAATTGTTATTTGTTGTTATTAAATATTTTGAAAATAATTTAATTCTTCTAAAGAATTTTGTAATTTTAAAAATAATTGAATTTTTGACTATTTTATTAAAATTTTAGAATTAATTGTATTTCATAAAGAAATGACATTAAAATTATATTGAAAATAATTGAATTTTTGCCTAGAATGTTATTAAATATTTTAAAAATAATTGAATTTTTGAAAAGAATTTTATTAAAATTTTAGAAATAATGGAATTTTTTAAAGAAATTATATTAAACTTTTATTGAAAATAATTGAATTTTGCTTAGAATGTTATTAAATATTTTGAAAATAATTTACTTCTTCTGAACAATTTTGTAATTTTAAAAATAATTGAATTTTTGACAAGAATTTTACTAAAATTTTATAAATAATTGAATTTCTTAGAGAAATTTTATAAAACTTTTATTGAAAATAATTGAGTTCTTGCCTAGAATGTTATTAAATATTTTGAAAATAATTGAATTCTTCTGAAGAATTTTGCAATTTTGAAAATAATTGAATTTTTGACTAGAATTTTATTAAAATTTTAGGAATAATTGAATTTTTTAGATAAATTTTATTTAACTTTTATTGAAAATAATTGAATTTTGCCTAGAATGTTATTAAATATTTTGAAAATAATTTACTTCTTCTGAAGAATTTTGTAATTTTGCAAATAATTGAATTTTTGACTAGAATTTTATTAAAATTTTAGGAATAATTAGAATTTTTTAGAGAAATTATATTAAACTTTTATTGAAAATAATTGAATTTTGCTTAGAATGTTATTAAATATTTTGAAAATAATTTACTTCTTCTGAAGAATTTTGTAATTTTAAAAAAAATTGAATTTTTGACAAGAATTTTACTAAAATTTTATAAATAATTGAATTTCTTAGAGAAATTTTATTAAACTTTTATTGAAAATAATTGAATTTTTGCCTAGAATGTTATTAAATATTTTAAAAATAATTGAATTCTTCTAAAGAATTTTGCAATTTTGAAAATAATTGAATTTTTGAAAAGAATTTTGTTAAAATTTTAGAAATAATTGAATTTTTTAGAGAAATTATATTAAACTTTTATTGAAAATAATTGAATTTTGCTTAGAATGTTATTAAATATTTTGAAAATAATTTACTTCTTCTGAAGAATTTTGTAATTTTGCAAATAATTGAATTTTTGACTAGAATTTTATTAAAATTTTAGGAATAATTGAATTTTTTAGAGAAATTATATTAAACTTTTATTGAAAATAATTGAATTTTGCTTAGAATGTTATTAAAATTTTAGAAAAAATTGAATTTCTTAGAGAAATTCTATTAAAATTTTATTAAAAATAATTGAATTCTTGTCTAGAATGTTATTAAATATTTTGAAAATAATTTAATTCTTCTGAAAAATTTTGTAGTTTTGAAAATAATTGAATTTTTACGAAGAATTTATAAGAGTTAGAAAAAAATTTAATTCTGTCGAGAAATATCATTAAAATTGAATTCCTGCAAAGAATTTTTTATTTATAAAAATAATTGTCTTCTTGTAAACGTTTTCGACGACTTTAATTAAAATTGTATTCAAAATATTTCAATTTTTATGTAGAATTTAAATTAAATTTATTAAAGATAATAGCAGAATTCTTTGAAAAAGTTTTTATTAAAATTTTATTTAAAATAATTGAATTTTTCTTTATTTAATTTATGAAAATTTTCAAATTCATGGAAAGACTTTTATTACAATTTTTGATAATAATTGAATCATATTTTTGAAAGAATTGTATTAAAGTTTTTGTAAATATTTGTAATAATAAATATTTAGTAAATAAATGAATTTTTTTTATATTTTGAATACGAAATTTTTCAAAATTTGAAATTGATGTTACAAAATAATTAATTCTTGTAATTTTAAGTAAAATTATTCACTAAATAATAAGTTTATGATAGGGTATTTAATAATTAAATTATTGAAAATAAATTCTATATCAATTTTGTAAAGTTCAATTTTTATGACAGAAATAGAAAGAATTTAAAGTTAAATTGAATATTTTCTTTTTTCTAAAAGCTGTTTTGGTCAACAATATTTAGAATTTTCTTATAAATTCTAGAAATTTAATATATTTCCAGTGCTTTTGATAAAATTCCCTGACTTTTCCCTGAATTTTCTGATTTCTTATTTGTGGCAACCCTGAAGAATCAAAGACTAAAAGAAGGGGACGTTAGCTGATAGGATGACTCTTTTTATCGACCTGATGCGTTTTCAGACGTTTAAAACTTTGGGAAAATATTCTAGATCTGAATTATTAATTTATTTATCAAATAAATTTATTAAATTATTTACCAAATAAATTTATTAATTTATTTATCAAATAAGTTTATTAATTTGTTTATCAAATAAATTTATTTCCAGACTATTATAATTTACTTATATTAATTCTCAAAAATTGAAGAAGCAAACAAATTGGAACTGAAGAATTTGAAAACTGAGAATTGCTGAAACCTTTTAAATTTAGTTTGAAAAAAACTTTTCTAGCATTTGAATAAACTTGAAATGTATACGTATTTTAGGAAAATATTTTCCACGAAAATAATATGTTTCTTTTAAAAAATTTGCAATAAATTAAATATTACTTTGTGGAGAACGCTCTATGAGAACGTATTATTTCGCAATTGCAAAGTGTGGAAGTGCAAATATCGAGATCCAGGTGAGAAAATAAACATAAAGCCCTGAAAACAATTTTTAAGTATATAGGTGTATATGTATGTAGAGAGTCGGAAGGTATATAAGCTGCACGGAGTAAATGGAGTGTAGCGTCTGTGGGAAATAGTATTATCAGACACAAGAGTAGATTTATAAATCGATTATATACTATTTACGTAATACTGACATTTCTGTTATAACATATGCACGATTCTCTCTTAAGCAAAACCATACAAGTTTCCTGCCGTACACTTTCATTTGAAACACACCACGCCTCGTAGACTCTGGCGCCTGGGAATAAACCTTAATAGCCCCATAATTTACGTAAAGGACGATTAATGGTAATTACGAGTTATGTTATTAATTCCCCCCCCCCCCCCACTCGCAACCTCTTAGGGATACTACCCAAGACCCTTTGCCGAGGAATCTTGCCTGCTCTACACTCTCATGGTGACCTTTTTGTTTGTAGATATTAACATTCTCGTGCCTCGAAAATGAAGTCCTTCCCTAAAAAAGGGTATTTTCTTTGCTAATGACTCCCCAACATTTCTGGCATGATGTATTATAACAACTTCAAGTCTAGTGTCTAATATGAGTTTATCATGTGGCTGCGTATAAATTGTGGCTTACCTTATAATTATTGGTATTAACCGGGATGGATATTAATTAAAAATTAGTTTTTCGTTTATTTCTATTTATTTCCTATAATATTGCATAACATATGTTTTCATGGAGTTCTCCACAAAATAATAAAGATATTTAAAATTCTTTAAACGAAAAATATTTTTGTGAAGTATGTACATAATTTTAAGTTTATTCAATATTCATAAAATTTTTTTATAAGAAAATAAATTATTTAAAAAGTTTTTTGTAAATTGGGCGCAATAATTCAATTATTTTTATAAGTTATAAAATTCTTCACAAGTATTCAATTCTTTTTAAAAATTTTAGTACAATTGGTTGTAAAAAGTCATTTTTTTTGGATTTTTCGAAATAATTGAATTATTCTTTTCCAAACATTTTAATAAAAGTTTTCGCTAGAATACAATTATTTTTAATACAATTTTCATTAAATCAAAATAATTGAATTATTCGTTTAATTCTCTTCTAATAAGAGGATTTTTAAAAAATTCAATTATATCCAAAAAATTGAATAAAATCCTTCTCTAGAATTCAATTATTTTTACAAAAAAAAAAATAAAATTTTAAATAGAAATTCAATTATTCAAAAAAATTTAATAAATTTCGTTACAAGAATTCAAATGTTTGCATAAATAATAAAATTCTTGGATAGATTTCAATTATTTTTTTAGATAATTTCAAATTTGTTAAAATTCAATTATTTTCAATATCTACTATTTCAATAAAATTTCCCCAAAAAATTAAAATGTTTAATAAAATTCGTCGCTAGAATTGAATTATTTTCATAAGTTATGAAATTTTTCAAAAAAATTCAATTATTTTTAATACAAAATGAATAAAATTTCTTGATGGAATTTATGATTCTAAAGTTCTGAACGTTCAAATGAACGAAATTTATTTATTTCTTCTTCAATTTAAATTTTTGTTACAATAATTTTGTGTCACTATAAAAAAATTTAATTATAAAGTTTCTAAGTGTAAAATTTAAGTTTTTAATTTTTATTGTGAACAGTAATTTATAAAAATATTTCTCTAATAAAAATTATTCATTCATTTGAACGTTCAAAACTTGTGGATCATTGGAATTTAATAATTTTTTAAAAGTTTAATAAAATTTGTTGACAGAATTTACTTATTTTTAAAAAATTGTGATAAACTCTTTGGGAGAATTCAATTATTTTCAGTAAAATTTTAATTAAATTTTTCGTACAAACTTAAATTTTCTATAAAAACAATTAAATTTGTATTTATACAAAAAAAAATTGTTTCTTACTTTTTTCTATTATTTTGACAAATATAAAAATTCTAACAAGAATTCAATTATTCAATTAATTTAATTTCAATTATTTTGAATACAATTTTGAATAAATTGTTTTAAAAATATAATATTATTCTTGAAAGTGTTATTAAAATTCTTGGAAAGAATTCAATTATTTTCAAAAATTTTAATGTTTCTTCACAAAAATGCAATTTCAAAATATATAATTTAATTATTCAATAAATTATTTCGTTTTGTATTTCAATAATTCATTTCTCGTAGTACTTTCTAATAACAATTGATTTAAAATTGAATTTTAGTTAAAATTTTAGATAATAATTGAATATTACAAGCGTTAAAATATTCTAGCTGAAAATTTTATTAAAATATTTGTAAATAATTAGTTTTTTTAAAAATCTTTTTATTAAAATAGAATTAAACGAATAATTCAATTATTTCGAATAAGTTAATTAAAATTGTATTAAAAATAATTGAATTCTTGGGGATCTTTAAAATTCTATTATTAGAATAGAATTAAAAGAATAATTCAATTATTTCGAATAATTTAATTAAAATTGTATTAAAAATAATTGAATTCTTGGGGGTGAATTTGATTATTTATGAAAATAATTGAATTCTTGCAAAGCAAATCCTGTAAAATTTATTGTATTAAAAATAATTGAACTCCTGCGATGAATTTTATTTATTTAAGCAAATAATTGAATTCCTGTAACGAAATTTATTACATTTTTTTTTAATAATTGAATTCCTGTGGAAAAATTTATTTTTTGTAAAAATAATTGAATTCTAACGAGGAATTTTATTATTTATGAAAATAATTGAATTCCTGCAACGAAATTTATTACAATTTTTTTTTTAATAATTGAATTCCTGTGAAAAAATTTAATTTTTGTAGAAATAATTGAATTTCATTAAAATTTGTGGAAATAATTGATTTTTTTTTAAATCCTCATACTAGAATAGAATTAGAATTAAAAGAATAATTAAATTATTTCGAATAATTAAATTAAAATTGTAGTAAAAATAATTGAATTCTTGTGGGTGAATTTTATGTTTTAGGAAAATATAATTTAATTCTTGCAACACAATTCCTGTAAAATTGTATTAAAAATAATTGAAATCCTGCAATGAATTTTATTTTTTATGAAAATAATTGAAAAGTTTCTAAGAAATTTATTAAATTTTTTTTGACTAATTGAATTCTAGTGAAGAATTTTATTAAAATTTTTTGGAAATAATTGAATTTTTTAAAAAATCCTCTTATTAGAAATAGAATTAAAAGAATAATTCAATTATTTCGAATAACTTAATTAAAATTGTATTAAAAATAATTGAATTTTGGGGGTGAATTTTATTATTTATGAAAATATAATTCAATTATTCTTATAAACAAATTTTATTAAAATTTTTGAAAATAATTTACTTTATTCAAAGAATTTTATTAAACAATTTATTTAATAAATATTTTCTTAAAAGATTGCTTTTCAAAGTTTTCTTAAAATTTGTATTTTAATTGTTTTTCAAAGAATATTGAATTTCTGTAAAAAAATTTTTATCAATTATAGTTAATAGTAGAGAAAATATAAAAATTAAAAAGTAATAAAAAAATATTGCAGTTCTAAAGTTTTGAGAAACATGTCTGATTGAGAATATCATATTGTTACTTTTAATACACAACTCTAGAAAATTATTTGCGTACTTTTGAGGGCAGTGACCAAGAGTTCGTGACGATTTCCATAAATACTTGGATAAAACTTTGTTTTCTTTCTTGTTTATAAAAAGCATCGTCTATAGTTGTTGATAATATTGGCGAGTCTTTCTATAAACGCAATTTCTTTCTCACTAGGATCAATTCAATGAATAATTTCGTTTTATATGTATACATCCGAGTTTTCTATGGCTCATGTGCTGTAAATAAACTCCCATAGCAAATGTTTTTTTATACCCTCTCTCTCCCTCTCTCTCTCTTCTTCTTCTCTTTCAACTAGGTAAAATATCTCTTTTACGCCAATGTTTAAGTCTCGTGAAACATTCCATTCGCCGTTATCAGGCAATAAAATCGGTAATTACGCGAAAGTTGTTATTTTCTCGCAGTAGGAGGTTTCATACTCCTTTTTTTTCAAGTTCGCATTTCCTTTTAGTGCAAACTCACACACACAGGCAATTTCTATTTCCTTTTATTTCGTCCTTCTCTCTCTCTCTCTCTCTCTCTTCTTTTTCACAAAATGCAACGTGCGGTATATAACGCCGGACGATAATTGAGAGAGTGTTTCTCGAGAGAGATCAGTCAATGTGACCCTGGGACTATCAAGGGTTAACGAGACGAAGGGTCAAGTTTTATGGGGATACGGCTCGAGGAAAATCGGACCGAACCTCGAACTGACCAGTTAATTTGGAACGATGAGCCTTGACTTGAGAGTAAAAAAAAAAAGGAAAGAAAAAAAAAAGAATGGAGCGAATTACTCAGTGGGGGTTGAGGTTGACGGATGAGCATTTAATTTGAAATGAGTTGTGCACTGGAACTGGCACTCGTATTCGTACTCATACTCGTTCTCATACTCGTACGAGTACACGAGTGAGAGTGCGAGTGAGAGTACAAGAGTGCGAGTATTCTTTTTAACCTGTATGTGTATATATGTATATGGAAAAGGGCGTCGACTCGAGTAAGACAGCTCGAGGATAAACCTTCTGGCCAACGACCCTTTAACGTTTACAGCCTTATCGGAAGAGCAAGTGGCGTCCTTTGATTTCAACTCGAGATATATATATATATATATATATATATATATATATAGACTCGGCATCTTGTCTTCTTACACATCAGATAATGTGAAATCGGGTCGGATTCGAGGCTCTTTAATTTCCTGCTTCATTCTTCCGCTATTTCCGGTCTAGAGAACGCGAAATTAAGATGGTCGCTCGTGCAGAAGTAAATCCTTACTTCCAATACGCGCTCATCATTCGAAGATAAGTTCTCGAACGAGTTGCCATTGCCTCATTTTAATTATTTAATCTTTCGTTTTCTTTCTTCATAGGTTTGCGCACTTATTGGAGAACGGTTCGGTTCTTCTTCCTATTGGAAATTTATTAAGGAACTTTTTTTGGTTACTGATTGAAAAAATACCACTTGGGGGTTAAAAATGTTTACGTTAGTAAACATTTTTACTCCCAAGTGGTATTTTTTCGAAGCAGAAACTTTTATTCGAAAAAACTAAAAATGGTTCTTTTAAAATTAATTTTTGTATTAATTTCGAAATTAAACTCCACTGATTGTAATTAGAAAATAACTCCCAAGGGAGTTAATGATAGATTCTCTTTTCACTCCTACTTACCTCACTTTCAGAGTCGATTTTTAACTGGAAAAAATTTTCTTCAGATGCCTTCTGATCCCTAAATTTTTTATATAGGTAAATGTCCCTTTTTTGTATTTGTAGCAAAAAGGTTTAGTTAGTTGGAAATTTTACTTCTTTATTTTAAACTCAAGCTTCGCACTCATCTACCTAAAATCTACTATTATTTTCGAAAAAAATGTATTCGAAATTCAATTATTTTCAATATCTAGTATTTTCATAAAATTCATAAAATTTCGCCAAAGAATTCAATTATTTAAAAACAAATTGATAAAATTCATCTAAAATGCAATTGTTTTCAAAAATAATAAAATTTTCACAGAAATTCAATTAATGTAGAATAGCATTTTCAAAAAGTTTCGAAAATACCAATTATTTAACAAAATTTGTATTCAATTTTATTCTTCACCCAAAATCAATTACTTTCACTAATAATAACATTTTTCATGTTTTATTAGAATTTTCAATTCAATTTTTAAAATAAATTCTTGATAAAATTCTGAGCATGAAATCAATTATTTTCAAAATTACAAAATTCTTCTCACGAATTTAATTATTTTCATAAATAACAAAATTTGATAAAATTTATTCACTATAATTTAATTATTTTCTCGAGTTTTGTATTAATCAAATTCTTGGCAAGAATTTAATAATTCTCAATAATTCTCAAGAATTTTCATAAATTATTTTAATTAAATTCTTGGCAGGAATTCAATATACTATTCTCAAAAATTATCATAAATATTTCTTTTCGAGAATTCAATTATCTTCATAAATAACAAAATTCTTCGTAGGAATTCAATTATTTTCATAAATAACAAAATTCTTTCTAAGAATTCAATTATTTTTATAAATAATAAAAATTTTCGTAGGTATTATTATAAATGCAATTTTAATTGAATTTCCTCGAAAGAATTCAATTAATTTCCAAAATTTTAATAAAATTTATTTATTATAATTTAATTCATAATTTTTTTTTAATCAAATTCTTGGCAAGAATTAAATAATTTTTAAAAATTTCAAAAAAATTTTTTTATTTGATTCTTGTCAGGAATTCAATAATCATTCTCAAAAATTTGCATTTTCTTCTCGAGAATTCAATTATTTTCATAAATAACAAAATTCTTCTTAAGAATTCAATTATTTTCAAAAATAACAAAATTTTTTATAGAAATTCAATTCTTTTTAAACATTTTAATAAAATTTTTCGCAATAAGTCAGCTATTTTCATAAATAATAAAATTCTTCTCATGAATTCAATTATTTTTGAAAACTTTAATAAAATTCTTAACAACTATTCAATTATTTTCATTAATAATAAAATTCATCGCAGTATTCAATTATTTTAATATACAATTTTACAGGAGTTGCTCGAAAAATGTAATTATTCTTTAAAAATTTAATTTTAATTCCTCGAAAAAATAAATTATTAAAAGAAAATATTTTTTTTTAATTCTTTGGAAGAATTCAATTTATTTATAAAAATATTCGAATTTTTCACAGGAATTCAATTATTTTCAAATATTTTAATAAAATTGTTCGTAAGGAATAAATTATTTTAGATTCAATTTTACATATATTTGTTTAAATAATTCAATTATTCTTTTAGATTTTAATAAAATTCTTACTGAGAATTCAATTATTTACATAAGAAAGAATACAATTATGTCGATAAATAACAGAATTATTCCCGAAAATTCAATTATTTTGAGGCATTTTAATAAAATTCTTTGCAAAATTCAATTATTTTCATAAATAACAATATTCATTACAAGAATTCAATTATTTTTAAAAGTAATAAATGTCTTCTTAGAAATTCAATCATTTTTAAAAAATTCTAATAAAATCGTTCGCAAGAATTCTATTATTGTCAAAAATAATAAAATGCTTTTTAGGAATTCAATTATTTTCAAAAAAATCTAATAAAATTTTGGAAAAATCTTCGCAAGAATTTAATTCTTTTCATGATTAAGAAAAATTTCTCAGAAATCCAATTATTTAAATTAGAATTTACATAAAATTAGTCAAAAGAAATCAATTATTCAAAATTTTTTAATTTTTTCTAATAAATACCACGTTTGGTATTAATTTTTTTTTAATCGGTTATTTGATTTAAATAAATTTTTTTCATTGTAGACAATAAATGTTTGCATGTTAAATTGAATGGAACAATGAATATTTATTTTAATTGCAAGCAATAATAATTTTTGCGTATTTAAGACACGAAACATTGTAACTGCTCCTTAAACAAAAAGTAGTTGGTTTTGAATATAATGCAGTCAATGAACTATTTTATTGACATTTTCATTACCTTACTCTCGAATTGCTCGTTTATTAGTCAAAGCTACTAAACAGTTGTTGAAATTATTTGAATAGTGCTTGTAATTAAAGCAATGTCACCACAATCCAGATAATGGCAAACATTCCCGTTGTTGTAAAATCAAATTTCAAATAAACCCGTTTTAATAATTATTTATTTATATAACGATATTATGTTTATTCAAAAGTTTTATTCTAATAACCAATTACTTGACTATTTTCATTTAATTATTTATTTTAATTAATAAACTTAAATATAAATAATTACAATAAATATTAATAACTGGATAAAACTGGTGCTTCTACCCTAAATTCGTCGAAAACATTTGCAAGAAGTCAATTATTTTCATAAATAATAAAATTCTTATCAGGAATTTAATTATAATAAAATTAATGCATTTATTTGTTTGAAATATAATTTAATAGTAATAATTTACCATATTTTAAATAATTTTACAGTACCTAAAGGTGAAAATATTTTTCTTAAATATTCGAAAAATTTTAATAGAAAAACTTGGATTAGCATTCTTATGGAATTTGGTAAATTTCTAAGGCAACTGGGTCGGGAAAATATAAAAGAAATATGTCGAAAAAACGCATCTGCTTAACCTATATATATATATATATATATATATACGTAAACAGAATGTTCTATCAATTTTCTTATTGTTGACACAGTTTATCGTTTTATCGTATTAATCTTTATTGATGTAGCGATCTTATCAAATATTTGAAAAGTTTCAGTCAGTTTCAGAAAAATATATATATATCTAGTTTTTCAATAAGTTCAAAAGAAACAACTTTCATTCAATTAAATACATATTTGATGTAGATACATATCAAATTCTCTCTTTTTCAAGGCCAATAAATTTTTTTAATACTAATAAAATTCTTTCGATTCGAAATTTTCAAAGCAACAAGCACAAAGTTTTACTTCTTAATTTTTAATTATTAATTCAATTTATTTAAGTTTTAAACATATTTCAGGATTGCCACAAAAATTTGATTTTCTTTTTCCCTGACATGTTAAAAAAAAATTTAAAGGGGTGTTTAATTATTAATAAAAAGATAATTTGTAAAAGAAAAAATATTGATTTAAAACTTTAGGATTGTATATCTATTTTTTAAAAATAAAATTAATTACTGTTCAATTTTCCTATTTAAATAAAATTTTTTAAAAATTCAATTATTGTTAAAAATATAATTTATTACATATTTTACCAAACGAAATATAAAATAAAATATTTCCTGTGTTTAAATAATTTAATTTTATATAAGTATTTCATAAAAAATTTTCTTTAATTAAATACGAAAATAAAATATTTTAATTTTATTTCGTTATTCAATATTTCCCCTCGCAAATTACGACCTGAAAGAAGTAAAAAAAAAAAAAAAAAAGAGGAAAAAAGAGTACGTATATACTTTTCCAAATGAAGTACTAATGTGAGTAATTAAAATATGTTACTTTTTAAATTTCATTTCATCTGAATGAAGAAGGAACACAGATTAAAAAGTCAATTAAAAACTTTGATAATAAAAGAAACGACGAATTCCACCCGCTGTCTTTTATAATGAACTTTCGCACAGAAATGAGAGACGAATATAAATATGAGAGAATTTTATTCGCAGCGACACACCAAGTTTTTGAATGAGAAGAGGGTCCGAGGAGAGTTTCCGATTTGTCCCCGAAAAGATAGTAGTTGAATTAATTTTGGGGAAAATCAAGGGAAAATTAAATCGTAAAAGCCGCGTGGCAATGTCTATAGACACACATTTGCCCCACTCTTCCATACAAACCCCTGTCGACCCCTTATTAACTAAGATATGCCAATCTTCAAAGACGATATATATAGTAGTTGGTATAACCCCTCTTTATTTATGCTTAACGGGTACTCTCGGTCTTGAATTAGTTCTGGGCAAAACCACGCCCTTACATAAACAGCATAATTGCGGGGGCGTTCGCGCACATAGTACACCAAAAAGGGGGCTTTCTCTCTCCCTCTCTCACTCTCCGCATGCTGGTTGCTCGCTTTTATCACTATTGTGACAAAACGACTTTACTTGCCTTATGGTGTTGGGGTGAAAACACAAAGTACGAGAGGGAATATATCCCCCCGTTAAGTTTTAAGAGGAGAGAGTATGCTCATTTCTTGCATTTTCCACGGATGAAAAAGGTGTGTATATAACACACAGTCAAAAATAACTCCAATTTATACGAGAGTCTTATGGGTAAAATGCCTCGACGAAAGCTTTATAATCTGGTATTTTTCAACTCTTTCACGACTTTTGAAAAACACAAATAACAATAAAACACTACAACTAAAGGAAATTACAAAAAAAAATTCCAATTTAAACATTGGATCTAAAATAAATAAATTTGATAATTATCGAAATTTTCCTATATATAGAGAAGAGAAAAATTGAAATTTGTTTATATTAATAGTTAAACTCTCTGGATTCGATTATAAATAATAAAATTACGATTATTTATTCGATTATCTTGAGGTTCAATATGGAGACGCTATTCTCCACCTGCGAACGCCAAGGTCACCGCTAGATGGCAGTTTAGTTCTTTCTTGGAATTTCGTCCGCCACCTGGTGGCGACCTTCACATTCTCAAGTGGTGAAATTAATAAATAAACCACCATTTTATTTCTCAAGAACTTTTTTTAAAATTAATTAATTTATTTATTTATTTACTCTAATTTATTATTTTTATTAATTATGATTTTATTTATTTATTATTATTATTATATTATTTTTATTTTATTTATTAATTATTATAATTTAAGTATTGTGATTCGATTTAACTTATGTCTTTAGTCCCTAAAGATTAGAACGTTCAAATGAACGACGATTTTTTTTATACTTCGGTACTGATAAAATTCGAAAATTTACAAAAATTTTGAACGAAATATTTTTTTCTGCTTCAATATTTTTTAATTTAGTTTATTAATTTTATGAAATACTAAAGCATGGAAAAATATTCCCTTCACTTGAAAGTTCAAAATTTTTTTTGGATATTCTCAAAATTCATCGAAATGTAGCAAAAAAAATTGTCGAAATATTTTTCTGTGCTCTAATATTTTCACAAAATTACTAAACTAAATTTTTAAAAATCTTGATTAAATATTTATTTGGTTAAAAAAAAAAGTTTTCAAGTATGAAAAACAATATTTGTAAATAAATTTTAAATCAAACGAAGTAATAAAAATATTCTCGTTTATTTGAATGTTTGAAAAAACTTTTTTTTTTATGAATAAATTATAATTATCTAAAAAAGATTTTAGTTCAAAATTATTGCAATTTTTTAAAGATTAATTGCATTTCGAAAGATTTTAAACTGAAATTTCTGAAAATGTCAATTGCAGTGAAAAATAGCGCGCTGAAACTAGCAGTCGCAACCAGCAGCCTCCCATAGGCGTCCACCGCTCATATTTCAAGCATTTGCCCCTCCACTTAAAATAGCTAAAAAAGTACTATAAACATACGACAAACTTTTTGAAAATTACACAGGGCATATCCCTGAGTAAGAAACAAATTATAAACAATTATAAACAATCATAATTGTTTATTATAATGTACAGCAGTTGAGATTTTATTCTGAAAAATTCTAACTTCACAAAAAAGTCTGATTTCTGAAAAATTTAGGGGGGTACAAAACGACGAAACAATTTTTTTCTTACTGTAGATATGTCTCTCAGTTATAAAAAAAATATAAACAATCTTAATTGTTTATAATAATGTACAGCAGTTGAGATTTTTTTTCTAAAATATTCTAAGTTCACAAAAAAGTATAATTTCTGAAAAATTTATGGGGGTAGAAAACGACGAGATAATTTTTTCCTTACTCTAGATATGTCTCTCAGTATTAAAAAAAATATAAACAATCTTAATTGTTTATAATAATGTACAGCAGTTGAGATTTTTTTTCTGAAAAATTCTAAGTTTAGAGAATAGTCTATTTTCTGAAAAATTTAGGGGGGTAGAAAACGACGAGATAATTTTTTTTCTTACTCTAGATATGTCTCTCAGTATTAAAAAAAATATAAACAATCTTAATTGTTTATAATAATGTACAGCAGTTGAGATTTTTTTTCTGAAAAATTCTAAGTTTAGAGAAAAGTCTAATTTCTGAAAAATTTAGGGGGGTAAAAAACGACGAGATAATTTTTTCCTTACTCTAGATATGTCTCTCAGTAATAAAAAAAATATAAACAATCTTAATTGTTTATAATAATGTACAGCAGTTGAGATTTTTTTTCTGAAAAATTCTAAGTTTAAAGAAAAGTCTATTTTCTGAAAAATTTATAGGGGTAGACAACGACGAGATAATTTTCTTCTTACTCTAGATATGTCTCTCAGTTATAAAAAAAATATAAACAATCTTAATTGTTTATAATAATGTACAGCAGTTGAAATTTTTTTCTGAAAAATTCTAAGTTAACAAAAAAGTCTAATTTCTGAAAAATTTAGGGGGGTAGAAAACGACGAGATAATTTTTTCCTTACTCTAGATATATCTCTGAGTTATAAAAAAAATATAAACAATCTTAATTGTTTATAATAATGTACAGCAGTTGAGATTTTTTTTCTAAAAAATTCTAAGTTTAGAGAAAAGTCTATTTTCTGAAAAATTTAGGGGGGTAGAAAACGACAAGATAATTTTCTTTTTACTCTACATGTATCTCTCAGTAATAAAAAAAATATGAACAATCTTAATTGTTTATAATAATGTACAGCAGTTGACATTTTTTTTCTGAAAAATTTTAAGTTAACAAAAAAGTCTAATTTCTGAAAAATTTAGGGGGGTAGAAAACGACGAGATAATTTTTTCCTTACTCAAGATATATCTCTGAGTTATAAAAAAAATATAAACAATCTTAATTGTTTATAATAATGTACAGCAGTTGAGATTTTTTTTCTGAAAAATTCTAAGTTTAAAGAAAAGTCTATTTTCTGAAAAATTTATAGGGGTAGAAAGCGACGAGATAATTTTCTTCTTACTCTAGATATATCTCTCAGTTATAAAAAAAATATAAACAATCTTAATTGTTTATAATAATGTACAGCAGTTGAAATTTTTTTCTGAAAAATTCTAAGTTAACAAAAAAGTCTAATTTCTGAAAAATTTAGGGGGGTAGAAAACGACGAGATAATTTTTTCCTTATTCTAGATATATCTCTGAGTTATAAAAAAAATATAAACAATCTTAATTGTTTATAATAATGTACAGCAGTTGAGATTTTTTTTCTGAAAAATTTTAAATTAACAAAAAAGTCTAATTTCTGAAAAATTTAGGGGGGTAGAAAACGACTATACAATTTTTTTCTTACTCAAGGAAATATATAGGGTAAGAAAAAATGGTCTCGTTGATTTCTACCACCCTCAAAAAAATAATAAATAATACTTATTTTTTTTAATGTTAAGTACATTATTATTATAACCAATTAAGATTGTTTATATTTTTTTTATTACTGAGAGATACATGGAGAGTAAGAAGAAAATTATCTCGTCGTTTTCTACCCCCCTAAATTTTTCAGAAATTAGACTTTTCTCTAAACTTACAATTTTTCAGAAAAAAAATCTCAACTGCTGTACAATATTATAAACAATTAAGATTGTTTATATTTTTTTATAACTCAGAGATATATCTAGAGTAAGGAAAAAATTATCTCGTCGTTTTCTACCCCCCTAAATTTTTCAGAAATTAGACTTTTCTCTAAACTTAGAATTTTTCAGAAAAAAAATCTCAACTGCTGTACATTATTATAAACAATTAAGATTGTTCATATTTTTTTTATTACTGAGAGATACATGTAGAGTAAAAAGAAAATTATCTTGTCGTTTTCTACCCCCCTAAATTTTTCAGAAAATAGACTTTTCTCTAAACTTAGAATTTTTTAGAAAAAAAATCTTAACTGCTGTACATTATTATAAACAATTAAGATTGTTTATATTTTTTTTATAACTCAGAGATATATCTAGAGTAAGGAAAAAATTATCTCGTCGTTTTCTACCCCCCTAAATTTTTCAGAAATTAGACTTTTTTGTTAACTTAGAATTTTTCAGAAAAAAAATCTCAACTGCTGTACATTATTATAAACAATTAAGATTGTTTATATTTTTTTTATAACTCAGAGATATATCTAGAGTAAGGAAAAAATTATCTCGTCGTTTTCTACCCCCCTAAATTTTTCAGAAATTAGACTTTTTTGTTAACTTAAAATTTTTCAGAAAAAAAATGTCAACTGCTGTACATTATTATAAACAAATAAGATTGTTCATATTTTTTTTATTACTGAGAGATACATGTAGAGTAAAAAGAAAATTATCTTGTCGTTTTCTACCCCCCTAAATTTTTCAGAAAATAGACTTTTCTCTAAACTTAGAATTTTTTTGAAAAAAAATCTCAACTGCTGTACATTATTATAAACAATTAAGATTGTTTATATTTTTTTTAATACTGAGAGACATATCTAGAGTAAGGAAAAATCTATCTCGTCGTTTTCTACCCCCCTAAATTTTTCAGAAATTAGACTTTTTTGTTAACTTAGAATTTTTCAGAAAAAAAATCTCAACTGCTGTACATCATTATAAACAATTAAGATTGTTTATATTTTTTTTATAACTCAGAGTTATATCTAGAGTAAGGAAAAAATTATCTCGTCGTTTTCTACCCCCCTAAATTTTTCAGAAATTAGACTTTTTTGTTAACTTAGAATTTTTCAGAAAAAAAATCTCAACTGCTGTACATTATTATAAACAATTAAGATTGTTTATATTTTTTTTATAATTTAGAGATATATCTAGAGTAAGGAAAAAATTATCTCGTCGTTTTCTACCCCCCTAAATTTTTCAGAAATTAGACTTTTTTGTTAACTTAAAATTTTTCAGAAAAAAAATGTCAACTGCTGTACATTATTATAAACAAATAAGATTGTTCATATTTTTTTTATTACTGAGAGATACATGTAGAGTAAAAAGAAAATTATCTTGTCGTTTTCTACCCCCCTAAATTTTTCAGAAAATAGACTTTTCTCTAAACTTAGAATTTTTTTGAAAAAAAATCTCAACTGCTGTACATTATTATAAACAATTAAGATTGTTTATATTTTTTTAATACTGAGAGACATATCTAGAGTAAGGAAAAAATTATCTCGTCGTTTTCTACCCCCCTAAATTTTTCAGAAAATAGACTATTCTCTAAACTTAGAATTTTTCAGAAAAAAAATCTCAACTGCTGTACATTATTATAAACAATTAAGATTGTTTATATTTTTTTTAATACTGAGAGACATATCTAGAGTAAGGAAAAAATTATCTCGTCGTTTTCTACCCCCCTAAATTTTTCAGAAAATAGACTATTCTCTAAACTTAGAATTTTTCAGAAAAAAAATCTCAACTGCTGTACATTATTATAAACAATTATGATTGTTTATATTTTTTTGATTCCTGAGAGATATATGTAGAGTAAGAAAAAAATTATCTCGTCGTTTTCTACCCCCATAAATTTTTCAGAAATTATACTTTTTTGTGAACTTAGAATATTTTAGAAAAAAAATCTCAACTGCTGTACATTATTATAAACAATTAAGATTGTTTATATTTTTTTTATAACTGAGAGACATATCTACAGTAAGAAAAAAATTGTTTCGTCGTTTTGTACCCCCCTAAATTTTTCAGAAATCAGACTTTTTTGTGAAGTTAGAATTTTTCAGAATAAAATCTCAACTGCTGTACATTATAATAAACAATTATGATTGTTTATAATTGTTTATAATTTGTTTCTTACTCAGGGATATGCCCTGTGTAATTTTCAAAAAGTTTGTCGTATGTTTATAGTACTTTTTTAGCTATTTTAAGTGGAGGGGCAAATGCTTGAAATATGAGCGGTGGACGCCTATGGGAGGCTGCTGGTTGCGACTGCTAGTTTCAGCGCGCTAGTGAAAAATTGAATAATAATTCAATATTTATTTATAGACATTGATGAAAATTTTGAAAAAATTGTGTTTCTTATAGAAATTCTAATTTAATTTTTTGTAAGATACTTCAATTTTTAAACCAATCTTTCTAAAGAATTATCAAATTAATTGAAACTTTGTGAAATTGAATGCAAAATAAATAAATTTGTTTTAGAGAATAATTCTTTACAAATTTGTTAAAAAAATCGAATTTTCCAAGGAATTTAAATTTAATAATGCCCGTACATTAGTGAATAAATAATTAGTGAATTTCAAAAGGATTTAAATTCCAAATTTTTTCGAATTTTCGAAAAGTTTTATTTGAAAATCTCTAAAATTAGTTTTTAAAAACTTTTAATATTATTTTGAAAGATAATTGAATAATTATAAACAAGTAATTGCAAATTTTTTAAAATTCTATTAAAAATAAGTGAATTTTTAAAGGAATTTTATGGAAAACTTCAAAAATAATCGAAGAAAATTAACTGCAGTTATTAATTTTATAAAGTAGATAGAAAACCTTAAAGTTTTAAATCAAAATTTTTGCGTCCAAAAATTATTATTCTAATTATTATTATTATTAGTTAATTTTGAAAGATTTAAATTAAAAAATTTTTAATTTGAATTTCCGAAAAGTTTTATTTGAAATTCTAAAAAATTAGTTTTTAAAAATTTTCAATTCTATTTTTAAAAATAATTGAATTTTTTAGGAATTATATTTAAATTTTTTAAAATAATCGAGGAAAATTGAAGACAGTAATTGATTTTATTTTTAAAATAGACACACAACCTTAAAGTTTTAAATCAAAGTTTTTTCACTCCCTTTGAATTTTATTAAAAGCGGTTAGTGAAAATGTTAAAATGTTAAAATTCTGTCTGGAAATCAGAAATAAAATAAAAATTTTTGTGACAAACCTGAAATATTTACTTGAATCAAATAATTTTTCCTTAAATCAATTTATATTTGCTTTGAATACAAAAATTATTGGTTTAAATAAATTTGATTGACTTTAATAAAAATTACTGAATTCAAGTAAATATTTACTTGAATTAAATAATTTTTAAATTAAAGACTAGTAATCGTTTATTTCAATCAAATAAATTTTGTTTTTCCAATGTAAAAGTTTCGAATTTCCAAATTCAAGGAAACGAAAATCTAATTAAAAATATTTCCATAAATTACTAACAAGCTATAAAAATTAAAAAAATAAATTTTACATTTAGAAACTATACAATTTTTTTTTATAGTCACACTAATTATTGTAATAAATAATAATTTATTGTAATAAAAAGTTTAATTAGAAGAAAGAAATAAATAAAAATCATTCATTTTTACATTTGTTATTTTTGGAACATTTTAGTTTGGAACTAATTTTACAACCAGTTGAAAATATAAAAAGGCAATTAGGAAACTCGAAATAAAAACCCCCTCATATAAAATGCGTATATATAGTAAATTTTCGAAAAAAGGGCGTAATAAAAGAAGCAGTAAAAATATGTATAGAAAATTTATTTTAATTACCTACCATTTTACGAGGAATAGAATAGAAATTGTCTAGTTTTCTGCTTTTCAAAAATATGTTGATCGTAAATTTTATTTCACTGTTTTATATAGACACATATATATATATGTATATAATTATTTAATGAGAAATAATAAAATGATTAAAATTTTTGAAGGCGTAGCAACAATACCCAAACTTTATTTAATTTTCTCTTAATATAATTTTCGTTTTGACCTTTTTTGTAAAAGTTAATATGTTTCCCTTCGGGGTTTATTGGTTATATATATAATATACATATAAAGTCCATTTTATTCCCTGTCTTATATTGATGGAACTCGAAGCAGTCGCCCTTTTTTCTCCTTCTTTTTAGTCGAAAAGCCGAAAAACCATTATCTTAAAACGCGTTTTCTATGCCGCCAGAAACCATTTTTTTCTCTCTCTCGATATTTATGTGAGGCGTCATTATTAATTTTGTTTCTCCGGCTGTGTATAATATACACACGAAAATGTTCCGACAGACGCATAAAAAATTCAAACGACTTGGGATGTTTTGAGATCTTGTTTCATTAATTTCATTTTCATTGGAATATTTTTAATTAAATTCCTCAAGTTTCCACGAATGTTTTGAATTTAATTTCGTCTTCTGCGTACATATGCATATATACAATTTAAAGTTTTGCCAACAAAATGAAAATAAATATTTCTTCATTAATTTCATTTGCAACTGTTTAAAATTTTAAGACATTGTCCCTCTATACCTCTTCACTATAATGTTATTTTCGTTTATTTTTAAAAAATTTCTATCTTCATTTAAACTTTTAAAAACAATACGAACTCTTTTCATAATAATCATAATAAATTCAGAATTAAAATTTTTGCATTAAAGTTCAATAATTACTAAAGAGAGAAAGAGAGATAAACAATAAAAAGGAAAAACGGAACAAAATTCCATAAAATTTATACAGAGATAAAAAGACATATTTTTTTGTAATTTATTTCAAAAACAATCTTTTTCTCGCATGATTTAACATTTTATTTTTCCCATATTGATATCGGAGAAAATCTCATGTATACACAATCGCTTCGTCGTCTCTTGACACCAGAAAATAATGGAAATTCTATCAGTGACGTAAGTTGGGAGCAAAAGAAAAAAAAAAAGATAGAAAATAAGAAAAAGAATAGCCCCAAGAAAACCTGACGGGTGGTTGGCATAAAAATGCGGACATGCGGAAAACTCGATAAAAGACCGCATCAAGAGAAAAATGTCGTGATTGAATGGAAAAACAACATAAAACGAAAAAAATAGAAAAAAAACTATAATAGAATTCAAGTGACTCGCAGATATCTCCTATATACGCGTGTAATTTATTCCTATTGGGAATTTTTATATTGTTACATGAGAGAATTTCCCTGTGAAATTTGACTATTAAACGTCCACGTTAGGTGGAGGTGAGTGATTTTTTGACTAAAAGAAAATCCCTTCTTTATACACTAAAATACCCGTTGGCGATTTTTTTTTTTTTTTTTTTTTAATAAAAGGCCAAGCCATTCAATTTAGTGTGTGTGTGCGTGTTTGCTCTATTTTTCAACGATTCGTATATTTATTTAAACGGAAATTCAGATGAAAAATTGTGAGAGAAAAATAGGTATACACCATATAAAAAGAAAAATGCACTTTTCTTTTTTTATTGTCTCGTCGAAATATCACCCACAAGCGTTCGACAAACTCAGGAAGCAGAAAACTATTTCATTATTATTACTATTTTCTCTATTTTAACATTTTTCTAATTTTATTTAAAATTTTTGAAAATCCTAATTAAATTCGTCTAAAGAATTTTTTTGAATTTTTTTTTAAATAATGGAGTTCTTTAATAATTGAAATTTGTTAATTAAAAATTTTGACAGGAATTGAGTTTTAAAAACAATTTCTTTCAAGTTTTTTAAATAATTGTGTTTCTTACTAATTGAAATTAAACATTTAATTACTGAATTTTATTTTAATTTTTAGAAAATAATTCAATTCTTCTTACAATTTTCAAAAGTAATTTAATTCATTGAATTACTTTCAAAACAAATTTTAATAAATTTTCCAGAAATAATTCAATTATTGTCTATAATTTTAATAATTTCTTCGCAATAATTCAATTATTTTTTTAAATAGTAAAATCTTTGTAAAAATTCGAATTAAAATATAGAAAGTAATTGCTTTTTGAATAATTTTAATTGAAAAATTTTGAAAATAATTGAATTAATTAACGAGTTTTTTCAAATTTTTAAAAATAATCGTGTTTGTTAATAAATATAAATATTTAATTAATATTTTATTTAAATATTTGATGTTTAAAGTTTCTTAAAATTCTATTGAAAATAATTGAATTTCTGAGAAAATTTTAGAAAATAGTTGGATTTTTTCGAAAAATATAATTAACAATTAAAAAAAAATGAATTCTTTCATGAAATTTTATTAAAATTATATTAAAAATAATTAAATTTTTTCATAGAATTTTACTAATTATAAAAATAATTGAATTGTTTCAATGGATTTATTAAAATTTTTAAAAGTAATTAACAATAATAATTAATTTTGCATTTAATAAGTGAATTTTTTAAATTTTAAACCTGAAATTATTCAAAAATTGAATTAAACAAAGAAATTTTTTTTACTTTTTAAAATTATCGTGTCTGTTAATGATTATCATTAAAATTTTAATTATTGAATTTTATTAAAATTGTATTTTGGAAATCATTTTAATTTCTGAGAAGAATTTTATTATTTATAAAAAATAATTGAATTGTTTCAATGAATTGATAAAAATTTTAGCTAATAATTGAATTCTTTCGAGGAATTTATTAAAATTTTTGAAAATAATTGAATTGTTTCGAAGATCTTATTAAAATTTTAGAAAATAATTAAATTCTTTCGATGAATTTATTAAAATTTTTGAAAAGAATTGAATTGTTTCGAAGAATTTATTAAAATTTTGGAAAATAATGAAATTCATTCGAAGAATTAAAAAAAGCAGCTAAGTAATTGAATCCTTTAGTGAAATTTTATTAAAATTGTATTGGAAATTTGAAAATTGAATTTTTACAAAGATTTTACTATTTAAAAAAATAATTGAATTATTTTGAAGAAATTATTAAAATTATAGACAATAATTGAATTATTTGTGAAAAAATTTTTTCAGAAGAATAAAAATTCTTTTTATACTTGATATAATAATGTACGCGTGAGGTAATTAATCTCTACCATGATTTTCCTTAGCAAACAAATAAAATCCAGACGCGCTCATATAATATTAGCTAAAACATCCGCTTCAACAATTTGAGAGATTTGAGTTCTAATTCCTAAAATCCAATTCTCCTGGTCCTTGTGCTCACTGTTAATACTGGACAACTAAACTCTCACCTAGACTTCCCTCATAATTCCCTCGTCTGGGGGGTCAAGGGGGGGGCAAAGGGGGTTTAATGTTCAAGCCTTCGGCGTTCAATGAAGAGGGTGATTTCGCTCTTTCCGATATCGCGTGGACGAGTAATTTTGATATATTGATGCACCAGGGTTGTTGCCATTTCGAGAGGGGCATTTTCCCGATAATATTACTCCACCGGGATGAAACTCGGACTCCTCTTCCTTCCTTCCGCTTCACTGTTTCTATTCCCTTCCCTCTCTCATTCTCACCCCCCTTTTCCTCACGCCACACAATTTTATTCTCCTTTTTTCTTAATTAAAATCATTTTCCACCTCTCTGATTTTCGAATTTCTCTCTTTTTTTTGCAATTATACGCGGATGTCTGGCTTTCATGTGCAACTGATTTTTTTTGTCTGCTTTGTCCTTTATAATCTTTCACTCATCTAATCCTGTAGGTTTCAATCATTTATGCACCTATTTATACATAAAAGCGTTCGTTGTCGCCCTCACTGATAAAAAAGCCATTCATGCTTTTTTGACAGTGAAAAATTGTAAATAATGAAACAATTTTTTATTAGCTATTTAGGAGCTATCGAACGGACAGTCAAATCAAAATTCAAAAGTGATATAACATTTATAAAATATTTCGAAAAAATTAATTATTTAACAAAATTTTTATAAAATTCTTATACAATAATTCAATTACTTTTATTAATAATAACATTTTTCATGGGAATTCAATTTAAAAAAAAAAAAATGTTGATAAAATTGTAAGCAAGAATTCAATTATTTTTGTAACTAATAAAACTTATCGAAGAATTTCAATTATTTTAAATATTATTTTAAATTAATTAATATAAAAATTCAGATTATTTTCACAAATAAAGTTTTCAACAAGAATTCAATTTTTTAAAATAAAATATTCATAACATTTATTATATTTCAAGAAAATTAATTATTTAAAACAATGTTTATAAAATTCTTATGAAGAATTCAATTATTTCCAAAAATAACCAAATTTTCCACAGAAATTCAATTCTTTTTAGACATTTTAATAAAATTTTTCGCAATAATTCAATTATTTTCATAAATAATAAAATTTTTCACAGGAATTCAATTCTTTTTAAACGTTTTAATAAAATTTTTGCATTGATTCAATTATTTTCATAAATAATAAAATTCTTCTCAGGAATTCAATTATTTTTGAAAATTTTAATAATATTCTTAGTAATTATTCAATTATTTTCATAAATAATAAAATTCATCTCAGGATTTTAATTATTTTTAATACACTTTACATAAATTGATCAAAAAATTTGATTTTTCTTAAAAATTTAATTTCAATTCTTCGAAAAATCAATTATTTAAAAAAATGTTTTTTTAAAATTCTTTTTGTAAGAATTCAATTATTTACAATAATATTAAAATTTTAATTGATTATTTTCAAATATTTTAATAAAATTGTTCGAAAGAAATCAATTATTTTAAAAACAATTTTAATTAAATTCTTTTGAAATCATTCATTTATTCTGTTAGATTTTAATAAAATTAAAAATTTTATTAAAATAAAAATTATTTTTGAGTCATTTTAATAAAATTCTTTGCACTCACGAAAACAAAAATCAAAAACACAAGTTAAGGGGAAGGTACACCGTTATTTTTAAAACTACCTATATCAAGAAAATAATTTTAAATATTTCAAAAAATTATTTTTAAGTTTACTTTTTGTGAGGAATTTAATGGTCATAAAATATTTTGACTCTTTTTGAAATTTTGTTTTTCTTAAAAATTAGCAGAATTGAAATACATGGGTAATTTTATAGAAAATATGTTTTTGAATTTACAAAAAATGCCAAATCAAAAAATTTATTTTCATAATTTTTTAAGCACCCGTGTGGAAAAATATTGTGGCAGTCTAGAGTCCAATGATTTCCCGATTAGCAATCATCAAGTCCGTCTAATTCTAGACGGTCCATCAAGTCCCGAATCAGTGACTTAACAGATTGGCTTATTAGAAAAAATCTAAGTCAAATATGTCCGTCTAGTACGGTGTTATTAAGACCGTCTAGATTTGGTCTAGGATGTTATATGCGCATGCGTCGATGAATGCCCAGCTGTTAAGTAACATGGCGCCTAATGGCGTCGCGTCGTTTGGCGTCGTTAGATCAGTCAGCGTATGGTGCATTTTCTTTGTGAATTTTAGTATTCGTTGTGGTTTCTGTTTTATGTGAATAATAATGTGCTATGTTGTTGCTGTTTTCTGTATAATTTAATTTTAAATGTGCACTGAAAAAATAGATTTTGATGTGTTTCTATGTGTTTTGACTAGTCGGCTGAAGCTAGCAGTCGTACTCAGCATCAATGTTTAGGCGTCATCTACAAATATGCCTCTCCTTCAAATTTTGTAATACTTAATGATTTAAAAAACCATCGAGTATTGTTATTTGAGAATCAATATCCACTAAATAGCAAATTTAGTAAGTTTTTATTTATTAATTTCATTAATTAGTGGTTGACGCCTAAAGATTGGTGCTAAGTACGACTGATAGTTTCATCCGGCTGTTTTGATTTGCAGTAAATTTTATTTTACAAAAAGACTACTATCTCCAATGCCAAAGATTAGGAGGGACACAAAGCCTTACGCTTAAAGAAAGTTGAAGTGAAAAATACAGAAAGTTAAAATATTTTTTAATAATTTTATATAAAAAAAAGTCATTAAAATTATTTCAAATATAATTAAGTTTTATCATTCTAAGAATAGTTGTCATAACATATAATGAGAAATTTTGAATAGACGTAGATTAGAATTTACTAGCACTGCTGATCAGACCAGAAACGCTGGTCTATTCTAGACGATAGCGTGGAAGTTTCGTTTCAATTCTGAACAGCCGCTCGACAAGACCGTCTGCCCTGGGTCTAGAAAGACGTTAGACAGTCTATTAAGCGCTTGGTCAGCGCCCTAAAATTTTTCCACACGGGCATTTATGAAAAAAAAAATTTTGTTTTTAGGCTAAAAAGGCTAAAAATACCATTATTATTAATTTTTTTTTATTTGAAAATTCATTTGTTTATTTTTCTAAACTAATTTTAGATTATAGTTATTTAAATATTTTTTATTTTTTACATAAAAATTATGATTTGCAATTAGTTTGAAAACCAAACAAATGAATTGTCATAAAAGAAATTGAATAATATTGGAATTTTTTAGCATTTTCATCTTAAAAACAAAGATTTAAGAAAAAATGCTTTCAAATTTATGAAAATCAATTATTTGTTCATTTTGCAATTTTTTTGTGAAGACATATTTTCCAGAAAATTAAACATTAATTTTAAAATCTACCAATTTTTAAATAAAATAAATATTCAAAATTTTTTCTGACCATTGAATTCTTCACAAAGAAATTACCTTACAAATTTATTTATCAAAAACTTTTTCTCTAAATTTATATAGCATTTTTCAATTGTTCGAAGTCACGAAATAATTATAATTTATTTCTATCGGGAATTTTTGTTAATAGTAAAATTTTTTGCAAAGAATTTAAGAAAGAATTAATTTAAAGAAAGAAAAAAAATAATTAAATCATTTATTTTCGGTTACAATTGTAATTAAAAATATTAACATTGTTAAAAATAAGATTTTTGTATATTTAAATAAATAATTGAAATCTTAAAGAATTTTCGGAAAATTATCAGACATAATTAATTTAGAGTTAAATTATAGTTTAGCTAAATAATCGCAGAAAATAATATTTTGGAATTTTTCAGTATTAAGTAATTATTAATTTTGGTATTTTTTCCTCTTGAAAGGGGTTTTCAAAGGTCATTCGGCGAACGTAAGGTTAAAATTTAGATCAAACGCTCACTTGAGGCAAACTTCATTTCAAAATTTAGGTCAATAATGTTAATGAATAGAATTAATATAAAATTAGTATAGAAGCTTCGAATCAGTATTTATATTAATTATTAGTATTAATTTTTAATATTAATTATTAATATTAATTTTTAATATTAATTATTAATATTATTTAGTTAATATTAATTCTATATTAATTTCTTCATTTATTAAAAATTAATAAATTAAATAAATAAATTAAATACTAATAAATTTTTTCTTTAATTTTTTGCAGGTAAGCGTTTGGTTTCTCTATACAACTACAACTTTTGTATCCACTTTTCCTGTTTCAGGTAAGGAAATAATTATTATCTGATTAAATATAATATATGAAATTTGTCGATAAACTTTGCGGTTCTGCCGACAATAAGCTATTGTTGCTCGCAATTCATTTTTTTCAAGGGTCGCTCTTTAAATTTTCGGGGAAGTTTCAATGCGGTCTTTTTTACAATTTTTTTTCCTTCCTTTTTTTTTTTTATTTGAAAAGCGGTAATCTGATCAGAAACGAGATTTTAAAGAGAGGAATTGAACGCTCAAAAGATCGATTTCCAATTCTATTGAAGTTCTTTGACGTTCGTGGGCAACGTTTTCTACAATATATGTGGGATTGTTGCGAGTGGCGCGACGACGACAACAATCGCCGCGCGAGATTCAAGAACTGCCGCATGACGCGCGATAGATCGCTTTACTTGATCCCCTCATTTTTTTTTTTTTTTTTTTTTTCTGGATTCTTCACAGAATATTAACCTTTCTTCATGAATGATCTTTGCCTCCCCTTTGGATATTTCGAGACTCATGAGAATTCGTCACGATTTTACCCGCACTTATCGCAAAAAAAAAATCTGTTACAATAGGAAATCCGCAACGGGAGCTTTTTGACGGATTGAGATAATGAAGATAGTCGAATATTTTTTTTTTCCTCTGTGTGTGGACTAATTCCAATCTGACGTATAGACTTTTTTTTTCTTTTTTCTCCTCTGTTTATATTGATAGAGAGGAAAATATTGTCAGATTAGAGGGTTCTTCCCTTTGTTGTCTCGAGTGTGAAATTAACATTCGATTTTTTGGGAATGTTTCGAATTTTTTTGGATTTGTTTTGATGGATTTGGGATTTTTTTTGGTTATCTTTACTTTCGAGTTATTTGATTAGATTTTTTAAAAATATTTTTATTATTTAGACGTTGATGACGTTTATAAAGTTTAATAATCAACGATTCAGAAAGAAACATATTTTTCCTGTGCTGAAATTTATTAATTAGAAATTTAAAAAATAAATATCTCCATTTATAGCATTGCATTCGTTTTAAAATTTTCGCCACAGTTAATAAATAATTCAAAGGGTGTATTCTCAAAATTTTAGGAGCTTAAAATATTTTAATAATTTAAAATTTATTAATTAGAAATTTTAAGATTAAATATCTCAATTTCTAGCATTGCATTCGTTTTAAAATTTTCGCCTCAGTTAATAAATAATTCAAAGGGCGTATTCTCTAAATTTTAGGAGCTTAAAATATTTTTTTCTTTTTCAAATCGTTGATTATAAACGTTATAAAGTTAATCAACGTCTAGTTTTGAAATTTATATACAACAAATAAACTTTTTATGAAATTTTTAAAAATTCATATCTCAATTAATTTTACAATTTGAATTTCTGTTTTTTAATAAAAAATATTGTTAAAAATTGAAAATTCCAATATTCAACGCTTAATACAGCAAATGTTGAACGTTATTTCGAAACTAATTCAATGAAAAGATGTTGCAGGCGTGATCATTCATATTAAGCCTGACACATGCCTATTCTCCTTCTTTTTGCATCTCAAATGCAATAAAGTAATGTGAACCATGAAGAGAGTAAAAGAGAAGAAAAAAAAGAAGAAAAAGAGAGGGACTCCACTTTTGAGAATCTTCTTTAATGAGACGGACAACGATCCATCATATCTTACAATTGGCGAGCCCTTTTCCGTTTCAGAAAAAAAGGAACACATTATTGAGTGTGACAAGCCCTGGACAATGGGCAGATTCGAATAAATATATTTGATCGATATGAATGGAGGATTTGGTTTCACTATATGGTTACAGTTGAAAACCACAAAAATTTCCAATGGCTCGAGTTTCGAGGGTGTTCGGAGATTATATAGAATAAAAACGGCTGGACAAATTTTCCACAAGCTAAATTCAATCAACAAAATCAATCAGATTATGGGAGGTAGGCTTCTTTCTCGAATATACGATTGCAGGGGATCGACAAATTAATCCTAATGCTCAATTTTTTTTGTTTAAACTTTTCTCTATAGGCAATTTTAAATTAAACCCGAAATTTTTAATTTTTATTATCAGAATTGTTTTCTATTATGCAAAATTATCAAAAATAGCATATTTTCTACTAAAAAAGTATAAAAAATAGAATATTTTCTATTTCTATTTTCATAAATAAATTTTTAAATAATTATTTCCTTTCTCGCAGGAATTCAAATTAAAAATTTCAATATCATTCCTTTTAAATTTAATTATTTCTCAAAATTACAATTGTTAACCTTTCAAAATTCACATATTCTCTCCAATTTTACATTGTTTTTATTTAATTCGAATAAATTGAATTTTTACAATATTAAAAAGTATTTAAACAATTGAAATTTCGTAAAAATTTATTGAAAATAATTGATTTTTTAAGTATTTCATTAAGATTTTTGAGAAATAAAATTTCGAAGAATTTTAATTCCAAAAATTTGGAAAATAATTGAATTTTAAAAAATGGAAAATCTTCAATTATTGCCAACAATAATTATTACAACTGTTAACCTTTCAAAATTCAATAATTTTCTACAATTTCTAACCAAACTTCTCTAAATTAAGTATTTTTAATAATATTTCAAAAATGTTTCGAGAATTCAATTATTTAAATACAAAAATTTAATTTTTAACAATTTTAATATCTTTAATAACAATAATATTGTAATTTAAATTTTTCATCGAGTTTTTTTATAATTATTTAGGTGAATATATATACACGGAGAAAAATATAAAGTAACTTTTACTACTTTTATAGTAAAAAATTTCCGGTAAAGCATTTCTGATGATTTTTACTACTTTTGGAGTAAATTTTACTACGTTCGAAGTACATATTTGTAAAAATTAGTAAAACTTACTTCAAACGTAGCAAAATTTACTCCAAAAGTAGTAAAAATTAACAGAAATGCTTTACCGGAAATTTTTTACTATAAAAGTAGTAAAAGTTACTTTATATTTTTCTCCGTGTATACAATTTAGGTAAATAATTATTTAGGTGAATTACAGAAAATATGCAACCAAAAATTTTGAAAATAATTAATTTTATCAAAAATTAAATTATAATAAATAAGATTTTTAAAAATATTTTTCGATAACTTTTTAATGCATAAAATTTCGATAATAAATAAAATAGAAATAATAGAATGATATTAAAAAAACGAATAAACGATAAAACTATAAATAAAGAGATAATAAATAAAATAAAACAGTTTTCAATTATAATTGAAATTTAGTAAAATATTTTGAAAATAATTGAATTTTTTTAAAAATATTTGAAAAATCAAGTTTTTGAAGAATTTTTGAGGAATTTTTATTCAAAATTTAAAAAAATTATTGAATTCTCAAAAAATTGGATAATATCTAGTTTTTTAAACTTTGTAGAATTTTTTTTTTTAATTTTATTAGAATCTATTAAAAAAAATTAAATTTTCGATGAATTTTAATTCGATAATTTAATATTAATTTAGTGATTAATTTAAAAATTTGATTCTTTTTAATAGTTTCTAAAAGAAATCAATTATTTTCCAAAATTTTTATTAAATTTCAATTGTAGTTGGGAATTTTTGTTTTATATTATTTATTATCTTTTTATTTATTTTTTTATCTTCTTATTTTCTATTTTTTCATTTATTATTTTTGTAATTTATTATTTTTTCATAACTAATTGTAGTAATTTTTTAATATAATTTTTTTCGAAATCAGTTACATATTTCAGTTACAATTGTTATTAAAATTTAAAAATATAAAAATTGTTAAAAGTTAAAATTTTTATTTAGTATTTTTTTATCTTTTATTTATTTCTCTTTTTATTATTTATTATTTTTATTTCATTTAATTTTGGTCTATTGTTTTTGGTTACATATTTCACCTTAATAACCTTAATAATTTAATAAAACACATGAAAAGTTTTAGTAACAATAATTGTTATTAAAAATAAGGAAATTAATAAAAGTTAAATTTTTTTTTATTTAAATAATTGAATCCACGAAGAACTTTCGAAATTGTAATAATTATTAAAAATATAGTTACTTTAAAGAAGTTAAGTTCAAAATTGTATAGAAAATAATTACAGTTTTGAAAGTTAATAATTACACACATATATTCAATTTTGTAAAAACATTTTACAAATTGGGGAAAAAGTATGACAAAGCAAAATTTTGATATAAAAAATACTAAATTTTAAAAAAACTTATGTGAAATTTAGTATAATTATATTAAATATTAAAAATATTAATTAAATTCTAATATAACTTTATTAAATTTCACAAAATTTTTTTTAAACTTTACTATTTTTGATACCAAAATTTCGCTTTGTCGTTCTTGTTCTCCAATTTTTAAAATACTTTTGTAAAATTTAATATAATATATTCTCTCTCCGTCTATTATTTTTTATTATACATTTAAGGGGAGGGTATACCTATATTTTAAACTATATTAAAGAAATAATTTAAATATTCAACAAAATTATTTTTAAATTAATTTTTTGTGAGGAATTCAATGGTCATGAAATAAAATTGGTAAGAAAATATTTTGACCTTTTTTTGAATTTTTATTTTTCTTAAAAATTGGTGGTTTTTTTCAAAAAAATGCTATAAAAATTATGAAAATAAATTTCTTTATTTGGAAATTTTCTTGTAGATTCAAAAACATATTTTCTACAAAATTACGTATAGATTTCAAAATCCACCAATTTTTAAGAAAAATAAAAATTCAAAAAGTGTCAAAATATTATTTGACCTATTTTAATTTTATGACCATTGAATTCTTCACAAAAAATTACTTCTAAAAATAATTTTGTTGAATATTTAAATTATTTCTTTAATATATAGTTAAAAATATAGGTGTACCCTCCCCTTAAATAATTTTGATAATAAAAATTCAATCAAGTATTTAAATTCCAGTAGATTTAAAGTTAAAATTAAAAAGTTTCCTCTTCTTTCTTTTTCTGGCTAAAAAATTTTCCGAAATAGAGGAGAAATATAGAAATATGTCATACCTTTAATATGACTGATCATGCCTGGAGCATCTTTTTTTTTCGTGTGCTAGGTTGAGGGGGGTGGGGGTGAGAGATTGAATATAAGTTTGGAAAAAACGTCGAACATTTATATATGTAACACGCGTTACCAAATGGTGAGACAGTTGAGAGAGCCGGGTGGTTGTAACATTCCCCGGTTTTATAATTGACAGGTCGGTACTAAAGAGAGATAGAAAATAGTGGAAAGGGAATATAGTGTGGGGGAGGGGGGGTGGAGATGGGGATTCGAATCGAAAGCGAGGGAGAAATTGAGATTGACAGTTAATTTCGCTGTCGTATAGTTATCCCGATTTTGGGTTAGGTCACCCCAACAGAGAAATTTCGGGTCGCAGAATTGGCCTTCCGCTTGGATGGAAATGCCGCGACCTTGATAAATGTTCTCACTCTATGCACACCACCCCTTCTTCTATTCGAGAAAACTTAATGAAAATAATTAAATTTTTTGTTTGGTTGCTATATTTGATTTTTTGGAAAATATTCTTTAAATTATTATCCAAAGTTTTTTAATCAAAGGCTCTGGAAGAGGGAAAATTAGTTTAATAATTCGGGACCTTTATCGCAGGGGGGTTTTTTTCTCCCTTTACCCCCTGTGATAAAGGTCCTGAGGGAAAAGAGAAGGAAGCGTTTAAGAATTCACTTAAAGAAAATGTGACTATTTTTTTCTTTCACATTTTTTTAAGTCCTCTTTTCGTTAGTTTATCGTTATTTGTCTTAGGGTTTTATTTATTTGTCTTATGGAGGAAATATTGCTCGTTTAGAAGGTTAATTATGTTTACAGTGTTAGTTTTGACACATCTCCTGGAAGTTGTTGTCTTTTTTTTGGAAAATTGTTTAAATTTCCGGACGTGAAGCGTGAGAATAATTTATGAAAGACAAGAGAGAGAGAGAGAGGAGGGCTTTAGTATAGCGTACAGGGCATCGTCACTCACTGAGTTGTCGTCATTAAATATAGGTTATAGGTCTCTAGAGTTCGAAAAGTCGAGAACATTGTGTTGTTGTGTGTGGAGAACCCCTTATAAAACGGAAGCACAGAATTACCGGGAGAAATTGAGTTTGTTTGGGCCCGCGCTCAATTTACGTCGCTTCCTATATGCCTTCTTACCCCCCCCAATTCCATGAGAATTAATACTATAGAGCACATGTATCTTTCATGTATATACACACCTACGAGAACCCTCCTGAGGGGTTGAAAATCCAGTTTGCAAATTACTGTTTCCACCCAAAATTCGAAGTATAAAGTTTGCATTTTTAAACTCTGGTTGTTGTGCCTCATTAATCCAACAGAAATTTTGCTCCGAAAGAATATTTTTTTTCGAACTTCTTTTTTTTTAGAAAAGAAAAAGAGTTTCTATTTTAACGAGCAGTTGGTTAATTATTTGAAAAATAGAAACAGTTCATGGGAAGGAATTATTTACAAGAGTTTTACAACTTCCTGCGTCAACCGATTATTTTCCAGTGACAGGAAAACGTTTCCTCCAGGCGAGTTATATACATTTCCTTCTGAAATATTAATCAAAAATGTCAAACTAAAAACTTTCCTTTATATACATGTCTGGTGATTTTTGAACTTGTTTTTGAAAATATTTCTAACAAAGGACTTCGTTCAGCAGAACGTTCAGAACTTTACCGATTATCATTTAGTAGACCAGCTAAAAATCATGATTATTTATATCTCAATCGAATTTTTTCTGTTGCTTGGTTTTCTGGTAATGATAATAAATAATTAATTTCATAGTAGAAGCAATAAAGAGTAGGTTATTTTTTTTAAGAAACAATTTAACCGAACGCGTTGAAAAAATAATTGACTATCTTCTGTAACTAGCGAACCAAAAAAAAAGCGAACATATTTTATGATTAAATTAAACCTAATTTTTATTGAATCAAACTTATGAGTGCTACTTCTTAAAAAATATTTAACTTTAAAATGTAATTATCAAAATTAACTAGGTGCTGATAAACTGGTTGTGGATCGTATAAAATTGAAAGTAGTAACAAAAATGATCTATTTGAATGAAGTTGATTTTTAAAACGTGGAAATTTTTTATCGCGCTAGGAATTTTTTTATGAAGAGTCAACTCATTTATGCTTGTAATTGAATAAAAGTTCCCAAGGCGTAAATTAATAGATTAAACTGAATCTTTATAATTAGATGATAAAGATCCAGAGAACTACAAAGCGATTTACGACAAAGGTTTTTTTTTTAAATTTATATAAAATACGTTTTAGAAAAGCGTCGAAGAAAGAGGATGTTCCTAAAGAGAGGAACCCTTTCGAAGCATAATTGGATGATGAAGCGTTAATTTTCCTCCTTGTGGTGTGTATGTATATGCTGTACCCCAAAAAAGAAAATGACGATAAAAGAGCCTTTTTTCGCCGAGAGACAAGACTGTATCTCTCCATAAATTTATTACTCTACTTAAAGGTATATATATTGAGATGGCACTTGAGGAGAGGAGTCATGTCGAGAACGATAAACCAATTTCCCGGGGAAATTTTACCGGGTGCACTTTATCGTTGTTGCGTTGTGCTGCTTCTGCTACTGCCACACAGCATCCCCAGAGGAAGATAGTCCTGAGAAGCAGTTATCCTGCATACGAAAGCGATTCGAGCAATTTCGGTAAAAGGGTTTTCCTACACACGCACGCAACTACGACAGTCGCACCTGATGACGATCTCAGCTAAAAGCCTATTTCCACCCCTAATTCACGAAATCGGTGTATGTCCCATACCGTTTATGTTCTACACCTATATGTTGTATACACATTAGTGTATGTTTATTTCTCCGTTCATTGAATAGTCAATACATATATATATATATATGTATATTATATTGGAAATTTCCATGAGGTGAATGGAATGCGTAGAACCGCTTTTCATCAATTTTCCTCTAATGCGTGTCTGTCGTATTTCACAATATAGCATCCTCTGCATCCAATCTCCTATTGTCCATATACAGATCAACAAGGACATTCGATGCTTTTGACTCAATCCCCACTATTATTTAGTAGGTCCACGCTTATATATACACACATAAACGGGACTCGAGTAATTGATTTGAAATTTTGTGTTCGAAAGGGTGTATTAATTTCAAAGTCGACGATGGCCTCATTAATTGGGAATTATCGGAGAGATGAGCTGTAATTCAACAATTTGTCATTTGCCGCTGTATTATGTGGAAACAATCTGATGATGATATGCACTGTGGTTTATGGACCGTGTTTTGTTTCTTTCAATAATGCACTCTTCACGCTTATGTATCTTGCAAATTGACCTTAAATCTTCAGAACATGAAATTAACTGTTTTAATCTAAAATGGAATTTAATTTATTACTTAAGAATTAATTTTCTACAGAACCTGCTTTGAAAATTATACCCTGATTTTTGGGTAACTAGGGCCGTAAATTTGCTTGAAGTCCGTGAAAGTTTGTTTGTTTTTTTTAAAAAAAAGGTCCGTAAAGTCCGTAATTTAATTGAAAAAAACGAAAAGTTCATAAATTATACGATATAATTTGAAGAATTTCAGAGAAATTACAAATGTTTGCAGACATTCAATTATGTTCAAAAGTAATTAAACATTCTCGTCAGAATTTCAATTATTTTTTAAATTAATAAAATTCTTCTCGGAAATTCAATTGTTTTCAAAAGTGTTAATAAAATTCTTGGCAACATTTCAATTATTTTCAATTAGGGGCCGTTCAAGTATTACGTAAACATATTTTTCAGGTTTTTAGACCCCCCCTCCCCCATGTAAGATTTTTTATATGCATTAGCGCCATTTTTTCTAATGGAAATAAACAATAGCTACATCCCCCCCCCTCCACCCTTAAATGCTTACGTAATACTTGAATGGTCCCTTATTTAAAAAAATTTTTAATAAAATTCTACGCTTATTTATTTATTTTCATAAATAATAAAAATTTTACAGGAATTAATTATTAACAAATTTTTTATAAAATTTTTCGCAATCATTCCATTATTTTCATAAATAATAAAATTTTTAAAGGGATTCAATTATTTTCGTAAATAATAAAATTCTTTATAGAAATTCAATTATTTTTATAAATAATAAAACTCATTGGAAAATTTAAATTATTTTTAATAAAATTTTAATAACATTCTTGTCAGAATTTCAATTATTATTATAAATAATATAATTCTTCTCCAAAATTAAATTATTTTTTAAAATTTTAGTAAATTTTTCGAAATAATTCAATTATCTTTGCAAGTAATAAAACTCTTCTCCGAAATTCAATTATTTAAAAAAATTTTTATAAAATTCTTGCGCACAATATTCCAATTAATTTCAAAATTTTTAAAAATTTCTCGTCAAAATTTCAATTATCTTTATAAATAATAGAATTCTTTTCTAAAATTCAATTATTTTCTAAAATTTTTTAAAAATTCTTAAAAAAAATTCAATTATTTTCCAAATTTTTTAAAAATTCCCTTCAAAATTTCAATTTTCTTTATAAATGATAAAATTCTTCTCCAAAATTCAATTAATTTCGAAAATTTTAATACATTTCTCGAAATAATTCAAATATTTTCTAAAATATTAATAAATTCTTCGAAATAATTCAATTATCTGTACAAATAATAAAATTCTTCTCCAAAATTCAATTATTTTATAAAATTTTAATAAATTCTTCAAAACAATTTAATTATTTTCAAACATTTTTAATAACATTCTTGACAAAATTTCAATTATTTTCAAAAATTTTCCTCAATGATTTTTAATATCTACGATTTTATTAAAGTTTTCCAAAAGAATTCAATTATTTAAAAAAAAATTTAATACAATTGTACGCAAACATTTAATTATTTTTGTAAATAATAACAATTTTACAGCAATTTACTTATTTACAAATTTTTTTAAAATTTATTCCCAAAAATTTAATTATTTTCATAAATAATAAAGCTCATCGGAGAATGTTTAAAATTGAATATTAAAAGCATATTAGAAAGGTGAATTTTTAAAAAGAATTAAATTTTGAAAAGGTTTCAAATTTAAATCGTTGAAAATCTGAATTGTTCATATTTTTAACTAACAATTATGTGGAATTCATTTTTTTGAGAAAGTTTAATTGTGGATTTTTTTAAAAATTATTTAAAGTTTTTATTTTCTAATATATATTTAATTGAAGAATTTACGAATATTTGAAATTTTGTGAAATTGAACTGTAAACAAATGAATATGATAATTTGGAAAGAGTTTTTTCAAAAGTTATTAAAAATAATGCATATTTAGAAGAATTTTAGTTAAAAAAAAACGAAAAAAAAATTAATTTTGGAAAAGTTACAAAATTATTGCAGAAATTTAATTATTTTCAAGATTAATTCGCAGAAATTAATTATTGTTCAAAAGTAATAAAATTCTTCTTAGAGATTCAATTATTTTCACAAATAATAATACTTATCGCAGAATTTCAATTATTTAAAAATTTTAATACAATTATTAATTTCAATCAAATTTCTTAACAAATGTAATTATTCTTAGAAATTTTATTAAAATTCATCAAAAGAATTTAATTATTTAACAATTTAAATAATAAAATTCTAGTAGAATTTTCTAATAAAAATTTATTTAAAAATTAGTTTTAGTTAAAATTTTAGATAATAATTGAATATTAAAAATAATATAGCGTGAATTTTTAGAAATAATTGAATTTTGAAATTTTTTTTTTTTTTGAAAAAGTTTAATTGAATTTGTTTTATATTATTTTAAGTTTTTATTTTCTAATGTATATTTAATTGAAGAATTTACGAATAATTGAAATTTCGTAAAATTGAATATTGTAAACTACGTTTGAAAAGTCGATTTCGATCGTTTAAGTAGATAAAGATAAACCAAATTTTAATTTTATTTGATCCACAAGTTCTGAACGTTCAAGTGAGTGAAATTCTCTATTATCGTAATTATGGGAAATAATACTTTTTCTAAGGGAAACAAATTTTTAAAAAGAAATATATAAATCAGGCATAATACATTTTTCATTAAAGCAAACTTAGAAGCTACTGACTTTTTCCTTATAATTGAAAAATGATTTTAATTTCCCGTCTGTTGGGGGTCTTTTTTCATTCATAAAAGCACAACCAGTCTTCTTCTTTTTTTCGTGAAAAATAATAAGGACGGAAGTCTCGAGATCCTTGGGAGATGATTTAATAGCAAGCGTTCGGCCAATTAGAGCGTTTTTTTTTCTTCATGACCAAGGGAAAAGACAGAGAAAGAGAGAGAGAGGGGGAAAAGTTTGGCTTTTTTACCCAGGGGAGAAATTAAATTTTCTTTACAAAACCAGAGAGTCTTGTGTTATTTTTGGGTGGGTTTGAGTCTAACGAGTGACAGAGATGTTAAAGGAGGGGGAATTTTTTTTTTAAAGTGAATGAGAGGGAAAAGCAGTATCTCAAGTTAAATAATTTAAAATGCGGGTTCTTTCTTTCTTTCTCTCTCGTCGTCATTTTGCATTCAAGTCGTATTCTATGGTTGCTCCCCTCTCTCAATGAACAACGCTGTTTCAACGAGAGGAATTGAAGCTCCATGAGAAATCCCCAAACATAGTGTGTCATCAATGTAGGAAAATTGTCAGATGAGAGAGAAAGAGAGGAGAGAGAGTCTCTCGTCGATATTTTCCTGGTTTTGCACGTGGCGTCCCCATAGCGACGAAAACGAAGGAAAACATCAAATTTTATTTGCCCATTCGCACAGGCAGACATATCCGCTTGTGTACACGTTGCTTTAGTTTTGTTGCCCATACTCTCTCCTTCTCTCTCTCTCTCTCTCTCTCTCTCTCTCTCTCTCTCTCTCTCTCTCTCTCTTTCTCTATGTATGCTGAGAACTCAATTTCAAGTGCGATCATAAAACTTTGGAAGCTGACTCAACGATATATATATTTATTGACGCAATATTTGTCTTTTCCTTTTCGAAACACCATTTTTCCAAAACAAATTCTTTTATCATCATATTTCACCGGTAAATTTTCAAAGCGAAGGCTTGGGGAAAATCGTTCAACAATATTTGACAGAAATCGACAAGAGTTTAGGAAATTTGATCAAAAGTCCCACTATGAGGAAAAACTGATAGCGGAAAAAAGAAAAAAAAGTTTGGAATTTACGATCCTAAAGTGTGTCCTTGGTGTTCTGAATGTACTTTATTGATCCGCTGGGCAATAATAGGCACTTTATTGACCCGCTGGGCAATAATGATCACTTTATCGACCAGCTAGGCAATAATAGTCACATTTTTGACCAGCTGGACAATAATGGTCAGTTTATTCCCCTAGAAATTTAATTGTTTTCAAAAATAGTAAAATTCCTCTCAGATATTCAATTAGTTTCAAAAGTTTTAATAAAATTCTTAGCAAAATTTTAATTATTTTCAAAAACTTACCTCAATTTAATGATTTTTAATATCTATTACTTTTAAAATTTCCCAAAAGAATTCAATTACCTAGTTAAAAAAAATTTCAATAAAATTCTACGCAAACATTTAATTATATTCAGAAATAATAAAAATTCCACATGAATTCAAATATTTACAAATTTTTTTATAAATTTCTTTGCAATCATTCGATTATTTTAATAAATAATAACATTTTTTAAAGGGATTCAATTATTTTCATAAATAATAAAACTCAATGCTGAATTTCAATTACTTTTAAATAAAAAAATTTTAATGGAATTCCTCGAAAAATGTAATTATTCTTAAAACATTTTATAAAAATTTATTAAAAAAAATTCAATTATTTTAAAAATTTTTGCTACAATTTATTTATTAGAATTTAAGTATTATTTTCAATACATTTTTTAATTAAATTTCTTTAAAGAATTAAATTATTTTCAAAAAATTGTAATGAAATTCTTTGCGTAAAAATTCAATTTTTTTCAAAATAATTTTAATTAATTTTTTCGCAGAAATCCAATAATGATTAAAAATTTTACATAAATTCTCATCAAAAATTTAAATTATCTTAGTAAATAATAAAATTCTTCTCCAAAATTCAATTGTTTTCTAAAATTTTAATAAAAATCTTAGCAATATTTCAATTTTTTTCAAAAATTTTTAAAAATTCTCGTAAATATTTCAATTTTTTTTATAAATAATAAAATTCTCCGAAATTCAATTATTATTTACATAAGTACTAAAATTCCATTTAGGAATTCAATTATTTGCAAAAGTAATGAAATTCTTCGCAGAAATTCAATTATCATTAGAAATAATTTAATTCTACACCGAAATTCAATTATTTTAAAGAAATTTAATAAAATTTCTAAATTTTCAAAAAAATTTTGAAAAGAATTCAATTATTCTCTATAAAATATTAATCAATTCTTCGAAACAATTCAATTATTTTTATAAATAATAAAATTCTTCTCCGAAATTAAATTATTTTCAAAAATTTTTAATAATATTCTTGTCAAAATTTTAATTACTTTCAAAAATTTTCCTAAATTCAATGATTTTCAATATCTTCGATTTTAATAAAATTTTACAAAAGAATTCAATTATTTAAAATAAAATGTTAATATAATTTTACGCAAACATTTAATTATTCTCGCAAATAATAACAATTTTACAGCAATTCAGTTATTTACAAATTTTTTAAAAATTTATTTCCAAAAATTCAATTATTTTCATAAGTAATAACGCTCATCGAAAAATTTAATTTCTTTAAATTTAATCTTAATCAAATTCCTCGAAAAATATTATTCTTAAAGATTTTATTAAAATTTGTCAAGAGAATTCAATTATTTAAAAATTTGTTGATAAAATTCTTTATGAAAATTCAATTTTAAGAAACATTCAATTGTTTATTAAAATATTTATTTTTATAATTAAATAATTGAATTCTCGTAGAATTTTCTAATAAATATTGATTTGAAAATTAATTTCAAATTAAAATCTTTGAAAATTGGATCTTTTCATACTATTAATTAAAAATTCTATATAATTAATTTATCTCAATAAGTTTAATGGATTTTTTTTTTAATTATTTGAAGTTTTTAATTTCTAATATATTTAATTGCAGAATGTCAGAATAATCGAAATTTCGTAAAATTAAATTGTAAACAAAGGAATTTGAAAATTCACAAAGAACTTTTTCCAAAATTATTAAAAAAAATTGACTTAAAGATTAATTTTAGTTGAAAATTCTAGAAATGAATAATCGTGATCGCTCTCTTCATGTTTTATAATAATATTCTTATGATACTGAATTTCAATTTTTTGAATATCTTAATTTCTATAAAAAAATAATGATTAAATATTTGTTTCAAAATTAAGTTATTGATGTTTTCGAATAATTTTCGTTTTAAAAACGTGGAAAAATTCCATTTTTTAACCTGGAAAGGAAAAGTCAGGGAATTTGAAAAGAGCAAAACCGTGGCAACTCTGTGGCTGTAGTTATAAAAAATTTTACTTTTTTTAAATGAATTTCGTTAAAAAAGTTGAACTCTTTATTTCGACTAATTTCTCAAAAAAAAAGAAAAATTAGGCACATAATTGAATAATACATCTCTTTTGAAAACTAACTCTCAATTTAAAAAAAAATATAATTTCTCATCACTTTTTTATTAATTGGACAATTTTTCATGTTCAAAAGTTTTTGAGAGAAAGTTTCCATTCTCTACTGAGAGAAAGAGAGAAAAAAAAGAACACACCATAATCTGACGTGAAAAAACTTTGAAACCTTATATATCAAAAGGTTGCTCGCGTTCGGGCGAGTATTTTTTTTTCTTCTCTTTTTTTTTTAAAACAAAAAGCTGCCTATAAATCCTGATAATGAAGCGATAAAACTGAAAACTTATAGGAAGATGTAAGTTAATGACGAAATAAGGCCAATATTCTTGGTTTAAAGTATATAAGGAGAGAGAGAGAGGGGAGAGGAGAGGAGAGTTTATATACCCTTGGTGTAATAAAGTGTCATGTTAAAGGGTGCCACTCACACATTTTGAGACACTTGACGGTGAATAATTGATGCCCCCCAAAAGTGGACTACCCTGTATAGAATTTCGCCTAATTTTACGACCCCACTGACGATCCTTTTCTGTGGACATCAACCCACCGCATCGTTCACTGACGTGTCGTTATCAATTATAGCCGAAAATCGCGCGACGAAATTCGATTATATACGCATTTTATTTCACTTTTATTTCTTTTTTTCAATTTTTCTTTTTTATTTCTCTTTTATTACTATTCTATTTTCATTATTTCTTTATAATTAATTATTTACTTCACTTTTTATTACATAATTATTTACTTTATTTTTCATTAGAATTTATATTCCATATTTTCCTAATACTTGGAAAAAGGTATCTGAATAATTTAATTTTCAACAATTTGCATGCTGTAAAATTTTTTACTCTCTGTTTATGAATAAAAAAAATATTTTCATAGAAAATTTGAAGAAATAAAAGATTTCATCTAATTTTGTGAAAAAATATTTCACTGCTACGATGAAGGGTATAAAACATTTGTGCCCCTAAAGTTACGAACGTTTAAGTGAAAAAAATTTATTAATTTTTTAAATTCATAAGTTTCTATTATTGTCATTATTTAGTCAAAAAAAAAAAATTATATCAACAAAGATTTTGATCATTTGAACGTTCAAAATTTGTAGATCGCAAAAATTTGACAATTTTTGTATATTAAATATTTCGTAACTGAGCCATTTCTAAAAATAGTCTACCCATTTTAGTTGAAAATGCTTTTTTTTCAAAATCCATTTTTCCATATTACATAACAGAAGCGTAACTGTATGTAAATAATTCGGATATTTTCTCACATAAACCATTCAGCATACATAATAGTATAAAAGGTTTTTTTTGGACATGTGGGATGAAATCTCAAACATTTGAAATGCATTTTTATTCGAATGTAAATTTCGAAAGCGATGATAATAATTCTTCTTGACTCGCTTATCACTTGGAATTACGAATTTTCGTTTGTAAAATCGATAACTATAGAATATAAAGTGGCGAACAGGTGTCGGAAATGGTAATACGAGATCCCATATTTTGCCATCCGTTCATTTTCACTCTCGAAAACTGATTTTGCGTATCCCAAAGAGATAAAATATATTTCATACTTATTCAAGATATTTTGTCGAAAAATATATATCCGAATTTTTGAATTTCAAATTTCAGTCATATAATTTTTATTTTTCTCTGCATGTGGGTGTATCTAATTTACTCTATTTTTTTTATCATTTAATTATTTTCATTGTGCTCACAAAGCTGAAAAAGTTCTATAAAATTTCACTAGAATCATTCTATATGAATTCTCGTGAATATTCTATAGAATTTCACTAGAACGATTCTATAGAATTTCTACATGAATTCTACTAAATTTTTTTCCTCGAATGTTTTTTAATTAAAATTTAATTTTTCCCTATTTTAAAAATTAGAACAATTTTCTAATATTTCGAATTTTTCTCTTCAAGTAAATAAACATATTTTTCAATTAACTATTTTTGTATTCTTGATACGAAAAAGAAAAAAGATAAAGAAAAATGTAAATATACAGGTATATAATATATTTTCGAGAATTGTAGTGCGCGTTTCAATGGGAATAACAAAGCAAGTTTTACATTACAGTGTGTAACGTGAAACTACTTCCTTGTTGCATCTCCAGGACAATTCAGTTCAACAAGAACACTTACACATTTTTCTACATCACTGTTTTTAACTTGTATATCTGTGTATGATTTAAAAAATTTGTTGATAACATTTTTTATGAAAATTTAATTTCAAGAAACATGATATTAATAAATGATTTATTTTTGTATTCAAATAATTGAATACTCGTAGAATTTACTAATAAAAATGGTTTTAAAAATGAATTTCAGTTAAAATTTTAGATTATAATTAAATATTATAAGCATTATAACGTGAATTTTTAGAAAAAATTTAATTTTGAAAAATTTTCAATTATTATTGAAATTCTTATTTTTCATATTTTTGACGAACAATTCTGTAGAATTAATTCTTTTGAAAAGTTTAATAAGATTTTTATTGAAATTATTTCAAGTTCTTATTTTTCAATATATATTTAATTGCAGAATTTCCGAATAATTAAAATTTTGTAAAATTGAATTATTTTCAACGAATGAATTTGAAAATTCTCAAAGAACTTTTTTAAAAAATTTTTAAAATAATGGATTTATTGAAGAATTTTAGTTAAAAACACTAGAAAAAAAATTATTTTTAGAGAAGTTAGAAATTATTGCAGAAATTTCAATTATTTTCAAGAGTAATAAAATTCTTTTTAAGAATTCAATTATTTTTACTAATAATAAAACTTATCGCAGCGTTTCAATTATTTTTCATATACAATTTTAATCAAATTTCTCGAAAAATGTAATTCTTCTTAAAAATTTTATTAAAATTCGTCGAAAGAATTCAATTATTTAAAAATTTGTCACTAAAATTCTTTATGAGAATTGAATTTTGAGAAACATTCAATTATTCTCCAAATTATTTATTTTTGCATTTAAATAATTAAATTCTTGTAGAATTTTCTAGTAAAAATTTATTTTCATTTCATAAAAATGAATTTCAGTTAAAATCTTAGATTATAATTGAATATTAAAAGCAATATAGCGTGAATTTTTAGAAATAATTGAATTTTGAAATTATTTTTTTTAAAAAAAGTTTACATGAATTTTCTTTTATATTATTTGAAGTTTTTATTTTCTAATATGCATTTAATTAAAGAATTTAGGAATAATTGAAATTTCGTGAAATTGAATATTGTAAACAAATGAATTTGAAAATTGCCAAAGAATTTTTTTCGAAAATTATTAAAAATAATACATATATAAAGTAAAGTTGTAGTTAAAAATTTTTTGTAAAATAATAATTGAATTGAAATAATGAAAATAATTTTGAAGAAGTATAATATTCTCATAATATAAAATAATGATTTTATTACTTGGTCATCTTTAATTATTATAAAACATGAAGAAATCGATCACTCCGAGTCGAAGACTCATGTTTTATAGTTATAAAAAAATGTAATGAACCAAAATTTCATTCATTGTAAAAAATAATACCAAAATTGATTATTTTAATCTTTTTTGGTGTTAATTTAATCTGCAACACTTTTTAATACCTTTAAGATTTACTGTGATATTAAAATTTCGGAATTTTAATTTTAATTTTAATCAATAATTATAAAATTAGTCCTGACGAAAATTAATAATCAACATCGAAACAAATATTTGACCTCTTCCTTTGAGTTCGCGAGTCAATAAATTTTTGACCCGAAATGAAAGATGGTTATTTTATTATTTGAATGAATTGAATTTACCCTTTTTTATATGCGTGCACAAGATACGGTCTTTGAAATTGCAAAGCTTGCGTTTCATTTGGAAATGGATAGAATTGATTTCACCGCGTGTAGGTATACATATATCATGAACAGTATCAGAACTAGGAAATTCAATTCGTTTAATTAGATCGACTTATTGGCCCTTGCTCTTTGCGCAAGTATAAGCTTGCTACACGCACTAACGCCTTTGCAATAATTACTTGGATTCACCGTACCAACTTGAATGAGAGAGAGATGCTCGAGTTTCAAGTACCAAAATGTTTGATCTCCGAGATCAAGGAGTCTTGATTAATTCTCGGTCCAAGGATCACACAGAAACCGCTAAGTAACTTTTGCTGTAATTGTTCTAACAATTTTGTTATATAGTCAACAGTTGAATTGAGCAATATTTCTTTTTTTTTTTGTCCCGGTTTCCAATATTATTGTATATGTTTGATTTGATTTTGATTGAAACATGACAATTTGCTTCGTTAGTCAAATTGTAGAGCAAATATGCCGAGGAAAGGTAAATAATATCGAAAATAAAATTAAAAAAAGTAAGAAAATAATTTCTTGGTTCCTATCCTCATATTCCCTTAGTGTCACTCTATCATTTGAAGGTCATTTTTAATTATTTACGTACATAATTCATTTATTTTTCTGCAGTGGCTCAACTCTGACAACCATGTTCAAGAAACTTTTTTTTTTAAATTGCTTATGACTCCGATACTTTTGGTCAAATTTTTATACAATTTTCAGCAAAAACATTGCATTTGAGTAGATCTTTCCAACTATGTCCAACCCTGACAACACTTCTCTACATTATTTTTCAAAAAAAAACTTTTAAAAATTTTTCAAAAGAATGAAATTTACTAGAAGCAACAATTCCCAGAATTTTCCTATGTTTGAATAAAAAGAATATTTTTCCCCCTAAATCGTTGATTACAAACATTTCAAACTTCACGAACATGTGAAAATTAAGGAGAAAAAGAAAACAAGAAATTTCCCCGTATTTTCTAAAATAGAATCCAATTACTCTCTTTACACAATGAAGTTGAGTTTATTTTAGTTATAATAGTATATAGAGAATTTTCCAGTTTATACTCATTCAGTTTCAAAAAGCATTTCAAATTTAATATAATTTTCTCCAATAACTCTATATAATTCGAGTGATGCAGTTGTAAATTATAATAAAAGTTTAATTTAATGTTGGAAATTTACGTTCCACTAAAACAAAGATAAAATTTACAAAGGGGCCATTACAGTTTATTGTTACTGCATTGTTACAACATTTACAATCGCTTTTAATCACACTCCAAATGTGTATTTTATATAGAAAGACAGCTAAGTTTTCTGCAGCAATATATTGTAATTTGTCATTAAATTTGTTTTCAAAAAATTTTTTATCAAAACATTTATTGCTGTGGAGGAGAAAAACACGTGTTTTAAACTTTTAATTTGTCTCGATAATTCAAACACTGCAACAATTCAAATGAAATTGACAAACAGTTTAAATAATTAATTATCACACAATGTTTCAATATTGCTCAATGAATTATATCCATCAACACTTAATTTTATTATTATTTATTAATAATAATAATAATATTGTTGTTGTTTTCTATTTTCTCTTTAAATTTAAATTAGTAAAAATAAAAATGTCAGTCACTATTTCAAATTAGTAAATATTTTTTACTAATTCAAATTAAGTTTATTAGAATCAAATTTGCAATTACCAATTATGGTACCTTCGACTGTCATAAAAATAATGAAATCAAAAATTAATATAAATAATAATTTTTGAGATTAATTTACATTAATTTTAATAATTATTATTATCGTTAATAATAATATTTTTTTAATTTTGTTATATTGCGGATAAGTGTGGACGCTAGTGGTCGTAAAATATAAAAGTTAACCAGAGGCCATAAAATAAAAAAACTAATCAAATCATAAAGTAAAACAAGTAATCAACTCGTAATATAAAAAAAGATTAGCGTAGCATAAAACAAAAAATAGTTAAATAACATATTTTTTAGGAAAAAATAATTTACGAAAAAAAAATTTTTAATTACAATGAGTAAATTAAATAAAAGTAATATTAAAAAATACGAGAAAGAATTTTCTCTTAAACTTACTTTTTCCATAATTTACCAAACAAGACAAATATATTGTAATTAATTAAAAAAGAAACGAAACAATAAATATTTCGAAAAATTCTGAAATTCGAATTGTAATCGAATTAATAAGAATTGAAAAGAAATTTAAAACTATGAAAAAATGGGGAACTTACTCTGCTGGGGCTCGAAACCCTCAATAATTAATTAATTTATTAATAAATTAATTTAATAATTAATTTATTAATAAATTTATTAATAAATTAATTTAATAATTAATTTATTAATAAATTTATTAATAAATTAATTTAATAATTAATTTATTAATAAATTAATTTAATAATTAATTTATTAATTCAATAATTAATGAACAATTGAATTAAACAAAGAAATTTTTTCTACTTTTTAAAATTATCGTGTCTGTTAATGATTATCATTAAAATATTGATTATTGAATTTTTTTAAAATTGTGTTGAAATTTGAAAATAATTGAATTTTTCAGAAGAATTTAATTATTTATAAAAAATTGAATTGTTTCTAATAATTTATAAAAATTTTAGAAAATAATTGAATTGTTTCGAAGAATTTATTAAAATTTTCGAAAATAATTGAATTGTTTCCAAGAATTGATTAAAATATTTTAGAGAAAATAATTGAATTCTTTCGGAGAATTTATTAACATTTTTGAAAATAATTTAATTGTTTCGAAGAATTGATTAAAATTTTAGAAAATAATTAAATTCTTTCGTGAAATTTAAAAAATTAATTAAATCCTTTCATGAAATTTTATTAAAATTGTATTAAAAATTTGAAAATAATTGAATTCCTGTAAAGAATTGTACTCTTTTTAAAAATAATTGAATTCTTCCAAAGAATATTATTATTTATGAAAATAATTTAATTCTGACGAATAATTTGATAAAAATATTTTAATGTAATGAACAATAATAATTAATTTTGTATTTAATATGTGGATTTTTTAATTTTTCAATCTAAAATTATTTAAAAATTGAAATTTTGTTTCCCTTTTTTTTACATTGAAAAAAGTTAAATAAATGTTTCAATCTAACTGAAAGAAAAATTGATATGAAATGGAAAAATCTGTCTGAAACGAAAAGAGATTATTCTCATCGACATTTATAAATATATTGTTTTTGAGAAGAAAGATTTTTATGTTTCGATAGATAAAATAAAATAGACAATCACTTTTTTGACGTATAAATTTTGAAATAAAATTTACGAAACGCGCACAATTTCTTCAAATTTCCGGCCCAAGTAACTAGAAGGAAATATAGGAGAAGAAACTGTTTTCTTTTCTGTTTTTTTTTTTTTTTAAAGAGCCACAGGTAGATTTTGTCTGTGTCAATTCATCCGGAAACCAAAACCCGACATTAAGCAACTCGTGAAACTTGGACGAACAATGTAATTTCCGTTCTCCACCGATGGGACGTAACGTGATCAGGTATAACCGGAAGTGCGGTTCACCAGACGGACGAGTTTCAAATTGTATTCCTCGAGGAAACAAATAGAAATTGAAATTCACGAAATGTTTCGAAATGGGGTAAAAAGAGAGAAATAATAAGTACATTTTGTATATATATCAATAATTTTCTCCCTCGTTTTTTTTCTTTACGGTTTTTCTAAGAATATTAAATTGAGCCAAAAAATATATCAAAATATTTGCTAATTATTTAATTCGCGCTTCTTTATTACTAAGGCCGATCACAAGTTTTAACTAATCGATTTCCCTGAAAATTGACTGACATTAAAATTATTTTCCCTGACAAAATTCTTTTCACAGAGGAAAATATTAATATTTACGGAATAAATGAGTAAAATTTATGAATTTTAATAATTTTCTAAAATTTACAATTTACAATAATTGTCATCTCCAAATTAAAAATCAATCAATTAATTAAAATAATTTTCCAAATGTTCTTCTAGAATTCCATTGTTTAAATACAGAAACTCAATTTTTTATAATAATTGTAACTCTCCATAGTTTTTTCTTAAATTATTGAGGTATAGGTATTTACAAAAAATTATAATAAAGAAATTCTTACAACTGACTTTTTAAAAATATTTTAAAATAATTTTTGAACGATAATAGCTTTTCAATTTTGAAAAATTTCCAAACATTTAAAATCTGGTAAAATCTTTTAAAAATAAATAAATAATTGAATTTTTGAAAATTATAAATAAAATTGATCAAATTTTTGAAGAATTTTAATTATAAACAGGACCATGATTTCTCAAAAATTTTAATAAGTCCAAAAAGTAAATTTTGAATCTTAAAAAATTATTACAAAACAATTCTTATAATTAGTTTTTAAAAATATTTAATTTATGTAATTTTTCGAAAATAATAATTCTATTTCTTAAAAGAATTTTTGTATAATTTAAAAAAACTAATGAATTTTTTGATGAATTTTAATTAAAAATTTGGAACAATATTGTTTTATTCAAAATGTTAAAAATAATTCTAAAATGTTATTATTTTTGGAAATATGTAATTGAAAATATTAAAAATATTGAATTTTAAAAAATTAGAACCTTATTTTCTTTGTAAATTTACCTTTAAAGATTTTTCATTAAAATTTTTGATAATTCAATTATTTTAAAAATTTGCAATTAAAATTTTATAAGGAGAAATTTTTAGAAACCCTGTAATAATTAACTTTAGTGGCTAATATTTTCCCTCTCTAACTATTTAATTATTAATTAATTTTAATTAATAATAGAAAACTTTTATTATTTGTAAAGATAATTGAATTATTTCGAAGAAATTATTAATATTTTAGAAAATAGTTGAATTCATCAGAAGAATTTATTAAAATTTTGGAGAAGAATTTGATTATTTTTAAAGATAATTGAAATTTTGACGAATATTTAAAAATATTTATAAATATTTAATTTTTGGTAAGAATTTTATTAAAATTTTTTAAAACAATTGAATTTTGGAGAAGAATTTTATTTTTTGTAAAGATAATTGAATTATTTCAAAGAATTTATTACTATTTTAGAAAATAATTGAATTCTTTCGAAAAATTTACTAAAATTTTAGAAAATAATTTAATTTTGGAGAAGAATTTTAGGATTTTTCAAGAAAATTGAATTATTTCGAAGAAATTGTTAATATTTTAAAAAATATTTGAATTATTTCGAGAAATTTATTAATATTTTGAAAAGATATTGAATTTTAGAGAAGAATTTTATTATTTTTAAAGATAATTAAAATTTTGACGAATATTTTAAAAAATTGTTGAAAATAATATTGAATTTTTGAAAAGAATTGAATTTCGGAGAAGAATTTTATTATTTGTTAAGAAAATAGAATTATTTCGAAGAATTTATTGATATTTTAGAAAATATTTGAATTGTTTTGAAAAATTTATTAAAAATTTGGAAAATAATTGAATTTTGGAGAATAATTTTATTATTTGTAAAGACAATTTAATTATTTTGAAAAATTTATTAATATTTTATAAAAGAATTGAATTCTTTGGAAAAATTTACTAAAATTTTAGAAAATAATTGAATTTTGGAGAAGTATTTGATTATTATTTTTAAAGATAATTGAAATTTTGACGATTATTTTAAAAAATTTTAGAAAATAATTGAATATCGGAAAAGAATTTCATTATTTATAAAAATATTTGAATTGTTTCGAATAATTTATAAAAATTTTAGAAAATAATTGAATTGTTCCAGAAAATTCGGAAAATAATTGAATTTTGGAGAAGAATTTTATTATTTGTAAAGATAATCGAATTATTTGTAGAAGCCCTGTAATAATTAACTTTAGTGACTCCTCTCTAATTATTTAATTATTATTTAATTTTAATTAATAATATATTTTCTCTCTAATTATTTAAATAACACAGTTTTTCTAAGAATATTCGATTTTTAAATTGAGACAAAAAAGGAATGAAAATAGTTGCGAATCAACGTTTTGATACGTTTTTTGTCTCAATTTGATATCCTTAGGAAAACTGTGTTTTTCTTCTTTATTTTTGGTCTTTTTTCTTGGTCTTGAATTTTTTTCTTGGTGTCGAAAGTTTATTTAGAAGATTGATCTCGAGCACGTCCTGTTGTCTTGTGTAAATGACAGTTTCACTCCTGTTTATTTGCACTGCCATCCAAACCAGCTCTGGATTATGTCGCGCGCGTCGGCCTCGAGCTTCTTTCTCTATATGGCACTGGTTCTCTTGGTCGAAGGCACACACAAGTCTTTTATTGGACCTTTAATTAAACCGACTTATCTGACCCCTTTGTCCTATACAAGGTACCGACAATCTCTGCGCACGCTAAGAAACTCGCTCTTATACACCCCTCTCTTCTCTAAATAACTGTTTTATTTGCTTTCGGCGGATGGGAAAAAGGAAGAATTAAACGCTGATGGAAAAATTTACCATTCAATTGTTAATCTCTTAATTAAAAGAAGAATTAAACAAAAAAAAAATTTGTTTATTATGCGGAACGATTTTTTTTCTCGTGAATGTATCACTTATTTGTGATTTTTTATTTCTTTGCTGGGGGGAGAATATTCGATTCCGTGAAAAAGATACTTTATTCGATTCAAATAAATACAGTGGAAATAATTTTCTTTACACAGTTTTTCTGAGGATATCAAATTGAGACAAAAAATGTATTAAAAATGTTGCTTCGCAAGATTCTTGATACGTTTTTTGTCTCATTTTGATATCTGCAGAACAACCATGATTTTTTTATTATTTAAACAATTTTCATTAAATCTTAAATTAGAATTTCATTAAGTTTCAAATTTAAAACATGTGAAAAGAAAAATTATTAACAAAGAAAATTAGAAAATAGCAAGAAAAAGTGGTATAATAGTATAATAGTCGTAAAATAACAAAAAGCAAACAAAAACTAACTTCGAACTGGCGAACAGAAATTTAGAACTAGAACAGGGTTGGCAAAAAAATTTAATTTTGTTTTTCCTTGATCTCCAGACAAAATTTTGACTTTTTCCCTGACTTTTTCATCATTTCAATTATTCAATTATTATTTTCCAAAATTTTTAACTAAAATTCTTTTTTAAATCAATTATTTTTAATAAGTTTAAAAAAAGTTCTTTGAGAATTTTCCAATCCATTTGTTTACAATTTAATTTTACGAAAATTTGATACTTCAGAAATTCTTCAATTAAATATTTGTTAGAAAATAAAAACTTGAAATAATTCCAAAAGAAATTCAATTAAAATTTTTCAAAAAAATTTATTCTATACAATTGTTAGTTATAAAAGTATAAAAAAATTCTGATTTTCAAAGATTTTAATTTGAAAACCTTTTCAAAATTCAATTATTTCTAAAAATTTCATGCTATAATGCTTTTAATATTCAATTATTAACTAAATATTTAAACTAAAATTCATTTTTAAATCAATTTTTATTAGAAAATTATACTTGAATTTAATTATTTTTAATAGAAGAATAAACATTGAATAATTAAATGTTTCTTAAAATTGAATTCTCATGAAAAATTTTATCATCAAATTTCAAAATGACTGAATTCCTTTGACGAATTTTAATAAAGTTTTTAAGAATAATTACATTTTTCGAAGAATTTGATTAAGATTATATTAAAAAAAATTGAAATTCGATTTTGGAGAAGAATTTGATTATTTTTAAAGATAAAAGAAATTTTTACCATGAATTTTTAAACATTTTTTGTAAATAATTGAATTTTTGCAAAGAATTTTTAAAAAATTTTAGAAAATAATTTGATTTTAGAGAAAAATTCTATTATTTATAAAGATAATTGAAATTTTGACGAGAAATTTTTAAAATTTTTTGAAATTAATTGAAATTTTGGCAAGAATTTTATTAAAATTTTTGAAAAAAATGTAATTTAGAGAAGAATTGTATAATTTCTAAAAATTTTTGAATTATTTCGAACAATTTATTTATTAATATTTTAAAAAATAATTGAATTTATTAAATTTAATTTCTAAAATTTATTAAAATTTTAGAAAATAATTGAATTTCCGCAAATGAATTTTATTGTTTTTAAAAATAATTGAAATTTTGACAAGAATTTTATTAAAATTGTTGAAAATAATTAAACTTTGTAGAAGAATTTAATTATTTCTGAGGATAATTGAATTGTTTCGAAGAATTTATAAAAATTGTAGAAAATAATTGAATTCTATCGAAGGTTTTCATAAAATTTTAGAAGATAATTTTATTTCGGAAAAGAATTATATTATTTCTGAAAATATTTGAATTATTTCCAACAATTTATTAATATTTTTAAAAATAATTGAATTTATTAAATTTAATTTCTAAAATTTATTAAAATTTTCGAAAATAATTGAATTTCTGCAAATGAATTTTCTTGTTTTTAAAGATAATTGAAATTTTACCAAGAATTTTATTAAAATTTTTGAAAAAAATGTAATTTAGAGAAGAATTGTATAATTTCTAAAAATATTTGAATTATTTCGAATAATTTATTAATATTTTAAAAAATAATTGAATTCTTTCGAAAAATTTACTAAAATTTTAGAAATTAATTTAATTTCTGCAAATGAATTTTATTGTTTTTAAAAATAATTGAAATTTTGACAAGAATTTTATAAAAATTTTTGAAAATAATTAAATTTTTGTGAAGAATTTAATTATTTCTAAGGATAATTGAATTGTTTCGAAGAATTTGATTAGGATCATATTATTAAAAAAAATTGAAATTTGATTTTGGAGAAAAATTTGATTATTTTTAAAGATTTGTATTTGAATTGCTAAAAAGAATTGTTTTATTTACGTATATAATTGAATTTCGGAGAAGAATTTTATTATTTATAAAAAATATTTTAATTGTTTCAAAGAATTTATAAAAATTTTAGACAATAATTGATTTCTTTTGAAAAATTGTATTATTTCTAAAAATATTTGAATTATTGCCCTTAATTTATTAATATTTAAAAAATAATTGAATTCTTTAGGGAAATTTACTAAAATTTTAGAAAATAATTGAATTCTATCGAAGATTTTAATAAAATTTTAAAAGATAATTTTATTTCGGAGAAGAATTTTATTACCTACTTATTAAAATTATTGAATGTTTGTGATGAAATTATTAATGAATTTTTTCTATATATTTATGAAAATAATTGAATTAATAAAAAGAATTTTATTATTATTTATAGATTTATACCTACTTTTAGTAAAAATCCCTGAATTCCTTGCTTTTCCTGACCTTTTTCTGACCATAGAAACTAAAGGTTTCTTTGGCAAACCTCTTAGAAGTTTATAGATTATTAACATTAATTTTTGTGTTGAAAATATTTTTTGACGCAATTTTCAGATACTTAAACCATAGTTGAGACTAATTTTCGCCAATTTGATATCTACCATAATGAAAATATGAATTATTATTTAAATGTAACGACACGACCTCATAAAAATGATGATTTCCTACTCTACTTCTGGGAGGTCATAAACTCTGACATTTATAATGGTAATATCCCTATGAGTGAGTCGTATATCGAGACATGAAATATCACATCAATTTGCTAGTTTAATCGCGACAGCTTATCACTTCTTCCTTTCTGTCTCTCTTTCTCTCTCTCCCAATCTCTCTCAATCTTTTATATATGTAGTGACGTTGGTTATCCAATATCGTGAAACTTTTCCCGATGCCTTCAACGTTTTCCAAGTTGAACCCTCTTTTCGTTCACTTCCGATAACTCGATGTCGAGATTCGATCAAATTCTCCCGAGGTTCTTCAACGCTTTCCCTCTTTTCTTGAGACGACGAAGAAGACTCTTCCTATATACACGTATAGACCATAGTACACTACCGATGAACCATTTGTATTCGAAAAAAGTCGTTGGCTGAATCGTTGTCTTTCATTGTCTTCAAGTAAAGTCGGCTTTCTTCTTGTATTCACGATCGCGCGGGAAAATTCTTTTTCCTTTCTCCCTCGACCAAAATAGCATTACTACTTGATATACTGTATTTTCGAACTTCTGTAGAGTTTTCTTCTTCTTCTTCTTCTTCTTTTTCTTTTTTTTCTTTTTTTTGTATTTGTATCAAGAGAGTGGATATATATCGGAAATTTATCAGAAAAGATTGTCCGGCACTTCCTGATTTTTCTCTCTTGCTATTGAAATGGATTTCGGCAGCGATGCTGTAGTGAAAAGAATAGGGATTTTAAAAAGAAGATTGCAAGAGGATATAAGTTTGATTCAAATCTTTATATAGAAGATAAAGAGAGTATTATCCCTTATCCCATTCCACTTTCCTCTAAAGCATTTCGATGTTACTTTAACAGAACAATTTCTGGAAATTATTTACTTCTGTTTCTCCTATTCTTATTTTTATATAAGACAAATTATTAAAAAAATTATTCTCAAAAATTACAATCAAATTCTTTAATTCAATTATTTTCAATTATTTTCTTTAATTCAATTATTTTCAAAAAAATATTCAAAATTCAATTATTTTCAATATCTAGTATTTTCATAAAATTTCGCAGAACAATTCGATTATTTAAAAAAAGTTTTTGATAAAATACATCCAAAATTTCGTAAAAAACATTCAATTTTTGATACTACTTTTTTATGTCCTTTTAACATTTTGAAAATATCAGCAATAGAAAAATATTTCGTTCATGATTGTTTGGAATATTTTGAATACACTTTCGAAAGAGATGTAAACTCTACATTTTAATTTCCCATTTTTTCCGCGTTATTTTATTTTTTTCAAAAAAAAAAAAAAATCGCTCGTCGTTCTACTTCTTTTTTTATTATATTTATTATTATACTTCCATTCTTTATCATCGTTTGCTTCTGTAAATATTGCGAACTATTAAAATTTACCCAGAAAGAAATATTTTTTTTATTCCCTTTATCTTTCACTCTCTCTCGCTCTCGCGGGTATTTTAAATTTTTAATTATGGATTTTTCATTTTTATACCACGGCATATACATGTTATATATGTTTATTTATGGATTCTATTCAATTTTATATTTATAGATTTATTGCACTTTCATACATGACTTTCATATACACTTTTATTTACCGACCTTTTTGCATATATAAATTTATTGCTATAGATATTTCCTTTTGAAAGAGAATCAATTTTGGTGATGGAAAAAAAAAAATTTTTTTTCATTAGAATTTAAAAAATGAATTTTGTTTTTAAAAAATATTTTGCTTTTAATTTGAATAAATATTTGTTTTTTTTTGGAAGGTGGGAGGGAGATTTATCAAGTATTTTTGAAAGAATCACAAGAGAAAATATATAGAAACTTTTCTTCCAAGTATATATTTAAGCTGGTTAAATATTAAATTTTTAAATTGCCTTTCCTCTTGGGGCATTAATCTTGATTTTCGTTGATTAATTTCTGCGCGAATTCTGATTCTTTTTCTTTTTCTTGGCGTTTTGAATATTTGAGTTAGGGAAAAATTTATTTCTGTTGAAATATTTTTTAAAATTAGTTGTAGAATTTATTTGCTTATAGGCTGAGGAAGCTAAATATAGTCAACAACTTGCTTTTAATTATAAAATTAAAAAAATATCGTTCCTTTGAACATTGAAATCATTAAAAATATTCTTTTTTAAGTTCTTTGAGTTCACAGTAAAACGTGAGGTGTTAAAATAACACCAGAATGGATTAAAATAATCTGCAATAGTTTAATCCCTCTAGGATTAAAATAAAACCAGAAAGGATTAAAATAATCTATTTTGGTGTTATTTTTGACTATGAATGAAATTTTACTTTAAATAAAACACAAAAGTCAACGATTTGTAAAAATTCAACGAATTTAGCTTCTCCAGGGAGAATAGTAAGTTAGTAAGTTAGTTACTAACTTACTAACTAACTTAGTAACATAGTTACTAAATTCAATTGTGTTCAAAAATTTAAAAAAATTTTCGTAAAAATTTCAATTCTCTTTATAAATAATAAAATTCTTCTCTGATATTCAATTATTTTACAAAATTTTAATCAAATTTTTGTCAAAATTTCAATTATTTTCAACAGTTTTCTAAAATTCAATGATATTCTACGCAAGCATTCAATTATTTTCATAAATAATAAAAATGTTTACAGGAATTCAATTATTTACAAATTTTTTTATAAATTTTTTCGCAATAATTCAATAATTTTCATAAATAATAACATTTTTACAGAGATTCAATTATTTTTATAAATAATAAAATTCTTTTCGAAATTCAATTATTTTCATAAATAATAAAACTCATTGCATAATTTCAATTATTTTTAATGCAATTTTAATCGGATTCCTCGAAAAATGTAATTATTCCTAAAAATTTTATTAAAATTCTTCCAAAGAATTTAATGATTTAAAAAATTTGTTGATAACATTTTTTATGAGAATTTAATTTCAAGAAAAATGAAATTAATAAATTATTTCTTTTTGTATTAAAATAATTAAATTCTCGTAGAATTTACTAATAAAAATAGTTTTAAAAATGAATTTCAGTTAAAATTTTAGATTATAATTAAATATTAAAAGCATTATAACGTGGATTTTTAGAAATAATTAAATTTTGAAAAAGTTACAAACTAAAATCATTGAAATTCTTAATTTTTCATATTTTTGAAAAAAAATTCTGTAGTATTAATTCTTTTTAAAAATTTAATAGGATTTTTATTGAAATTATTTCAAGTTTTTACTTTTCAATATATAATTATATTTAATTGCAGAATTTGCGAATAATTGAAATTTTGTAAAATTGAATTGTAAATGAATGAATTTGAAAATTCTCAAAGAACTTTTTTTAAAATTATTGAAAATAATGGATTTATTGAAGAATTTTAGTTAGAAACGCTAGAAAAAAATTTAATTTTAGAGAAGTTAGAAATTATTGCAGAAATTCAATTATTTTCAAGAGTAATAAAATTCTTCTTAAGGATTCAATTATTTTTACTAATAATAAAACTTATCGCAGCGTTTCAATTATTTTTCATACAATTATAATTGAATTTCTTGAAAAAAGTAATTATGTTCATGCAAGTTTTAATAAAATTCGACAAAAGAATTCAATTCTTTAAAAATTTGTTTATAAAATTCTTTATGAGAATTGAATTTTGAGAAACATTCAATTATTCAATAAATTATTTACTTTTACATTTCAATAATTAAATTCTTGTAGAATTTTCTAAAAAAAATTGATTTTCATTTCATAAAAACGAATTTCAGTTCAAATTTTAGATTATAATTGAATATTAAAAGCAATATAGCGTGGATTTTTAGAAATAATTGAATTTTGAAATTAATTTTTTTGAAAAAGTTTAATTGAATTTTCTTTTATATTATTTAAAGTTTTTATTTTCTAATATGCATTTAATTAAAGAATTAAGGAATAATTGAAATTTCGTGAAATTGAATATTGTAAACAAATGGATTTGAAAATTGCCAAAGAACTTTTTCGAAAATTATTAAAAATAATTTATATAAAGTAAAATTGTAGTTAACATTTTTTGAAAATAATAATTGAATTGGAATAATGAAAATAATTTTGAAGAAGTACAATATTCTTATAATATAAAATAATGATTTTATTACTCGGTCATCTTTAATTATTTTAAAATATGAAGGAATCGATTAAAAAAATAAATAAATAAATCGATATCTTCATGTTTTATATAGTTATAAAAAAATTTAATGAACTAAAATTTTATTCATTGTAAAAAATAACACCAAAATTGATAATTAAAATTTTTTTTGTGTTAATTTAATCTGCAACACTTTTTATTACCTTACGATTTACTGTGTTGAATTTTGGTAGGTTCGAAATATTAATTTCCACTTTAAAAAATTATTTCGTTGAAAAATATTGACATTGTTCTTTATTTAGCTTAAAGATTTAAAATACAATAAAATTGGAAAGTGTCAATAGGAAAAAAATTTCTTTTTTTGATAGTAGTTATGATAATTATGATTATGATTTTTGATAGTAGTTGTTCAAGCAACGTTTCGATACGTTTTTTGTCTCAATTTGCAATATCCTTAGAAAAACGGTGAGTTTAAAACTTTAGGAACATCCTTTAAATGTTTAACCGAACTGACAGAAAAATTCTCCCCCTTCGATTCCAAAATCAAAACGACTACTTAGCTTTTATTAAATTAGTTTGTTGCACTCTAACAACATAAGCAACACTCGAAGCAAAATAATTTCGCAATCGAAAAATCAAATCAACCATATTTCTGATCATAAAATCTTGAATCATCATCATCATCTTCTATTTCTCACCACACAGCATCAAACCATTTTACTCTCGACCTAATCCTTAAACGAATTTCATCCCAACACTTCTCCTCTCTGTTTTTTCTTCTTATAAAATTGAATATATCTATAAGCAAACATTCCCATATACCCTTGGTACATTTTATACGCTTTATACATTTTATACATATAAACGCAAGAGCCATACTACAAAAAAAAAAAGAGGCAAGAGCAGGCAAGAGTTTTTCGCCGCCCAGGGAAGCCGAGTAAACTTGGCGACATGTCATTCGAGCTGGAAGAACTCGATCTAAGAGGGTTGAAACTGGATGAGAGGGGTGGGCTTGTGCGTGTGGGAGGCGAGCAGATAAGGAGAGAAAGAGATAGAGAGGATTTGATCAAATTCCGATATCGAATTGGCTAGATAGTCAGGGTGAGAGATGGAACTAACCCGCAAATATAAGGGTTGTGCACTGTGTGCGTATTATTATTCCCTTCTCTGGTGAAATAAATTTTCCAAAATTCGCTAAAACTTTCGCCATTACTTGCATCTTAGGCTAACTGAAATTGCACTTTGGCGACCATCCCAGCACTTTCAACAATAATCCACACTAAGTTCATATAATCTCACCAATTACGCTGCGGCTCAGATGTTGTGTGTCTCTATATAGATGTAATGAAGGGCACACCGGCGACTCATGAATTTATAATCGCAAATTTTCGAAAATAAATATTTTTATTACTTGCATAATTGTATATAAAAACTGAAGTTACCAACGTTGATTCAACGAAAAATTTAATTTTAATTTTGTAAAATATAAAATGTAGCTAATCCTGATCTTCAATTTTTCTGAGAGTCCCAAATAAGTATGATAATATAAAAATACTTTCACGTACATTTTTGATTTTTCTCAGTCATGGATTTCTTTTTTTTTCAGTATAAAAATACAAAAGTTCTCGCTCGGGGAATATTTTCAACAACATTAATCTTCGTTTCATAAATTTATTTCTATATATACGTACCCCCACTCGCTCTCCACTTGAATCTCTATTGAAATTCACCTTAGCACTTGACGTTTTATCGACCAGCAAAAAGCCTACAAGGTATTCTTGAAGAATTTCACGTCTCATCTTGCGAGAGAGTGAGAGAGAGAGAGAGAGAGAGTGAGAGATAGAAATTTTGTTGTGTCGAGCACGTACAGGTGGGGTTTCTCGGTTCGTGGGGAAGGTTGACGGGTTTTGTACGATGAGGGTGTTTCGCCAAACGAGCAAGAGAAGAGAAATCGGGTGGGGGAGGGTGAAAGATAAGACTTTGAATGTGTATGTATATAGGTATATAATTCAAGGGCTGGCTATCGAATGGTCCCTGGGGTGACTGCGTCAACAAACCCTAACTAACGTAAATAAGATGTCCTGAGAGAGCAGTGTACCCTGGGCGCTATGATAAAGACGGCCCTGATGAACCTCCAGGCCAATTACGTTGTTTCTTAGTAAAGATCTATTCTCTCTCTCCCCTGTCGTGCCTGTGGTATATATTATATACATGCGCAAATTTTCTTAAATATACGTGACTTTAGTACTTAACCGAGTGTGCGTTCGTATATTTCTTCCCTTGCGAATTTGCGATGCTTCTATTTCGAGACGTACACCGCGGGTGCGCGTAGAAAACGATGAATTTGCGAATTTTCCTTTATAGACGTTATGCCACAGTGCGGTGGAACCCCTAAAATAGCTTCTCGAGTCCGTGGGGGGTTAGACCTTGAATATCAGCTGGGAAAACCACATTCTCTGGATTACAATATATATCCCAACAGACGAAAACACATTATTTCACTCTTTTATTGCTTTCTTGCGAAACGAAAGATTGCAACAAAAAAAACTTTCAGTAGTTTTTCTCCTGATTTTTTTGCTTCAAGTCCGTAAAATTGAGTTTTTTTTTTTAAAAAAAGTCCGTAAAGATCGTAATTTGATTGAGAAAAGACAAAAAGTTCGTAAATTGTCCGATATAATTTGGAGAATTTTACAGAAGTTACAAATTATTGCAGAAATTCAATTATTTTCAAAAGTAATCAAATTTATCGCAGAAATTCAATTATGTTCAAAAATTTTTTTAATTTCTCTTCAAAATTTCAATTATTATTAGAAATAATTCAATTATACTCCGAAATTCAATTATTTTCAAAAATTTTAATAAAATTCTTGGCAAAATTTCAATTATTTTCAAAAATTTTAATAAAATTCTTGACAAAATTTCAATTATAAAAATTTTAATAAAATTCTAGACAAAGTTTCAATTATTTTCAAAAATGTTTCTCAATTTAATGATTTTTAATATTTACTATTTTTTAATAAAATATTTCAAAAGAATTCAATTATTTAAAAAAAATTTAATAAAATTCAACGCAACACTTTTATTATTTTCATGAAAATTATAAGAACTTGACAGGAATTCAATTATTTACAAATTTTTTATAAATTTCTTCGCAATCATTCAATAATTTTCATAAATAATAAAATTTATACAAGGATTTAATTATTTTTGTAAATAATAAAATTCTTCTTAGGGATTCAATTATTTTCACAAATAATAAAACTCGCATCGCAAAATTTCAATTATTTTTAATACAATTTTAAGTGAATTTCTCAAAAAATGTAATTATTCATAAACATTTTATTAAAATTCGTCGAAAAAGTACAAATTATTTTCAAACATTTTTATAAATTCTCATCAAAATTTCAATTATCTTTATAAATAATAAAATTTTTCTCCAAAATACAATTATTTTCCAAAATTTTAATAAATTTTTCGAAAGAATTCAAATATTTTCTAAAATATTAATAAATTTTTCGAAATAATTCAAATATTTTTAGAAATAATTAAATTCTTCTCCAAAATTCAATTATATTCAAAAATTGTCAAAATTTCAATTATTTTCAAAAATTTTCATTAATTCAATGATTTTTAATATATCTAGTATTTTAATTAAATTTCCCAAAAGAATTCAATCATTCAATTATTTTCATAAATAATAAAATTTTTGCAGAGATTCAATTATTTTCGTAAATAAAAAATTCTTTTTAGGAATTCAATTATTTTCATAAATAATAAAACTCATTGTAGAATTTCAATTATTTTTAATAAAATTTTAATCGAACTCCTCAAAAAATGTAATTATTCATAAACATTTTATTAAAATTCGTCGAAAAAATACAAATTATTTTCAAAAATTTTTATAAATTCTCATCAAAATTTCAATTATCTTTATAAATAATAAAATTCTTCTCCAAAATTCAATTATTCTCTAAAATTTTAATAAATTTTTCGAAAGAATTCAAATATTTTTTAAATTATTAATAAATTCTTCGAAATAATTCTATTTTCTTTACAAATAATAAAACTATTCTTTGAAATTCAATTATTTTCTAAAATTTTAATAAATTCTTTGAAAGAATTCAATAATTTTCAAAAGTTTTATTAACATTCTTGTCAAAATTTCAATTATTTTTAAAAAATTTCTTTAATTCAATGATTTTTAATATCTACGATTTTATTAAAGTTTTCTAAAAAAAGTTCAATTATTTAAAAAAAAAATATTAATATAATTTTAAGCAAACATTTAATTATTTTTGTAAATAATAATAATTTTACAGCAATTCAATTATTTACAAATTTTTTATTAATTTATTCCCAATAAAAATTCAATTTTTTTCATAAATAATAAAGCTAATCGCAGAATAAATTTTAATTTTTTTTAAATATAATTTAATACTCGTATAATTTTCGAATAAACTGATTTAAAAATGAATTTTAGTTAAAATTTTTAGCTAATAATTGAATTTTAAGAATAAGGTTTCAAATTAAAATTTATTAAAATATTTATAAAGAAATTTTTTTTTATTTTTAGAAGATGATGGGAAATTTGAAATTATTTTAAGTTTTTTTTTTCTAATATATATTTAATTGAAGAATCTACGAATAATTGAAATTTTGTAAAATTGAATTGTAAACAAATAAATTAGAAAATTCTTAAAGAACTTTTTCGAAAATTTTTAAAAATAATAGATTTGAAGGGGAATTCTAGTTAAAAATTCTTCAAAATAATAATTGAATTGATAATGATTTTCTCCCCTCGTCATCGTTAATAATTATTATATTCATTATTATATTAATTATATTATAATATAAAATTATAATATTTGTTAAGCATTTTTATAAAATTTTTAAGAATAATAACTTTTTTCGTGGAATTACATTAAAATTATATTAAAAATATTATTTATAAAAATAATTGAATCCCTGTAAAAAATGTTATTATTTATGAAAATAATTAAAGGTTTGCGTAGAATTTTATTAAGATTTTTCTTTAACTAATTTAATTCTTTTAGAAATTTTTTATTAAAGTAGTAGATATTAAAAATCATTGAATTGAGGAAGGTTTTTGAAAATAATTAAAATTTTGCCAAGAATTTTATTAAAAGTTTTGAAAATAATTGAATTTTTGAAAAGAATTTTATTACTTTTGAAAATAATTGAATTTTTGCATTCATTTGTAGTTATTTATTTACTGATAATTAGTAATTATTTACTAATAAATAGTAATTATAGTAAAATTTTACCATTTGTTAGTAAAATTGCATTACTTTAGATTTATAGAGAAAAGAACCGACATTAGTTAGAAAAGAACATTAAAAAAAATACTATAAAAAAACGAAAAGAAATCAGAATAAAAAAGAATGAATAAGCGAAAAAGAAGCTAAGCAGAAGGGGCAAAGAAAGGAAATAAATAATATATATAATATTGTACATTTAATTGGTTGGGGTGGAATGAAGTAATAATTGTCACTTGGGAAAAGGTCGTCTCAAGAGCAACAATTTATCCTCTCACTCTTTCTCTTCTCCTTTGCGACGAAACTAATTTTTGGGAATTGAATCGTACGAAACGGTGGCATTCGTGCGCAGTGATTGCACTAGAGAGAAAAAAAGAGAGAGGAAACTTGTAGGATTTTTATCACGAAAAGGACCTGGCCCTTGATATAGTTTGAAGAAGGGGGACTATTAAATTCGATATTGCCGAGGGTTTGACTTCCAATAGAAAATCATTTACTACTTTTCTATTATCTTACACGCACGTGCGTCTTATCTTCGATTTGCCCTCGGCAAATAAAAAATTCATGTATATATTCATCATTATTATTGTTATAGACTATTCGATGAATCTATTCACTCTATTGTACTTTTTACATCCGGCTATTTGATAAACTGGATATTTTTTTGATTTCCCTTTTTTTCCTGATTAGTTTCTTTTTTCTTCGGTTAGTACTTAGTAATCAAAATTCATATATAGACACGGTGGATTTATTTCAACATTAGAACATAAATTCATAAATCTCTTTTCATATTTCTTTGTATATATTTCTATGTAACGTTGACATGTAAATCCGGCGAAAGTAATCCAGGAGACTTACATATGGCTTTGGGAATACGTATAAATGATGCGATGACTAGGGGGAAATAGATCGCGGAAATTCATGATGATGATATCGTTTCTTTGGGAAATAATAAAAGTAAAGAATTTTTTTTTTCACTTGAACTCCGATTTAGTGGAAAAGTTGCTTCGGTCCTGGAAATTTTTTATGTCCTTAATTTTAAACTTCCAAATTCAATATTTTTTTTATAGCTACCCAATCAGCGACTTTCCGCTGATTCAAATTTAAAGAGTAGAATTAGAATAAATTAGAATAGAAAATTATTTGAATCGAGTAAATATTTTACTTAAAACTATAAATTTAATTTTCTATAACTATATAATAAACTATTATTATTATATTAATAATATAATAAAATTATTAAAATAAAATTTAAAAATTCTTAAAGATATAGAAACATAATTTCTTATATAAGAAATTTAATTATATTAATAACCTTTGCTACAATTTATTTATTAGAATTTCAGTATTATTTCCAATACATTTTTAATATTAAAAATGTAAAAAAATTCTTGTCAAAATTTCAATTATCTTTATAAATAATAAAATTTTTCTCCGAAATTCAATTATTTTTCAAATTTTTAATAAAATTCTAGGCAAAATTTTAATTCTGTTAAATTTTTTTTTAAAAATTCTCTTCATAATTTCAATTATCTTTATGAGTAGGTAATAAAATTATTTTCCGAAATTCAATTATTTTTATGTAATTCAATAGAATTCTTGGAAAAATTTTAATCATTTTCAAAAATTTGTCCTCAATTCAATGAATTTTGCAATATCTATTTTAATAAAATTTTTCAAAAGAATGCCATTATTTAAAAATTTAAAAAAATTTTTTAAATTCTACGAAAACATTTCATTATTTGCAATAATAATAAAAATTTCACAGAAATTTAATAGTTTACAAATTTTTTATAAATTTCTACGTAATAATTACATTATTTTTATAAATAATAAAATTCCTTTTAAGAATTCAATTTTTTTTTATAAATAATAAAACTCATCGCAGAATTTCAATTATTTTTAATTCAATTTTAACAAAAACTTCTTTAAAAGAATTCAATTATATTCAAAATTTTTTTTTAATTATTCGTGAGAATTTTCAATTTCAAACAAAACTTCTTCAAAAGAATTCAATTATTTTCAAAATTTGTGATAAAATTCTGAATATAAGAATTCAATTATTTTCAAATTTTTAATACAATTCTAGGCAAAATTTTAATTCTGTTAATTTTTCTTTTAAAAATTGACTTCATAATTTAAATTATCTTTATGAGTAATAAACATATTTTCCGAAATTCAATTATTTTCCTGAAATTTAATAGAATTCTTGGAAAAATTTTAATCATTTTCAAAATTTTTTCTCAATTCAATGAATTTTGCAATATCTATTTTAATAAAATTTTCCAAAAGAATTCAATTATTTAAAAATTCTTTGATAGAATTCTACGAAAACATTTCATTATTTTCAATAATAATAAAAATTTCACAGAAATTTAATAGTTTACAAATTTTTTATAAATTTCTTCGTAATAATTACATTATTTTTATAAATAATAAAATTTCTTTTAGGAATTCAATTTTTTTTATAAATAATAAAACTCATCGCAGAATTTCAATTATTTTTAATACAATTTTCATCAAATTTCTCGAAAAATGCAATTATTCTTAAAAATTTTATTAAAATTTGTCAAGAGAATTCAATTATTTAAAAATTTGTTGATGAAATTCTTTATGAAATTTCAATTATGAAACATTCAATTGTTTATTAAAATATTTATTTTTATAGTTAAATAATTGAATTCTCGTAGAATTTTCTAATAAATATTGATTTAAAAATGAATTTCAAATTAAAATCTTTGAAAATTTGAACTTTTCATACTATTAATTAAAAATTCTATAGAATCAGTTTTTCTCAATAAGTTTAATGGAATTTTTTTTAATTATTTGAATTTTTTAATTTCTAATATATTTAATTGAAGAATATCAGAATAATCGAAATTTCGTAAAATTAAATTGTAAATAGAAGAATTTAAAAATTCACAAAGAACTTTATCAAGAATTATTTTTAAAAAATTGACTTAAAGAAGAATTTTAGTTGAAAATTCTAATCGTAATGATGAAAATAATTTTTGAAAAAGTTACAGTAACAAAGTAACAAGTTTGAATTATTATAAAATATGAAGAAAGAGATCACTCCGAGTGATCGATTTCTTCATATTTTCTAATAATTAAAGATAATCGAAAGATAAAATCATTAATTTATATTATAAGAATATTGTTACTGTAATTTCATCAAAATTATTTTCATCATTTTAATTCAATTATTATTTTCTAGAATTAAAATTTTTTTTTAAATAATTGAATTTCTGCAATTATTTGTAATTTCTCAAAAATTGAATTTTTTTAGTTAACAAAAATTTAAATTTTCAAATTTTCAAATTTGATTATTTTTAATATTGCTAATTTTATTTTAAAAAGGCAGCAAGAAGTACTTTAAATTCGCTTAATAATAGTTATTGTGAGAATAATTTTTGTAATTTATTGTATTTTTAGTTCATATTTTTTTTTTTTTATTTCAAAATTCAGTCCGAGAGCTGAAAATATTATTATTTATTTAAATATACGAGGAGAGATACAAAGTCCCCTTCCTTGAGGGATAAAGACAGAGATTTAAGGCCTAAAGACAGCCACTAATTGAAATTAGCGAAAATTCTTGTTAATTTGAGTTGAAAAGATTAATCGTGAAAATGAAGTTATTGAGGAGAGAGATGGAGTGACAGAGAAAGAGAGAGAAGGGTGTAAAAAAGGAGTTAGAGGGGGATGAAGGGAACGAGTCTGTAATGAAGTTAACAAGGGAGAATATTTTACTGGAGAATTTATCGAAATTGCAGCAAATATGAGATGGTTTGAGCAAAGTCAACTAATCGACCCCGGTAGGACCTCGCTTCGATGAACTCTACACCAATTAGGGAAGTTTCACCTCGAAGATTTCGAAGTGAAGTTGAGCCTCCTCGCTTAGCTTTACGCATCCTTGCACGACGCGGTAAACCGGAAACAACATGTCTATGAATTTCGGCCCTTCCACCGAAACCGATTCGCTTTTATGTATAATATTGTCATGCCCACTGAATAAATCCTTCTAGTCCGATGCGATGTTCGCAATTTTCGCTGACCATTCAGGATAAAGACGGGAAACTTATCCTTTATTTTCATATTAATTTCCTTCGTATTCCGTTTTTATTTTTTTCTGGCTTTTCTCTCGCAGTATAACTCACGCCTTTATTCAATTTAGAGTCGACGCTCAATGTCGACCAACATTTTTTTCAAGAAGTCGAAAACAAAATAATTTTTTCTTACTATAGAAATTTATTGTATAGAAAACTAATAGGTAAAATTAAACATTCACTTAATTAAGAATTAATATTTTTAATAAATATAATTAGGAATTAATATTTTTAATAAATAAATTTTTTTTACTAAAATTTATTAATTTACAGAAAAATTTTAAAAAAAAAAGTAAAGAAAAATTCCGATTCAGAGAATTAGATATAGAAAGTTTGTAAAGGTTTCGACTGATTTTTTTTAAAGAATGTTATAAATTTTTAACGATAACGATACATAGCTGATTGTTGAAATTATATTGAAATAATTCTCTCTGCCATATGGCGAATGAATTTCATTGATTTAATAAAATTCTAGAGCTTCCTTCCCGCTATTGAGAGTGAATTTGTAAATACTTCCTCTTTAAATTCGCACTTTATTGAATAAACTCTGCTAAGTGAATTTTTCCAGCAGGAAATATTCTTCGGCGAACGAAGAAGAATTTTTAACAAGGGAAATATTTTCAAATATCTGAAAATAGTTTTCCATGAGAATTTTTTTTTTTTAAGTTCAGAAAAATGTAGATTATAAAGTCGTGTTCGAAAATATTGTTATCTCAATCATTTATTTTCCCAATATTTTATATTTTAAAGATAAAAATAGTTCTTTTTTTATTTTATATCCTTTATTCATCTTTTTTTTGTTTTTATTATTTTATTTTTGTATTTTCTTGTTTTACTATTTTCTTTTTATATTTTATTTCACTATTTTATTTTTATATTTTGTTTTACAATTTTATTTTTATATTTTATTTTACAATTTTATTTTTATATTTTATTTAAAAATTTTATTTTTATCTCTCGATTTTTATTATTTTAGTTTACATTTTTATTAATTTTTACAAAAATATATATTTTTATAGATAAAATATTAGAATATTTATAAAAATGGTTGAGTATTTCAGAGACAAATTTAATCCAAGCTAATGGAAAATTTATTTATTTATTTTTTCTAAAAACTTCAAGAGTATTTCAAGTAAATTTTTAATATTTTGAAATCGTCGAGAATATTTTGAAGATGTACAAGATTTCGGATTATGTTTGCCAATTGCTTTCTAAATTTTTTAATGTTAAAATGAACGAAATTTTTTTCCGGTTAAAATATTTTTTTTTTTTTGAATTATTATATAAGAAATAAAACTAATTTTAAAATTAAGCATTTTCTTAGTTGAGAATTTATTTTTTTAACAAAGAAAATAATTTTTTTAGCAAAAAATTATAGAAATTAAAGGAAGTAAAAAAAATCGTTCAAATGTTCGAATGAAGGAATTATATTAATTAAATTATTTTATTATTTTTAAAAAATTATTTCAATGAAGTAGAAGAAAATATTGACGCTCATTTGAGCTTTCGAATGATAAAAATTTTTTTTCCGTCAAATATTTTTAAAAATACAGAGAAATTATGCAATAATTTTTCCTTTTTGTCTGAAAAAATTAGAATTTTACATAACAAAACAAATTTTTAACAAAATTTTGTTTTTTCTTCGCGAAAAAGAGCAAATAATTTGCACCATTTCTATTTATAAATTATAATTTTTTAAACAAAATCTCAAGTTTTTTTTCAAAAATAAAGAGAAAAAAATTTTTATGATTCACATTTTTTTTCTATAAAAAACTTATTAGTTTAACAAATCAAAATTATGCAGGTTTATTTTCTTTTTTCTAACAAAAATGAGAAAATTAAAACTGTTAAAAAATTAAGACAATTTTTTTAAACAAAATTTTGTTTTTTTTTTGGGAAAGAGGAAATAATTCGCACCATTTCTATTTCTAAATTATAATTTTTCAAACAAAATCCCAAGTTTTTTTTTAGAAATAAAGAGAAAAAAAATTTTAAGTTACTTTTACATAATTTCTATTTGCTAATCTTGTTTTTTTAACAAAATTCTAATTTTTTTTAGAAAGAAATAAAAAAAGAGAGAATTTTGTACAAAAATTATGATTCAGAAATAGAAATTATTTCTTAATTACAATTTTTGTACAAAATTCTCAATTATTTCTTTTTTGAAAAAAGGAAGAAAACTTGTATAATTTATATTTCTCTGTCAGAATTTTTTAACAAAACTTACGGTTTTTTTTTAGAAATCAGTAAAAAAAATTGTCATAATTTCCATTTCTTCATCAGAATTTTTTAACAAAATCTCAAATTTTTTTAAAAGAGTTAAGACCTTTTTTAATATAATTTTTTTTAATCACGATTTTTGATGAAATTCTATTTTTTTTAATAAACTCTCTGAATTAGTAAAAATGTTTACTAATTTTAATTAATTCACGAATTTACTAATTTGACTTTCTGCTTTTGAATCAGTAAAATTTACTAATAAAGTAGTAATCATTATTATTTAGTATTAGTAATTTCCTATGTAATTTTTTATTATTTCTTCTTCTTTTAACTCTTATGAATTTTCTCCACTCAGTTCTATTAGTAATTTCTACTAATTTATTAGTAAAATTTACTAGTAGTAGTAGTAAATTTTATTCATTTGGTAAATTTTACTACTAGTTGTCGTAAACTTTACTAATAAATAGTAATTTCTACTAATGTATTAGCAAAATTTACTAATTCAAAAGCAAAATGTCAGTCACTAAGTAATTAAAATTAGTAAAAATTATAGTAATTGACTTTTTACTTTTGAATTAGTAAATTTTACTAATAAATTAGTAGAGTTGACTATTTATAGGTAAAATTTACTAATTGAAAAGCAAAAAGTCACTTACTAAATCAAATTAGTAAACATTTTTACTAATTCAAATTTAGAGAAAACGAACTAAGTAAAATTAAACATTAACTTAGACAATAATTATTTTTTTAATAAAAAAAAAATTTTTACCATAAAATACAAATTAAAAGTAGTAAACAAAATATCCTCGTGCATTTGAACATTCGAAACTTTTCGAACCATTTCTAGTTGCTCTCACGAATAAATATTTCCATTTTCGATCCATTGAAATGTATACAAAATAGTTTTCAAAAATATAAAATAAAGTACATAAAAAAAAAAATTGAACAAAAAATACGAGAAACAGATTTTTAGAAATAAAAGCGAGAAGTGAGATTTATTTTTGGCCATAGCAGAAAACAGAAATACAACTAGTTTTTTGCAGTGCTTTTTCGAGAGAAGAAAAAAGTAATAATAACAAGCAAAATGAAAAGCAGACATAAATTGAAGGAAAAAAAAAGTAGAGTAAACGAGAATCGCCATAAATGTAGATCTCGTTCTTCACATATAAAGTATGACTCGTATGACGACTTACTCGTTAGTAGTTTACCATAAACTTTCACGCTTCGTTAACTCTACCATTTCAAGACACACGTATATAAACACAAACCATGGTCATTCTTCCCACGATATACGGAACTTCAATGATGTTTTTCTTTCATATTTTTTCCCTTATTCTTGTTCTCTTTTCCTTTTCTCTTTTCATTCCATTCTCTTTTTTTTCCTCTATTTTTTTTTTTTTATTTCACTCACTGTAATAATTGTTATGCATACTAAAGAGTGTAATATCGCTCTTGTAAAAACACGTGAGCGTGAGAGGTTTTAAGTTTCCTTTTGTATTTTCTAAATTCGCGGATAGAATTATTTTGTAGTTTTACACTGTCGCTCTCGCGCATTGCGAGATACTCAATTAGAGTCAATTCTTCATTTCCTGCTTTTAATAGATTCGAATAAATTCGTTTAGAAAAAAAAAAGAAAAAACAAGTAAAGGGTGGTGGGCTTCTAGTTTGCAAATAACGAGAATTTTTTTTCTCTCTCTCTCTCTGACCAGACGGACATTTTTCCAGTGGTAGTCGCCAATCGTCTTTAGTCGTGACGCATCATGATCGCATCATGAACGTCGCCGAACCGTCTATTTGCATCTCTTTCCTTTGCTTTTACGTGCTCAGGGCACCAACGTCTCATTCTCAGCGACTCAGTAAGAAATTCAAAGTAGTGTCGTGCTTGACGCTTTTTTTTATCTCTCTCCTTCGATCTGAATAAATCTCAATATCCTCTCTATATATATACACACATATAATCAGATATCAAGCTGGGTGTGAACCAAAGGTTTCTCCATCTGTAAATTTTCGTGTCTTATTTTCTATTTTTTTCTCTTTCTCTCTCTCTCTCTCTCTTTGCACTCGCGAGCGGCACTCAATATTATTCTCAACGCGGAATTGATTTACAGAGAATGCAAATTTTTATATCAGAGTTCAAGGGAATAAAATCTTGGGAGAATTTACATTTTGAGAAAAATCGGATGTTAAAGGTTTTATTTAAATTTTATTAACGGAATTTGTTCCTGGCTTTTCTGTGTGTTTTTTTTTTTTTTTTTGAGTGAAGGAAAATTTTTGTATTTTAATTTATTTAATTATTGAATTATTCAATTTTTTTTACTTTAGGACTGTATGTGTATAGATGTGAAGTATCCGGGAATTTTTTGAAGTACTTGGAAGTATCTTGAAGTATGTAAATTATTTTGAAATGTGCGGTGTTTCTTTTGTAATTCTTTGAAATAATTGAATTTTTTTATTGAAATATTTTTAATGAAAATGGTAAATTGTTTAAATCTTTTTTTTCTCTGCATGTATTTTATTTGATGTTCTAATAAAATAATTTTACAATTAAAGAAATTCGTAAATAAATGTAAAAACAGTGATTTACGAATTTCTTTAATTGTAAAATTATTTGAAAATATCAATAGTTTTTTGTTTAATAATTATTTAATTATTATTATTTTTACTAACATTCTTCTTTAAATCAATTATTTTTAATAACTTTCGAAAAAGTTCTTTGAGAATTTTCAAATCCATTTGTTTAAAATCCAATTTCACGTAATTTCGATCATTCGCGAATTCTTCAATTTATTCAATTCTGATTTTCAAGGATTTTAATTGGAAACTTTTTTTGACATGAATGTTATTAAAATTTTTGAAAATAATTGAATTTCGGAGAAGAATTTTGTTATTTACAAAAATAATTGAATTGTTTCGAAGAATTTATTACAATTTTCGTAAATGATTGAATTTTATTATTTGTAAAGATAATTGGAATTTTGAAGACAGTTTTTAAAAATTTTTGAAAATAATTGAAATATATTGCCAAGAATTTTATTAAAATTTTTAAAAACAATTGAATTGCGGAGAAGAATTTTATTTTTAAAATTTACGAAAATAATTGAATTTCAGAGAAGAATTTTATTATTTGTAAAGATAATTGAATTGTTTCGAAGAATTTATTAAAATTTAAGAAAATAATTGAATTCTTTCGAAAAATTTTTAAAAATTTTAGAAAATAATTGAATTTTGGAGAAGAATTTCATTATTTATAAAAATAATTGAATTGTTTGGAAGAATTTATTCAAATTTTAGAAAATAATTAAATTTCAAAAAAGAATTTTATTATTTGTAAAGTTAATTGAAATTTTGAAGACAATTTTAAAAAATTATGGAAATTAATTGAAATTTTGACAAGAATTTCATTAAAATATTTTTTAAAATAATTGAATTTCTGCCAAGAATTTTATTACTTTTGAAAATAATTAAATTGTTTCGAAGAATTTATTAAATTTTAAGAAAATAATTGAATTCTTTCGAAAAATTGATTAAAATTTTAGAAAATAATTGAATTTCGGAGAAGAATTTAATTATTTATAAAAATAATTGAATTGATTCGCAGAATTTATTAATCTTTTAGAAAATAGTTGAATTTCGGAAAAGAATTTTATTATTTGTAAAGATAATTAAATTTTTTTGAAGAATTTATTAGAATTTACGAAAATAATTGAATTTCAGAGAAGAATTTTATTATTTGTAAAGATAATTGAATTGTTTCGAAGAATTTATTAAATTTTAAGAAAATAATTGAATTCTCTCGAAAAATTTATTAAAATTTTAGAAAATAATTGAATTTCGGAGAAGAAGAATTTTATTACTTTTGAAAATAATTGAATTTCTCCAATCATTTGTCAATTTTATCAAAAATTCAATTTTTTTTAGTGTTTTTAACTAAAATTCATTTTTAAATCAATATTTATTGAAAAATTCTACGAAAGTGCAATTATTTTTCGAAAAATTCGATTAAATTTGTATTAAAAATAATTTAAATTCTGCGATGAGTTTTATTATTTATGAAAATAATTGAATTCTTAAAAAGATTTTTATTATGTATGAAACTAATTGAATTCCTTGGAAAAAATTTTATTATTTACGACAATAATTTAAATTTGGCCAAGAATTTTATTAAAATTTTTTTGAAAATAATTGAATTGCGGAGAAAATTTTTATTTTTTATAAAGATTATTGAAATTTAAAAAATTTTTGAACGTAATCAACGATTTTAGAAAAAAAAAAATGTTTCTAATCAAAAACTACATTAAAAGTCGAAGAGATTAAAAATAATTGTATTTTCAGTAGTAAAACCTATCTTCAGTCAGACAAAAATCAAAAATCAAAAAAATCAAAATAGATTAAAAATAATTGCATTTTCAGTAGTAAAACTCTATTTGGATTTTATTTATTTATTTATTTATTTATTTAATCTCGTCTCGTTATATAAACAATTATTAATATGTGTTTGAAACTTTTGTATTTGTTTAATTATGAGAAATAAAATTTAATTAATATTATTAAAAAAATCAAAATAGATGAGAAAAATAATTGTAGTCTCAGTAGTAAATCTTTAATCGGATCAGACAAAAAGTTGTTTAAAATAAGAATAAAAAATAATAATTTTATTTTCAGTAGTAATGCTTATGTTTAGTCAGACATAAACAGTTATACATTAAAATATTTAAATAAAATTCTATTTTCAGTAGTAAACATTATTTTTAGTCATACAGAAAAAGTAATATTTTAAAATAGATTGAAAATAATTCCAATTTAAGTAGTAAAACTTTTTTTATGTCAGACAAAAACAATTAAAATTCAAAGAAATAAAAAATAATTGTAGTTTCAGTAGTAAAAACTACTTTTACTCAGACAAAAAAAGTTGTATCAAAATAGATAATAGATAATTGCAATTTAAGTAGTGAAACTCTTTTCAAGTCAGCCAAAAACTATTAAAATTCGAAGAAATAAAAAATAATTGTACTTTCAGTAGTAAAAACTACTTTTAGTCAGACAAAAAACCTTGTATCAAAATAGATAATAAATAATTATAGTTTAAATTTTAAATAGTGAATCTAAGTGTTTTTTCTAAGCTTCCTGAAGTTTCTTGAAATACTCCAAAGTTACCAAAGTGCTTCAAATTATTTTCTAAGCCTTCTGAAGTAATTTAAAATACTCTGAAGTTGTTGAAATGCCTCAAAGTAATCTTCAATCTTCTTGAAGTGCTGCCAAGCCCCTAAGAATATTTTTAAAGTATTTTTTTAATAACCGCAAAAATATTCCAAGTGTTGAAAATAACCCCAAATTCTGAAAATACATCACTAATTAAAATTTCAGTAAAAATTCCCCTTCACACTTATTTTGGTATTGTATATTTTATAGAATTTATTACAAATTTCCTTCACATAAATATAAAATTAAATTTCCTATAAAAAGAACACTCCCCCAATTTTGTTTGGTGAATAATTTATGTCTATATTATAAGGGAGCGAAAATAAGAGTCGAAAATAAGAGATCTTCTTAAATTTAACAAGGTGCGAAGAAACCTGGTTGTTAGCGATAATTTACGAAATTATCCTTGTAATCCGATGGAATTTCAACGTCGTTAAGCACCTCTGAGAGCGCACCTACTACCTGTTGATCGTTGTTCAGTATGTCGACGTCCTTAATTGCATTTGGCAATTTGACGCTCGATCGCCCCACGATCAATAAACAAAAAAAGGAATATAAATAAAAAATCCATCATCACCTTATTTCCAATCTGATCATTTTTTTTTTTTCGTTTTGATATTTATATAACGGAAATTATGTTAATTATATATAAACATTATTTATTCACCCCCAAACAGCTTATAAATTTTTAATTTCTTTTTCATTACAGGTTACAGCAATGCGGAGCAAAGATTGGAAATCTTGCCCAATGGGCAAGTGCAATCAAAGCCAGTGGGGTCGAGCATTATTTTAACATGTAAACCAAACGTCACAAATCCAGATTTAATTTCAAACATGGAATGGATTGATCCTTATGATCGTGTCATTGATTCTTTAAAGTAAGTCTTCTTTTTTTCTTCAAATTCCATTTTTTTTTCCTAAAAAAAAATGCAAAGTTTTCTAAGAATTTTTTTATTTATTTATAAAGTAAAATAAATTCATAGATATAAATTTTTAATGGGAAAAAATGCAAATTTACAAATGAAAATTATAAATATAAAATTGAATTAGTAAAAAAATGTTCTACTTGGTATAGAAGACAAAAAGAAATGAAATAAAAATGTTATTTTCTTCCTCGAATAATTATTTAATTTAAGTATTAAAATTTAAATTTTTTAACGAGAAATGAAAAATAAATTAATTTAAAAAATTTCCAATTCAAATTAAGTTAATTTTCAAATTATGGAACAAAAAAATTTTAATTAATATTTCTTGAACAATTTTTTTGTAATAACTGTAATAATTTTAATTGAAAATATTATTAATTCAAAATCATTATAATAAATCAAATGTCAACAATTTTAATTAGTAATAAAAAAAATTATTAAAGAAAAAAATTTTAATTATTATTATTAGTAAAATTATAATAATAAAGAATCGTAATAATTTTATTCATATTTATTATTATTACAAAATTATTACAATATATCAAATTGTAATAATTTTAATAATAATAATAAGAATAATAATAGGTAATAATATTACTAATAATAATTCTTATTAAATTATTACAATAAATTAAATTAAAATAATTTTTATTACTTTTGTAGCAAAATTATTATAATGACCCAAATTGAAATAATTTTAATTAGTATTATAGCAAAATTAATTAAATTAATTAAATATTTTAATTGTTATTATTAGTAAAATTATTATAATAAAAAAAATTGTTATAATTTTAATTATTATTATAGCAAAATTTTTGTAATGAAAGAAATCTTAACAATTTTAATGATTATCCGGACAAGAAGTCCAAAACAAAAAGTCCAAACCAAAAATTCCAAAGTAAATGAAATCCAAAAAAGTTAAAAAAAAATATATTTTCACTTTGAACTTATTTTTTGGATTTTTTGCCCTGGTTAAAAAGTCAAAAGAAATTAAAAATTGATTTTTAATTTCTTAAAAATTAATTATTTTAATTATTAATTAATTGATTTAATTTAAATAATTTAATTTTTTATTTATTTAATTTAATTTTTTAAATTATTTTTTCAAGGAAAAAAATTGAGATAAAAAATTTAAATCTTTTAATCGTATGTAGGTAAACCACTTTTAATTTCTGAAAAATTAAATTAATCGAGTAAGTTAATTGAAATTATATTTTAAAAAAAAATCATTGAATTTTTTTAAAGAATTTTATCAAAATTGCTGAAATTTTTCTAGAAATTTTTTTAATTATGAAAATAATTGAATTTTTGTGAAACATTTTTTTTTTATAAAAATAAAAGAATTTTAGTGAAGATTTTTATTATTTATGTAAATAATTAAAATCCTGCGATTTTAATGTTAACATTTTAATTTCCAATTTTATAGCGTAAAAAGTAAAAACGTGGCTTTTTCATATATTTCATTATTTATTTTAGACACGTTCTTATTTATTTTGGATTTTTTGTACTTTGGACTTTTTTTTCTTGAATTTTTCGGTCTAGATTTTTTTGATTGAATTTTTTGTTCTGTAATCATTTTAATGATATTTATTTTTATTATAAAATTATTACAATTAATCAAACTATAATAATTTCACTTCTGATTTTTACTATTATTATAAAATTATTATAATAAATTAAATTGAAATAATTTTAATTCTAATTATAACTATAATTTTGCTATAATACTAATTAAAATTATTACAATTTTCTAATTATAATAATTCTTCTAAAATTGTAATAATAAATTTAATTGAAATAATTCTTGTTATTACAATAGCAAAGTTATTATAATAAATAAATTGTAATAAATATAATTAGTGTTATTATAAAATTATTATAATAAAAAAATTTAAACAATTTTAAAAATAGAACTAAAAAAAAACATTTAATAGACTAAAAATCAAAATAAGTTTTATTATTCATTCCTCATTAAATTTTTCCATCTGAATAATTTCATTAAAAACATTAAAAACTAGAAAATTTTGCAAAAAAGAAACTCAGAATATTTTTTCTATATTGGCAAGATGAAAAATTAAATTCCACCTGCGAAAAAAAATTGCGCAATTTGTAAGATAAATATTTGGCTTTGAAATAATTGTGATACTAATTTGTGCTTTAAAAGAAACACTATATACATTAAAATAAATACACTTTTGCACTCAAACACTCGCAGCACTAATTTAACAAATTTTCATTTATTCTGCACACAGACTTCAGGTCCAGCAATTGGAAGGGCGAGTATATTAATGCTTACACACAATGTAGTTCACTTTTTCACAATAATTTTCATTCATATTCTAATTTTTTTTTTATTTTTTTCTTGCATGAGTTTTAAGTGTTTCAATGATTTTGTTTTTCTCAGCTTTTCAAATGAAAAATGTATATATTTATTGTTATTAATATTTATGACCGCAATTTTTTTAAATAATGATGATAAATATTCTTTTTTGAATAAATTAGATTAAAATTAATTAAAATTATGTGCAATTAATTAAAATTAGATTCGAATTAGTTGAAATTTAATTAAAATTAGATTTGAATTAGTTGAAATTTAATTAAAATTAATTATAATTAAATTAAAATTTATAATAAGTAAATAAATAAATAAAATTAGTTGAAATATTAAAATTAATTAAATTTTGCAACGAAAATCAGAAAAGTTGACTTGAATAATTATTTATTTGTTTAATAATGATAAATTTTGTTTTAAAAAAAATTATGATTAAAAAAATTATTTATTCACTTAATAAAAAAATTATTATAAAAAAATTATTATAAAATAATAATAATAATAATTGTTATTAATCATTAAAATAAAATTTTTTGATTGCCTTTTTAATTTGCTCTGATAGTGTATGTGAAACAAATTCTCAAAAGCTTTTTCAAATCTTAATAAATGTTCCTATTTTTTAATTTTTTTTTTACAATTTATTCTTTATTTTTTTCAAATTTATGGCAATTTTTATTTAGCGCAAAAAATATATTAATTTTTTTTTAAAATATTTTTTTTACTGTCACTCGTTACCTATCCACTTGCGACACTCATTTGTTTGAAGCACGAATTTTTTTTTTTTATTACAATTTTATTTTATTTTTTTTCCCCTGTTTTTCGCAAACGCAGCAACAATATGTTTTGTTTTATCTTTTGTTACACGTTATTTATACAATCAATCACGCCCTCTCGAAAAAACTGACGATCACTTTCGTTATGTGCGAAGAGAAAGAGAGAGAGGAAAAAAACAATACGTCCCAAACTCAGTGTAACAAAACACCTTGTCGAAAGTATTTTTATTTTTATTTTTTTTTTTTATAATAAAAATAAAAGTGAGTTGCTGCCTTTGTTTTTGAAAAAAACATTTCCAAGCATTTCTGATCGAAGGAAATAATTTTGTTGAATGCGATACTGTTAGCAATTTCCGAGCACGTTCAACTAAATATTTTCTTTCATTCATTACATACAATAATTTTAATGAGACAAATTTCAAAACCCATTGGATTGTAATTATTGAAAAAACAACGCGGGAAACTCGAAATTAAAAAAATTGGGCAAAGAAAAGAATTATTTTTTCGAAATTAAATTTTATTTTAAGTTCAGTTTTATTTTTTCAAAATTAAATTAAATTTTCTTTTCTTAAAATTAAATTTATTTTTGTTTAATTTTATTTTTTCAAAATTCAAAATCAATTTATTAATCAATAAATCAGAAATTAAATTCAAAAAAAATTGTGATTAGTTAAAAATTAAATAATTTTTTTCTGCACCTAAAAAAAATTTTTCAAAAAAATTTGTTTTACTGAAAATTGTAAATATTTTGGATATTAAATTTTATTTTTTAACACGCTTTTACTAGAACAGTTTTTCATACTCTTTTTATTAAAAATCCAATTTTTTTTTTGATAAAGGAAAGTAATAAATGAAAATTAATAAATAATTTTTTTGTTTTAAAATTAGGCAAGGAAATGGAAAGTCCACAATGTACACCGAAAAGCGTCATGGACACACACTGGCCCTTTTGTTCACGAATCTTCAAACTCAACAAGGCGGAAGGTACAAATGTCGAGCGACTTTCGCCAATAACGAGGAATTGGTTGAGGAAGTTGCCATTGAAACAATAGGTAAAGAAAAATAATAATAGATTTTTTCTTTTATATATAAATTATGAAAAGGAAACGAAAAATGATTTTTTCAGAAAAAACGTGGTTAAAGTTTTCAATTTTCTAATATTATTATTATTTTTAATATTTTTTAATATTTTTTTTTACTATTTTTAATTTGTATTTTACTGAAAAATATTATTTTGTACATTAAAAAAATAATTTCCTAACAATTTTCACTTTTACTAAAAATTAAAAATTTTAAACTAATTTAATGATCAATTTGAATTATTATTTTCCAATTCAATTTGGTAATTTTTGTCGAAAGTAATTAAACAGGGAAAATTTTCCTTCATTTAAATCTTCAAAATTTCAATGAAATAAAACAAGATTTTTGTATATTAGAAAAATTAATTCTTAACAATTTTTACTCTTCTGTTAAAAATTAAAAATTTTAATCAACAAATTTAGTAGTAAATTTTAATTATTTTCCAAATTCAATTTAGTAACTTTGGAAAATAATAAAAGGGGAAAAGAAATTCGTTTATTTAATGTTTCAAAATTTCAGTGAAATAAAAAAAAAGATTTTGTATAATAAAAACATTAATCCTTAACAATTTTTACTTCTATTGAAAATTAAAAATTTTTAATTTTAATCAACAAATTTAGTGGTAATTTAAAATTATTTTCCAAATTCAATTTAGTATAATTTTGTCGAATTTTTTAATAAAAAAGAATTTATATTTCTTTTTCTTTATTTGAATAAATTTTCAATCGTTTTATTTTGAAAATTACAGTTGCCATAACGTGGAACGACGCTCCGCTAAATCAGAATCCCATTCTCGGCGAAGACTTCAATATTATGTGCAAAGTCGTCGCACAACCATCTCCAACGGTTGACTGGCTCTTTAATGGGGAAGTGATAGAAACTAACGAGCACTACATCATCGAGACGCATTCCCTGAAGCTCAAAAAAGTCACCGAACTCGACGATGGTACCTATACTTGCAGGGCTTTTGTCGCAACCACCGGCGAACTTAAGGAACGAAATATTAAAGTCGAGGTGACTATTTCATTCAGAGTTGAATTTTATAGACATTTTAGATTTTTCTTATTCCTTCATTCGTTTTTATTTATTTTTTTTTTTTAGTTTTACTCATCATTATTATTTTAATAATTTATTTAATATGTTAATTAATTTATTTATTTATTACTATATTTACTTATTTAATTATGATTTTATTAATTAATTTATTTACTTATAACTTCACTCATTGATTAATTAATTAATTTACTTAATAATGAATTTATTTATTCATTAATAAATTGCTCCCTCATGGAAGTATTATTTTTCCGAAAATATTAAAATCCGATTTTTTCACTTTTCTTTATTTATATTTAGAATTGAAATTAATTAATAACAATCCAAAAAAAAATTTCAGGTTCACATAAAGCCGAAAATTGAAGAATCCGAAACGACAATTGAAGCGATCGAAGGCGACACGGCGGACATTGCATGTAAAGCGATAGGCAAGCCACTTCCGGAATATAGTTGGGTGAAGACAATAAATAATGAGGATTTATCGAAAGCCGATCGATTTGGTGTCAATAATTACACTGGTGTAATGACAATAAAAAATGTTCAACGCGATGATGACGGTGAATATCGTTGTAGAGCACAAAATCCCGCTGGCTTTGATGATTGGGACATTAGGCTCAATGTTATTGTGAAGCCGAAAATTATGGAATTTGTCAATAAAACAGTTCCACTTTTGAAACAAGTGAAAATTGAATGCAAGGCATTTGGTCGTCCACCACCAGAAATTGTTTTCCGCAAATACACATCCGAAAGACGTTTTGAACTTGGCGCACAACGTAATGACGATAGAATAATGCTCGAGAATCGAAAGAATGATCGTAATGATGAGACAACTGGTATTCTTACTATCAATCAAGTTCAAAGGTTTGTTTTCTTAATGTATCTTAAATTTTTTAAAACAGGGCTCGAACTAGGTTCGTAAATCCCGTAAATGACAGTAAATTTGCTTCCAGTCCGTAAAAGACGATTTAAAAAAAAAAAAGATTGGTAAAGTCCGTAATTTGATTGAGAAAAGACGAAAAGTTGGTAAATTGTTCGATATAATTTGGAGAATTTTAGAGAAGTTACAAATGAGTATAGAAATTCAATTATTTTCAAAAGTAATAAAATTCTTCGCAAAAATTCAATTATATTCAAAAATTTTTTTAAATTCTCATCAAAATTTCAATTATTTTTAGAAATAATTAAATTCTTCTCCAAAATTCAATTATATTCAAAAATTTTAATAAAATTGTCAAAATTTCAATTATTTTGAAAAATTCTCCTCGATTCAATGATTTTTAACATTTACTATTTTAATCAAATTTTCCAAAAGAATTCAATTTTTAAAAAAAAAATTAATAAAATTCTACGCAAACCTTTAATTATTTTCATAAAATAATAAAAATTTCACAGGAATTCAAATATTTACAAATTTTTTTATAAATTTCTTTGCAATCATTCGATTATTTTCATAAATAATAAAATTTTTACAGAGAATCAATTATTTTCGTAAATAATAAAATTCTTTTTGGGAATTCAATTATTTTCGTAAAAACTCATTGCCGAATTTCAATTATTTTTAACACAATTTTAAACGAATTCCTCGAAAAATGTATTTATTCTTAAAATTTTTTATTAAAATTCGTCAAAGAATTCAATTATATTCAAAAATTTCTTTAAATTCTCTTCAAAATTTTAATTATTTCTATAAATAATAAAATTCTTCTCCAAAATACAATTATTTTCCAAAATTTGAATAAATTTTTCGAAAGAATTCAAATATTTTCTAAAATATTAATAAATTCTTCGAAATAATTAAAATATTTTTAGAAATAATTAAATTCTTCTTCAAAATTCAATTATATTCAAAAATTTTATTAGAATTGTCAAAATTTCAATTTTTTTTTTTTAATTTTCCTCAATTCAATAATTTTTAATATCTACTATTTTAATAAAATTTTTACAGAGATTTAATTATTTCCGTAAATAATAAAATTCTTTTTAGGAATTCAATTACCTTCATAAATAATAAAACTCATTACAGAATTTCAATTATTTTTAATACAATTTCAATCAAATTTCTCGAAAAATGTAATTATTTCTTACAAATTTTATTCAAATTCGTCGAAAAAATTCAATTGTTTAAATATTTTTTTGATAACATTCTTTATGAGAATTCAATTTTAAGAAACATGTTATTATGCAATAAATAGTTTTTTTTGTATTTAAATAATTGAATTCTGATAGAATTTTCTAATAAAAATTGATTTAAAAATAAATTTAAAATAAAATTTTATAGATAATAATTGAATATTAAAGGCATTATAGCATGAATTTTTAGAAATAATTGAATTTTGAAATTAATTTTGTTTTGAAAAAGTTTAATTGAATTTATTTTATATTATTTGAAGTTTTTATTTTCTAATATATATTTGATTGAAGAATTTTCGAATAATTGAAATTTCGTAAAATTGAATATTGTAAACGAATGGATTTTGAAAATTGTCAAAGAACATTTTCGAAAGTTATTAAAAATAATCGATTTAAAGAAGAATTTTAGTTAAAAATTCTTGAAAATAATAATTGAATTGATAATGATTTTATCACTCTGTCATCTTTAATTTATAGTTATTTATAGTTATGAAAAATTTATTTTATAGTTTTAAGTAAAATGTTCTCTTATTTGACTCGGATTGGTTTTTTTTTGTCAGCAATTAATCCGTAATTTTTCATTTTTGGTCCGTTCTCTTTAGAAAAATAGAAATAGAATTTCATAAAGTAGAGAATTAGCATCGAACCGAATTTTTATTAAACGTAATTTCTATTATATTTAATCAAATTTTTAATTTTTGATCGAATTGTAATTAATTCGATTAAAAAATACAATTATCATGAATTGCCAAATTTGCAAAATTTTTTAATAAAAAAAATAATTTTTCCATTTTTTTTTTGCTTAATATTACAGGTACGATGACGGTTTATACGAATGCATAGGAATAAATAAAGGCGGTGAGAGTATTAAAACTGGCCATTTGACTGTAGAATTTCCTCCATCATTTGAAGTGAATGATAATCGTACAATATTTGCTTGGAACAATCATCCAGGAAATTTGACATGTATAGCGACAAGTATTCCAAATGCGACAATTGAATGGAGAGTGTATGAAACTCAACGACTTGAATCAAATGCGCCGCATAAAATTATTGGCAATGGACCAATTTCTTCTTTAATCGTTGAACCAAGAGATTCACGTTACTTCACGACTTATCGATGCGTTGCCACGAATATTCATGGCTCGAATGTACTTCCATTTGTTGTCAAGGAGGGCAAAAGGCCTGGACATCTTCTTCAAGTGAGAATTGCCGAAATGACGGCAACAACGGCAATTTTTGAAATATTGTTACCAGCACATGACGATGAGCTGCCGATTAAAACTGTCAATATTCAGTATAAACCCTCTGAACAGTCGTGGGTTCATGCGTACAATAGGACCTGGGCAGTCAGTAAGTTGAAAAGATATTTATTAATATTTTTATTTTCATTTTTTAGTTATAAGATGATTATTTAACTGTTTTTATGTCTGTTTATTAATTTATTTGAATATTTACTTATTAATTTATTTATTTTTATATTCCTTTATTAATTAATTTATTTGAATATTTATTTGCATATTTATTTATTACTTAATTTACTTATTAATTAATCAATTAATTTATTTATTTGTATATTTACTTATTTATTGAGCTATTTATTTAAACTATAAATCTGTTTACAAAATTATTGAAATTCAGACGAATTTTAATATTATAGATTCATCTAAATGAAGAGAATTAAATTAATTTAATTAATTAATTAATTAATTAATTAATTAAAGAGAATTCTCTTTAATTAAAAATTCTTCCTTAAAAATTTCGTTTCAGTGAAAATTTTAATTTTAAGACTCATTAAGTACATATATAATTAACTAATTATATTTACGTTTAAAATTTTTAGACTCAACATACATTATCGAGAATTTAATACCGAATACACATTATGAATTTCGTTTTGCCGCCTCGAATGACGCTGGCCTTGCAAATTGGGGTAATCATTTAACTGAATCAACATTAGTCAAATCACGACCAGGAATACCAAAAATTCGTTCACAAATATCACAAGGAATGGAATATGAAATTTCTCCCTTTTCAAATCAATATGAAGTCTCGTGGGTTGTGCCCGTTGATAATGGAGAGCAAATAACGCATTATGAAATTGAATACTGTCAATTGAAAAGAGTTTCCGGCGATTGGGAGATAATACCGGGAACATGTCAAATTAAGGAGGAACGTGGTAAGCGAACGACATATTGGCTGAAACATCTTTATTCCGATACTTATTACAAGATTGAAGTCAGAGCAAAGAACTACTTGGGTCTCAGTGATTCTGGAGAAATTAAAATTAAAACAAATCGAGGTAAGTGTCTATTGTTTTTATTTTTTGTTTAAAAAAAAAAAAATTATGAAATACCACTGAAGATTTATTGAAAAAATGATTCGCGGTATTTTTACAATGTTTAGACAATTTTATACAATTTTTAAAATTTCTATTAGAATTATTAATTTTAATATTAATATTTAGTATTAATATTTTAATATTGAAAAGAATGAGAATTTTAAAGAATGGAAATGAAAATCATATTTATCGATAAATCTTCAAATTGAGAGAAAAACTTTATTCTCGGTTTGCAGTAAATTTCCCCGGAAGTATTTAATTTATTTAGAAAGATTTTTTAAAATTTTAAAGGAAACTCAAAGAAGAAAGGAGCTTATCCTTTCTTCTTGAGAAATTTCTGTCTTTTTTAGTTATTCCTTTTGACGTTTTTTTTTTATTATTATTATTATTCTTGCTACAATTTTTTCGTTAAAGCACCAGCTTTTTCACAATTTATTCCAAAGCTATATATATACATAAGTCAAGATACGCAAAGGCTTTTTAGCTCTCTTCTAGTTTTCATAGAATACTAGTTGAGTTTTTTTTCACAAAAAAGAAGACCTTAGGTCCTTTATAAAAAAATCCGTGTGTATAAAAATAGAAAAAAAAAATCAACCAGCACCGACGTTTGTACAAGAACACTTTTATTATCATTCAGAATCTTCCGGCATCACTGTGGACTACTCGTTAGTATCTTCTGGGGATACTACCAGGCTCGGCGTCCTGATCGCCTTTACCACAACAATATCGATTCTATCATTAGTCATTTAGAGCCGTCAATGAAAAAAAAATCGTCTTTTTCAAGAAAAGTGTAACAAAAAAAAAATGGGGATCGATTACACTCGACTGTACCTGTTTTAATTACTCGTTTGTATTATAAACAAACACGTCAATCGAGAATCGCGTCGATATTTTCCATTTGAAAAAATTAGTGTTAAATCTCTCGAAAACGAGAAAAAAAATAACTATTAATATCGAGTAATATTTAAAAAAAAGACGACAAAGAAAAAACGAAATGTGATTTGTTTAGCGTTCGTTAATCGAGATGAAAGAGACAAAAGACAAATATCGTCGTCGACACTCTAGTCTCGACCGCGTGAAATCAAAAGGACTTCGAGAAAATCGTTAAATGAGGAGCCGAAGTGCTTTTTTTTTGTTTAATAGGCCATCGATAAATTCATTTATCTAGATTGTAGACGAATTACGACCAGATCGAGAGCGGTACATTCCGAAGTTAAGAGTCTTAAGAAGGAAAAAAAAAGACGTAGAACGAACATTCATCAAGTGAGATTCTTGGCTTCATTTCTAGACCAGTGATAGATTAGATCTGAGAAAGTGAGGAGAACATTTAAAAGAAAAAATCCAAAACTTAAATGAAGGTTAATTTAAAATTTTCCCAAAGTTGAAAATTTCGATAGTTTTTTATTTTTATTTTTGTATCTTCTTGTTTTCCTAAAAACTTTTTGAATAGAAAAATTCAAAGAGTGAATCTCAATATAGATTTTCTAGGTAAGAAAATCGAATAATTTTGAATCTCAAAAATTAATTTTCTTTAATCCTTAAAAGGATGTTAAAAGATTTTTGTTAAAATCTCTATTTTTTACAAAATATAGTTTTTGTAACGTTTTCTTTTAAATTGATAAATTGATAATAAAGGAAAATTTATTTAAAGAATTTTTTTTTATTTAAAAAAAATTGTAATTAAAGTAAAAATTAGAATTTAAGGAAAAATTGAATCAAAGTCGAGGGAAAAAAAGTTTCTATAATATTTAACTTTGAAATTGTAAAATCGAAAAAATAGTGAAACTTTTTTAATTTCGACTCTTATTATTATAAATAATCGTGAATCTCATGAATAGAAATTATTTATTGAAAAATATCTCATTAAGAAATTTTTCTCTACACAGATCTGATTGTCCTCCTCAATTTCTTTTAAAAGAAAAAAATGTATTTATACTCGTTGTTGAATGCTCATTGTTGAAAACGTACTGGTACGTTTCCTTTTACAATAAGCTAAAGTCCTCCTTCATTTTTTTTTCGTATGAATGTCTTGACTTCCTTTAGCGCGACATCAGATTACGCGTCACTTCACACCAAATTGAAAAACTTCGCCTTTCATCTTTTAATATTTTTTAGTTTTTCTTTTCCAAATGGCAATATTTTTTCCTTCTCTCCTTTTTTTTACTACTATTTTGCTTTATTTTTTCGTTTTATTACTTTTTCATTTTCTTTTTGTTTTAGTAAAAAAAATTGGCTTGTCCAAAACGAATATCGTTTTTCGAAAAAAATTTGCCAAAAATAAATCAATATTCTGGTGTGAATGACGTTGCATTTAGTGTTTGGTGTGCATTAAGTGGAAAAAAAACTTACTGCCTAAAATAATTTGCCAAATGCCTATAGCGATTTTTAATAGGTAATTGAAAAAAGAATCTAATTCGTCAAAGTGATCAATATATTTTTTTTCTCTCTAAAAAAAAAGAAATCTACCAACATGGAAATAAAAACGCTTCTGTCTTTTAGCGAGTTAGAAGATAAAAAGTATTTTTAGATAATCGTTTACAAAAGAAAAAGAGAAAATTCGAGAGGAAATCTCGAAAATCGTCTTTATTCTTCTTTTTTTCTTATACTCTTCTACATATATAAATTCTTTTGGACCAGCGTCCAAATCCTGTGCGAAATCCGTTTTTATCGTTTTATTATTATTATTATTATAATTTTTTTTTTCTGTAGAAAATAAAGGACTTTTTTTCGTTTGTATTAAATACTAAAAAGAACAATACTAAAGTAGAATTATTATCTAGTGTAGATGAATCTTCACAGGTTTACGTCGTATTCTGGTCCATGCAATCATGTTTAAAGCCAAAGAATCCGACTCTTGTTTCTTTAAAAAGAAAAATAAAATGAAAAAAAAACCTCTCTGAAAATAACACATAGCGTAGTTTTTAAAACTATATAACTGCATGAAAGATACAAATCTGACCAAGTAACTGGGCTAATTTCAATTATTTCACATTCTGGTTCATTAAAAACAAAAATTTTCTTTTCCCCTGGCGCTAGTTTTAAATTCAAATTAGTTTTACTTTTCGAAATTTTTGTCCGAATTTGATTTTTTTTTTTCTTGGAATTTATTTATTTATTAAAAATATATAATTTTTATAATAAAAATTTATTTTTCTTCTAAATAGAAATCGAAATCAGTTCGAGAAATATTACGATATTAATAAAAATGAATAAATATTAATAAAAAAAATTAATATTACTAATATTTTGAAAAGAAATCAAATTCAGACCCGGAAAAATATTTTTTTATTAAAAAAAAGAGGGTGAAAAATATCACCTTTCAGAAATTTCGAAAAAAAGTTTGAGTAAATTGAGTAAAAATAAATTTGAATTTCACTTCGATATTTTTGCGAGGGATTTGAAATTCAGTCCTGGCTTGATTAGTTACGGAAAAATCGTGTTTTTAGTGCGCATGTTGTGTGAATAGATTTATGAATCTTAATTTACTGTTACTATCATTGTATTAATATTACAATCATGTATTATTAAGCATTAGTTATTATTAGTTATTATTAATTATTAATTATTATTATTAATATTATTAATATTATTATTAGTATTTTTTTATTAATAGTGTTAATATTATTATTAGTATTATTATTGTTAATATTGTTAATATTGTTAATATTATTATTAGTATCATTAATATTAATAATTCTATTAATATTATTAATATTATCAATATTTGTAATATTATTATTATTTTTATTATTATAATTATTTTACTACGTTTAGAATATTATATTTTATATATTTCTTTAACAATCGCTGTCAGTAGTTTATTAAAAAAAATTTTCATTGTCATTCATTCTCGCCTAAATATAATTGAAAACAACGAATCTTTTTTATTTGGTAAAACAACGAATTTTATTTTATATTTTCTTTCTTTTTGATATAATTATTATTTTCGAGATTGAGACTTAGTATTTTGGTTATTTCCACATCGCATGGCATGTGCTTAATTTTATTATTTCAATTTTTTTTCTTCGTTTTATTCTCTCTTGAAATATTTATTTTTAATTAGCATCATGTACGCTGTTTCCTCTCTCTCACACTCTCTCTCTCCCTTAAAGCGAATTTCCTTTATATTTTTAATGAACGGGTTGTAGATTTAAACGTCGACATTATTCTTAAAATTACAATTTTTAAAGCATCGAATCTTTATTTAAAATGGAGAAAAATACTTTAGAGAATAACAAAATAACAAAAACTTTTGAATAACAAAAGTTTTTTATTTCGTGAAGCGAGAATTTTTTAAATTTCATATTTTTTCAAGACTGAGAATTTGTAGAAAAATTATCTTTTGCAGTTTGCAATTTTTTTTGGCCGTTTGAAAAACTTTTGTATTTTCCTTGGATGAAAATCGTTTCTAAGGAATCATTTTTTATTAAATAAAAATCTTTTGTAAGAAATTATTTTCTTTGGGGAAAAAAAATCGTTTGTAAAAAGTAATTTTCGTTAAGAAAAAGATAGTTTTGTAAAAAAATAATTTTTTTTAGAAATAATAATCGTTTGTATGAAATTATTTTCGTTTTGGAATAAAAATCGTTTGTGAAAAAAATTTTCTTTTTGGAAAAAAAATTGTTTGTAAAAAATAATTTTCTTTGAAGTTAAATAATTTCGTTATTTTTCCGTAGGTAATTTTTGCGATTAAGAAATCTTATTTATTATATAAAGAAAAAAAAGAAAGAAGTGGAAAAGAAATTGTCATTTTTATTGTAGCGTTTTTTGTAACTAATTTTCTCGCCTCGTGTATATTTGTATGAATGAAGAGCGATAAATTAAGAGAAACTTGAAATAACGGGGAAACTATTATATACAGAAGGAGGAAAAGGAAAAGGAAAAGGAGGAGGAGGAGGCTGAGAGGTGCTTTCTGAGATTGCATTTTCAAATGGACAGTATTACGAGAGGGGCGAAAAAAAAGGATGAACTCGTTGGTGTGAGACTCGCTCTATTCGAAGACAATAGTCGACAGATAATGACGAGGACTGACAAAAAAAAGCGTGAATGAATAAAGAGGGTTGAAAATTTTGTGAAGAGAGGATTTTATTCTTACACTCCTCGTGGAACGTTTAAATTCTCCCAAGTTTGACATCCAGTAACTTTTTTTTCAAGTGACATTTTCACTGCGCTCATTTTTTCATGAACTGATAATAATTGTAATTAATTTCATTAAAAAAAAATTGAAATAAATTTTTCTCCATCGCAAAGTAAAAACTAATTCAAATGGAAAAATTAGGGGAAAAATTACTGATTCTAATTGTAATTAATTTCAGTAAAGAAAGAAAGAAATTTTTCTCCATTCGAAATAAAAAAACTAATTCAAATGTAAAAATTGAGCAAAAAATTACTGATTCTAATTGTAATTAATTTCAGTAAAGAAAGAAAGAAATTTTTCTCCATTCGAAAATCAAAAACTAATTAAAAGGAAAAAATAAAAAAATTACAATATTACTAATTATCACAATTTTAAAATTACTAATTTCGAAAAAGAAAATATTTTTCTATATCACTCAAGCGTAAAGAAATTTTCCCTCTACAATTTTCCATAGAGAATGTCTCTGAGAATATTGTTGGGAAAATTAAGAGAGTTTATTTCTCATCACTATAATGATAATTTCGCGGAGAAATGTCACTTGAAAAGAGCTTTCAGTATGCGAACTGCTACAAATAGCTTTCTACTAAGAAGAATTAAATTTAAAGACGACAGAAGAAGAAAAAGAGAGAGAGAGATAGTTTCGCACCATCAAGTTCATTTCGCGAATCTCTCTCGCAATCTATTCCAAGGGAGATGAAAAATAGAACGAAAAAAATTAGAGAGAGAGAGAGAAAAAGAAAACGTATATTATAAATAGTGGGATGCCATTTTTTTGTTTTTGCCCAGATTTAGAAAAATCGAAAAATTTTTCTCTGACTATGTAAATATAGAGCGATTTTTTTTATTCTTTTCAAGGCGACGAAAAAAGAGAAACATCGAAATTATTTCTTAGATAATCTAGATAGTAAAAATCGTTAAGATATGTATACATTTACGTGTAGATTTAATTACTCGTAATTAGCATATTCTACGATATGATGATATATATTTATGAGCAAGGGTTACTTGTCAAATGTGAAAAAAAAACTATTGTAAATAATTTAAAGAAATCCGAAGAAATACATGGAATGTCCAAGAAAAAAAATACGTGATCGGTTTTTGCGGAGAAATTGTTTCAAATATTTCCGAATTCAATTTTATTCACCTAAAATTTTTTCTGTAAAAAAAAATTTATAATTCAAAAGTTAATTCAGTTATTAATTAATGAGTACAGAATTATTGAAATTAAATATTCGACATTAATATTGAATTTGATTTTCTCTGTCCCGTAAAATGTATAATATAAATTATGAAATACTATATTTAATTTTGTTTTTGACTTTCGTAAATTAAATGAATATTGAGTGTAATTGAATTTTCGAAATGAATAAAAGGTGGAAATTTGAGACGATTCCCTCCGCATAACCAACTCAATTTATTTTTTCGCTTCTCGCCTGCTTTTTGCCCTGCGGAAAAGCAACTCAAGCCGAAAGAGAGAAACTGGTAAATATAAATATACGACCAAATGAAAGCACTGCTAAACATCGTAGACTGTGTAAATCCTATACTTTTTTCTTGTTTTTTGCTAGTGGAGAAAGAGAGAAAAATATTGAGGGCACACTAAAAAAAAAAAAAATAAAAAAATAACGCTTGTGTGGTGTGAAGCAATTACGTAGAGTAGTAGCGCTAGAAACTAACACCATAAAGCAAAAAAAAAAAAAAAATGGGCTTTTCTCCTTTTCTTGGGCTTCTTTGGCACTCACTTGTACTATCGAATATTCTCCTCTTTCCTCTTTTCCTCTCGTGGCTGCATTTTTTCAATTAAAAAAAAAAGAAAAAATCTTCACTAACTATCTCCCTTTGAATTTTTCGCTCGTGTTTTGTATCGCTCAAAATCTTTGATTTGGAATTACTTTTTTTTCTGGTTTTTCATTCCTTTTTTTGTTACTGTTTTGTTTGGTTTTTTTTTCTTTATTTGTAAATACATACTGCTTCCGATAAAGACGGATTTTTGGCACACCTTTTTTCTTTTTCAGGAAATTAACAAATTTTTTGCGTTGAAAATGTGTTTGGTGATATCACACTCGTGTGGAGAAAAAAATGTACTTTTCGATTCATCGATTTTTGTGTGTCAAAAAAAGAAGGAATTTTTTTTCTATTCACAGGAGACGTACCAGTACAATAATTGGATTTTTTAGATAGGCAAAAAATACTTCTTTGATTTACTAAAGAATTTTGGTTTTGAAATGGAGATAGAAATTTAAAAAGCAAAAACTGCGAATTTCAATGGAACATTTAAATTAAATTTTAATTTAAATTAAAATTAGAAAAATTATTAAAAAAAATTGTTTTTGGAGAAATTTTTAAGGTGCCAAAAATTTTTAACTCTTTCAGGATTTTCTTTTTATTTTTTAAATGAAATGAAATGAAATGAAATGAAATCTTAATTTAATTATTAAAATTAAATTTAATTAAATTTTAATTTAACTTTTTCATTTAATTTAAATTAAATTGAAATTTAAAAAATGATTTCTTAGATTTTTCTTTCTTTTTGAAGGGGAAGAATTTCGCGTTTTTCACGGTGGTAGATAATCACCAAACATTTTTCAAATACTGCTTTTCGCACTAACCCAATCACTAATATTATATTTAATAAAGTAAAAAGAACTCGTAAATTAAAATTTTTTATCTTTTTTCAAGGTAACGATTCCCCTGTGGTACATCATCGAGGAGCGCTAATTTCCAGCGGTGCCATAATTGGTATTGTGATCGCCATTCTAGTCGTCATCATCATTGTTATTGATGTTATCTGCTGTTGCGCCCAAAAGACAGGTAAATTTTTTTTTACTATAAATTTTTATTTTTACTTTTGAAATTTTTGTGATTATTTTCGATTTCTAAAATTAATTGTTAATTTTAACTTTTAACAATAAGAAATTCGACTTTTTTCTACTAATTTCAAAAAGTGCGACTTATTTCGACTTTTCTTCTAAATATTACAATAATTTTTAGTATAAAATGCAACTTATTTCGATTTTTATATAATGTGAAAAATAACTATAGACAAATCTTCAAAAATTATTTTTTAATAATTTTTCTAATTAAATTTTCAAAATTTACAATAAAAAAGAGCTTCAATAATTGAAATTTTTTAAAATTAAATTGAAAATAATTGATTTTTTCAAAGGGTTTTATAAAAATTTTTAAAAATCAACTTTTGAAGAATTTTAATTGCAAATTTTTAAAATAATTGATTTCTCAAAAATTGTAATGAAAAATCTTGAAGTGTAAATTTAAAAATGGCAATTAATGAAAATTAGCTTCTAAAAATTATATTAAAATATTTTTGCAAAAAATAATTCTTAGATTTTTTGCATTCAAATTTTTCAAAATTCAATTATTTTTAATACTTTCAAATACAAATTTCCAAAAATTCAAATATATACAAAAAATAATAACATTACAATTTTTTACAATTATTTTTAATATTTTAACAACATAACAATCATGTTCAAATAAATCAAAATTCTTCAAAAAATCAGATTTTTTAAAATTGTACAAAAATTCTTTTAAGAAATTCAATTCTTTTCGAAAAATTACATTACAATATTTAAAAAAAAAACTTTTTCTTGTAATTTTTTTATCTTAATTTTTTAACATTCAATTAACTTCAAAAACAAATAAATAAAAACTTTTTAAAATTTACTTTTTTAGATTTATTAAAATTTTGGAGAAATCACGTTTACATTAATAATTAAAATTCTTCAAAAATTCAATTACTTTTTTAATAGAATTTACCAAATTTCAATTGTTTGGAAATTTTTCAATTGTATATAATTCAAAAATTATTATCTTTCATAAATTACTTTATAAATATTTAAAAAAAAATAATTTTAAGAATTTGTTTATTATAATTTTTTGAAAATTAATTAATTAATTAATATAAATAAATTTATATAATACAAATAGAGTTTAATTTACATATTTATTAAAATCGAAAAATTTTCAGGAATCATTTTCTACGTGTGCGAGAGGTCACGAAGAAAACCAATGGACGAGGAAGACGTGAAACTCGGAAGGTATGTTTTTCCAATTTTTCATTAATAAATAAATAATGATTTTGGATTTTATAAAAATAAATTAAGAGAAAGAAAAATCTTTTCAACATTTCCAATCTCGTGTATTTTTGTTCCTATATTTGGATATTTTGTGCTTTGGCAAAATCTGGCGCTGTCATGTCATCAAATATCGCACTTGATTACACGATTTTTTGATTTTTATAAAAAATTACCAAACAAAACTCATTTAGATCGCGTTCGTCATTTTTTTTATACACAAACATATAGTTTATAACTTCCTTAGATTTAGATCATTTCATTCATATATATAGTTATCAATTTCATTAGATTTAATCATTTAATATTTTCATTGCAATCTTTGTTTCATTTCATTATTTTCTTCTCTCTATAGAAGAAAGAAGGATTCTTTCCTTCTTTCTTTAAATTTTAAAAATATAATTCAAATTTTTTTTATATTGAATTTTCGGCTTTTTGGGCAGTTTTAGTAAAATTTCTAACTTTTACCGAAACATTTTGTTTAGTTTATTTTTCTTTTGAAAAGAAGAGAGAACAAAAAAAGTTTTTTATTTTAGAAATTTAGTATTTATTGTAATTTTATTTTAATTTATTAATTTACTAATAAAATGTTTCGGTTACGATTGGATTTTTAGAAAAAATTAATATTTATTGGTGGTTTTTCTGTTAAATTTGATTGGTAATTGGAATTAATGAATTTTTTTTACGATGGTCGAGAAGAAGAAACTATCATACTCTCTTTCTTTTCTATTTGTTTCTTATTAATTATAGTCTTTACGGTTGGCGGTTTCCACTTCCATATTGCGATCAAAAAATGGCCAATGTTGCCGGGGTGACGGCCATCCAAGATTCGGGTAGTGGTAAAAGTACCATTAGACTGGTCAAACACACTGCCATGTAAGAGAAATTTTTCAAAACAAAAAAAAAGAGACTCAATAAAAATTTTGTAAAAAGCATGGCACCTCTCTGAGGAACTCTTGAAAAAAAACACTGCTTTTTACTTGGCATGAAAATTATTATTCTTTGTTCCTTTTTACATGCTATCTACTGTTTTTTTTGTCCGTGATTTTTTTTCTAAATTTAAATTCTTAGTGCACCAAGAAAGAGATTTTATTTGCATTATTAATTTTTTTCTTTAAACTCTCGATATGATTCTATTAAATTCGATTAAATTGAATAATTAAATTAAATACGATTCTATTGAAAAATAGAAGAAAGAATTTTTAATCGAAAAAAACAGCTAAAGATAAAATTTGTAACAGATTTTTTTCTTCTTAATGTTTTGAATCGTTAAAAATTTTATTTCTATATGAAGATTAAAGTTTTTTGATAGTAAAAAACGAGTTAAATTTTAATTACTTATTTAAAGAAAATTGTACCTAATTATTAATTTTTCCAAAGGACATTATAATAAAGTTTAAATCGTGATATTTTAATGGAATTTAAAATAAAAAATTAAATAAACCTCTAATGGCTCTAATGAAGTATAAAATCTTTTATGTTTTTGTACCTGTTAGACTTTATCTTTCCAAAGTAAAAATATGAAAGAAACACATTTAATTATTAAATAAAGTTAAAAAATTAAAATAAAATTACTTACGTGAAAAATTATTATTATAATTTATGAAGTAAAAATATGAAAGAAACAAGTTTAATTATTAAATAAAATTAAGAAATTCGAACAAAATGCAAAATTTGACTTGGAGTAAAAATACGAGAGAAGCAAATTTAATTAAAAATGAAAAAATTAATTAATTAAAAATTAAATAAAATTCAAATAAAATGCAAAATAAAATGTCTTTTTTGAGATCATAAATAAAAATAAAGTAAAATCTTGACAAGAAATTAATAATAAAATTGTGTGTGCACAATAAATAATTAGTGCACTTGCAATTAAAAAAAAAACAAAGAAAGATGGGCATGTGATTTTCGTTTCTTCATATTTTCCTTGTTCCTTTCTGTAATTTATGTGTTTCGACAATCATTATCCACACACAAACTTCTTATTTTTTTCTTTATATTTTCTGTACTCGCTTAGGACATGGACATTATTCGCTCTGCTTTGGCTATGCTGCATGTTTCACATTTCATAAAAAGAAGTAAATTTATTATTTTTTTTCTTTTTATTTCAATATCGTGGCGATGATTCTCGAATCGTTTTTAACTTTTACTCTTTATTCTGCTTTTTTTATTTTAAATGTTTGGTCTTTAAAATATAAAATATTTTGTATAAATAATAAAAGTAAATTTAATTATAATTTAATTCTAGAAAACATTAAATAAAATGTAAATTAAATCCACTTTGAGGCCTAAAGACTGAAGTTACAATAAATTATTATTATTATTATTATAAAATATTTTTCATTTTTAAAATAGTTGCTTTTTAATAATTTCTAATTATTCTTCTTTTTATTTAATATTTTCTTATTTGAAGTTTTTATAAACTAAAATTTTCTATCTTTTGTTTACTATTTTCTAAAGAAAAATTCCATTGGGAGAATGTCAAAAAAAATACATTTTTATAATATTATATCAAATTACCAAATTTTCTGCGGAATTATTTCAAAATTTCCCTCGGCAAACGATAATTGATAATTATTTTATAAGATTATATTATTATTATATTATTTTAAATGTTTGGTCTTTAAAATATTAAATATTAATATAAAATATTTTGTATAAATAATAAAAGTAAATTTAATTTAATTAAAATAAATTTAATATAATTTTAATTTATATGACAATTCAAGTTGCAATACAATTTTCCGTTGATGATATTATTGCTTATAATTAATAATTGTCAGTGTAAATTGTACATTTGGAAAATTTAATTTCACTAAGTTAATTACTTCCTTGTAGAGGAAGTATTTTCTGATTAAATTAATTTTTCTGTATTTTTAATTTCAATAAAATATAGCATGCATATGTTTTTTTGTACTAAGCGTCGCATTCTCGCTCTCAAAAAAAAATTTACTAACATTTTATGAATTTTGGCATTCTCTTCTTTTTTTTAGAGATGAAAAGGAACCACTGCGAGAGGAGAAGAAAATTACACCAATTATTGACTCTGGACTTCGACGAGAAACGTCCATCACATTCGATGGTAAAAGATCAATTTCAAAGACCGGTTTTGTCGGCAAGGACTCAGCCGTCTAGATATTCTTCCGGCGTACTAGATTGTAAATGGTTCAGATCGCGATCTCCGGATGAAATTTTTGAACAGAGAAAAACTCAAAAAATTATCAAATTTAATAAGAATGAAAAAAAAACAATTTTTCAAAATTCATCCGGATTGAACTAAAGAGATCGTTAACGAAGTGGCCTTTCTATTCCTTTGCTTTTGAATTTTACTCGAGTCAACAAAAAGAGTTTCGGATTTTAATGTTTACACGTTTGTTTACCTTTCTAATCTGGCGTTTTGTGCACGTTGACTCATATCACAATTAATGCAAAACTGCATCATTGTTATTCTTTCATTTTTTCTTCTCTAAAATCATTAGTCGATTTTGATGCAGGAAAGTGCAGGGAATTTCGATTTTAAAAATCGAATTTATCCTGATGCAAAAAGAACTTGAAAATCTTTTCGTGTAATATTGTATGTAAAGTAAAAGTGATTAGGTAAAAACTTCACAAAGACGGCAGCTAGTCTCTCCCAGCACAATTAAAAAAAAGAATTGTTAAATTTTTCCCTTTTGCAACTTTTCAGAAAGTTTGAGTAGAAAATTTTATTCTGTGCTAAACAAAAGATTTTTTCTTCTGAGGATAAATATTATAATTTCATTCCACTAGATGAGAATTAAGAAAATGCTCTGCGTTGTAAAATTAATTATTAAATTTTACTCAGGTATTTTGAAATTCAAAAAGTTTTCATATAGAAAAAGTTATGAAATTGAAATAAATTTTTTTTAAACAGAAGGTAATTAAAATTATAAATGAAGGTAAAAATACTAAATAAAATACTAGATTTGAGAAAATTTCGACAAATTTTCGAATATAAAATTAATGAATTAATGAATTTGCAAAAACAAAAATTATCAAATCGTAAATTTCGGAAAATTCGAAAAAGCTTCGAATATAAAATTTATTGTTTATGAACTAATTCAATAAAAATTAATTTGAGAAAATTCAATGAAGTTTGAAAAATAAAAATAAGAAAATACATTTGGGAAAATTCGAAAGACTTTCGAATGTAAAATTTTGAACACAGAATTTGAGAAAAATCAATGAATTTTCAAAAATAAAAATATTAAAATAAAAAATTTGAGAAAATTCGAAAGAGTTTCGAATGTAAAATTAATTGAATACAGAATTTGAGAAAATTCAATAAAATTTCAAAAATAAAAATAATAAAATAAGAAATTTTGGGAAAATTTGAAAAAGCTTCGAAGATAAAAAAGATTTTGGTCAAAAATAAATACTTGGGTAAAATTTTTCAAATTTATATAAAACGTATAATCGAGTGTCTAAATTCTCCAAAAGAGCTTCATCATAAAAAAGAATGCATATCAAATTAGCAAATTTTTTCCTTCCTCCCCCTTTTCTCTATATTTTTGTCTAAAAAAATACGAAAAATTCAAAACAAAAAAAATTAGAGAAATACTTTTATTTCTAGAAAAAATAAAAAAAAATTTGCAAAAGAGAATCATGAATGTTTCCCCTAAAAAAACAAAAATTGAACAAAAAAATAGATTTCCAATTTTTCTCTATCTTTTTGTTTCCCCCCAAAAAAATCGAAATCTATTTTTTCGTACAATTCTTTTTTCCCCTCACTAAGAAAAGCCCCCCCCCCCCCCCGTAGTGAATTGCTTTCGTGGTTTAATAAAAAAAGCCTGTAAAAGTATCGCAGCGTAGCACTTTAGTAAAGAGAACTAGAAAGAGAAATAAACGTTAGTTAGGCCGTTCTAAAGAAAAATAAAAAAAAACTAAAGCGAAAAAAAGGAAATGTACAAAATTTATAGCACACCGTAAGTGTATCGAATAAAAAAAGAAAATAATTGTTAGTGGTCACTGCTTGGGAAAAAAAAGACAGAAACAAAAAAAAGTTGAAAATAAAAATAACAAACATCATTTACGATAATTGCGATCTAGTACGCCGGCTTTGGAGTGTGCAATAACAAAATTTCATTTCGAAAAATTCGTCTGCAAAATTTATTAATCCAGATATCAAAAATTAAAAAAAAAATATATAGCGGAGTAAATTTTTCGTAAAGAAATTTTGTTGGCACTTTCTTTGTAAATAGGTATTGCACTTTTCTTTTTTGTTTACCTTTTTTTTTTGGTTAAAAGAAAAAAAACAATTATGATAATTGTTCGTTGTTGCGCATATAATTAATGCTTATATCACAATATTAAGGCTCAGCCACAAATATTCAGCTTAAACGTTCTTCAGTGTCATCAATCGGGTTTTTATCACTTGTTTTTGAAGACTGATACCATTTTTTTAGTTGTAAAGAGTCGAACGTTTTTGTATATTAAATAGTTTCAGTCACACGATCGACTCGCCCGATTTCTATATATTGTTAAAAGAACATCAATATTCCCGAAAAATCTCTTGATTCTTTTTTAATTAACCGACAATAATAATAAATGTTCGTACTGTATAATATTCTTTATTGAATATTTTTACTATTTTGATTTTTATTTTAATTTTTAATTTTAATTATTCAAGTTTGAAATTGAATGAAAGTCGAAGTTTAACTAAAAGTTTTTAGTTATTATTCGAAAGAAGATTTTTTTCATTTTGGGAATATTAATGCGCTTAGTCCGACAGATAATTCTGGAATTTTTGTGTTAACTATTTTAATTTAAACTCGTGACGAAAAAAAATATCCCGTGGAAAATGTGATTCAAAGATTGCGTTTAAAATCTTATAATTATTAAAATGGATTGTAGGACACATTTCCCAATCCATTATTCCCAGTCCAACTTTCCCAAAGGACATATTTCCCACAACCAATAATTCCCAAAGAAAGATTTTCCCAATACCTAAATTTCCCAAAGCTCAAATTTTTTCCAATATCCTATTTTTTTGCTATTTTTAAAGTATGGGAAAAGGATGGCGAACTATGGACAGAAAGAAACCCATTTTTTCTCTAATTTCAAACCATGGCCTAAGTATGGCGAAAAACTATTTTTTGCTATTTTGAAACTATGGGCAAAGGATGGCAAACCATGGGAAAAAAGGAAATCATTTTTTATAATTTCAAACTATGGGCATAATATGGAGAAAAACTATTTTTTTCTATTTTTAAAGTATGGGGAAAGGATGGCGAACTATGGACAGAAAGAAAAGCATTTTTTTCATAATTTTAAAATATGAGAATAGTTATAACTATTAATTTGGAAACTTAATTGAATTTAAATTGAAAAAGACTAGACAATTTTGACGCAGTTTGACAAGACGAAATAAATAAGATTGACAAGTGTAATACGAAGTTGGTTGGTTGAAAGATTGAAGATTGTGAAAACAATAGACTGAAAAAACGAAAACTTTTGGAAAACAAAACTTTGGGAAAATAAAAGGTTGGGAAAAGTTGACTATGGGAAAAAGAAAGATTGGGAATTTTAACTATTGGGAAAAATGGATTGGGAAATGTGTCCACCAACGTGTTGTGTCCAATGTGTTCTTTAGTGACAGAAACACAAATAGTTATTAAGGACACTTTTTTTTCTTATTTTGTTTTTATTCAAGAGAGCGAATTTTTGTTTATAGAAATTCACGACAGAACAAATATTCTATATTTTTTTTACAATGTTTATTTTTTAGTCAGAAAAATTCTTTCCTTCTTTGGAATTTTCAGTAATTTAAATTTATAAATTTCCAATATTTTAAAATTTCGATTATTTTCTTTATATAAGTTCTACTGTGAATATTTTTTAGTATTTAAAGCGAATCTTTTAGTTCTATGCATTTTTTAAAATTAAGAACAAAAATATTTTATCTGAAAATGAGTGTAATAGAAAACATCACTCAAATTCGAAGCCTGCTTTTGGTATTAGTCATGCACTGATTTAAAAGAAAAAAAAAAGTACGCACTACTGAAAGTGGACTTCTGCGAAAATATCAGTAGTTTGTCAAAAGATTGAAGAGAAAAATTACGATTATTTTTTTTAGACTCGTTTTTCTCTTCTTGAATCACACATTGAAGTCTCTCTCTATATATAAATACACGTTTTGTATATTGCAAAACAGAATTCGTTATGGATGTGACAAAAAATCGATTTTATTTGGAAAATCAAGTTTTTTCATAAAATAAATAAAATGAAATTTTTGAAACATTCATAGAAAAGTAAAACGGCATTTCAGGTATACCTTGCAAAATAGTACCTACGACTTAATTCTTCAAAAACTAATTCTGTATGTAAAATATTCTTTACATTAAAAAAAAAATGTCATATAGTTATAGATGAAAAAAATCGAAGGCTCTTTTGCAAGGAGACAGTTAAAATGTGATAAGTTTTTTGTAAATGCTTGTAAACGTTCCCTTTAGCGTGTAAGTTAAATAATCTTTAAATGAAAAAATTCTTGGTAATTAAATATTTAGAAAACATTTTTATCCCAGCGTGGAAAAAACATCCGTTTAAAGTATTATTCAAAAGTAAAAAAAAACTGCACAATTTTACGCTGATATTTAAAAAAAAACAAGACTGCCAAAAAAAATTTGCACAATAGTCAACGTTTTCTTTTCCCCCCCAAAAATGGGGAAATAGAAAAAATATTTTCAAGGAAAATTTCTGCACAAATACTCGAATGCTTTTTCTACGCAAAGTAGCTTTTATACGTAATGTGACGAGAAGTTTTTGCCAAATATTATAGTACTTATTAGCTTGTAAGGTAATTACATTATTATTATTATAATTATAAAAAAAACAAGAATTATAAACACGATATTGGGAATGACAGTTATTAAATAGAAAATTTGTGGGGAAAAAAAATCAACACATCTATTTTATACCCGTTGCCAAGAAAAAAAATCTTCTAGCTTTCTATAAAAATTAATTATTACAAAAAAAAGTATTAAATCTTCCAATTTCGAGAAAGTTTTTCAAAAACCTGTTTTTTTAGGTAAGGGCATATTTTTTATGTATTTGCTTTTTTTCTGTATGCGAAAAAGTCAAAAACTCATAAATAAACAGGAAGAAATTTTGAATTCGTCGTTTCTTTTATTTCTCCCTCCATTTGTTTTTAAATTTACGTTTTAAAAAAATGTAAAAAATATGATTAATTGAAAGAAAACAATAAACAAGAATTAAAGATTATGTAGTTTTTTTATTAAATAACTCGCCTATTTTCTAAAATGTAGAAATTTGTAATTAATTAAAAATATTTTCTTAACTATAATACTTGTGGCACAATTTCAAATATTTACAGTATTTAATAAATGAGAGTACTTGGAAGTTATTCGACGTTTTTAACATTTTTTTTCGAGAATATTTAAAATATTTCACGCTTTCAAAGTTCATTGAATGTCTCTAGAATTTATCGGTTTTGGAAAATAAAAAAATATTTACATTAATTATGATATGCTATTTTTCCAAATTTGATTTGTTCGTTTAAAAATAGCTTTTTGATATTGGTATTTTTTTAAAACTTATAGAACAATTTAAAAAGTTTAAAAAGTAAAGAATGTAAATTTATTACACTTCAATGCCAAAATTTGATGGTTTCCCTTTTTTAATCAGCATTTGTTCAGTCCGAAGAAGTGGATGTTCCGTTCTCGTGTGCCAAACGTAGACCTAAAAATCGCAAATAATTATCATATCTTTATAATAAATTAACAAATAAATAATTATTAGAAATAAAAATATAGTATTTAATTAAATCAGGGTTGCCACTAATATTTAATTTTGTTTTTTTCATGACTTTTCCCTGATTTCCAAATAAAATTTTGCCTTTTTTCCTGACCCTAAAGAATATTCTGACTCATTCTAAAAATTATTAGATACTCCAAATTCTATTACATTTATTCACAAATTTCGTTAATTGTAAAATTATTCGAAAACATCAAGTTTTATTAAAAAATAAATATTTAATCATTATTATTTTTCCATAGAAATTAAGATTTAAACAAATTTTTAATCCAAACCTATTGAAATTAACAACTTATCAAAATTTTATTGTAAAACATGAAGAAATCGATCACTCTGAGTCTTCGACTCGGAGTGATCAATGTCTTCATGTCTTATAATAATTTAAATTACCATAAAATTTTTCAAAAAACATTTAATTATTTACAAAAATCTTAATAAAATCCTTCACAAGAATTTAATTATTTTTACAAGTAGTAAAATTTCTCAAAAGAATTCAATTATTTGAAAAATATGTAATAAAATTCTTTGCAAGAATTCAATTATTTTCATAAATAATAAATCGATTATTTGGAAATTCATTTTTAAATTAACTGTTATTAAAAAATTCTACGAAAATTCAATTATTTAAATTCAAAATAAAATAATTTATTGAATAATTTAATGTTTGTTAAAATTGAATTCTCATAAAGAATTTTATCGACAAATTTTTAAGTAACTGAATTCTTCTAACGAATTTTAATAAAATTTTTAAGAATAATTACTTTTTTCGAGGAATTTGATTAAAATTGTATGAAAAATAATTAAAATCCTGCTATGAATTTTATTATTTATGAAAATAATAAAATTCCTGAGAACAGTTTTATTATTTATAAAAATAATTGAATGATTGCGAAGAAATTTTAAAAAAATTTGTAAATAATTGAAATCCTGAGAAATTTTTATTATTTTTGAAAATAATTGAATGTTTGCGTAAAATTTTATTAAAAATTTTTCAAATAATTGAATTTCAGCGAAGAATTTTGCTGTTTATAAAGATAATTAAAATCATGACGAGAATTTTTTTTTATTTTTCAAAATATTTGAATTTCTGAAAAGAATTTTATTACTCTTGAAAATAATTTTATTCTCGTGATTAATATTGTCATTTATGAAAATAATTCAATTTTGCAAAGAATTTTATTAAAATTCTTGAAAACAATTGAATTTCTAGGAAGAATTTTATTACTTTTGAAAATAATTGAATTTCTCCAATCATTTGTAACTTTTCCAAAATTTAATTTTTTTTTTAGTATTTTTAATTAAAATTCTTCTATAAATCTATTATTTTTAATAATTAATTAAATAAGTATTAAAAAATGTAACTAATTTCAGAATTTGAATTATTAAAATTTTAAAAAAATCTAACTTCAATATAATTTCTAATTAAATTCATTGAAAATTGAAATTTTGTAAAATTTAAAATTAAAACCCTTTGAAGTTGATCTATTTATGAAAATTGTAAATACAATTCTTGTAAAATTCAATTATTTTAAATATATTTAAATAAAATTATTCATTAAATAATTTATAAGTAATAATTTTGTGATAGCTCCTCTTGATAAGTTAAATTATTTTAAAGAAAATTATTGTGAGAAATAGAAAGAATTGAAGGTTTTGTATTAGAATTCGTAGTAATTTCATAGTTTATAAAAAAAACATAAAAATTCAGTTTTCTTATGAATTTAAAAAATTTAATTTTTTCCAGTACTTTTACTGAAAATCCCTGACTTTTTCCTGATTTCCCTGACCAATTATACTTTCCCTGACTTTTCCCTGAATTCCCTGACCAGTGGCAACCCTGTAGATTTTTAAATGTTTCAAATTTTTGTTAACGTAGTTTAAAAAATTTTGTTCTATATTTTATTGAGAATATTGATTTTTAGATACCTTCGTACATAAATCGGCCAAGGGTTCCAGCTCGTCTCTCGTAACCATTTGCCTTAAAATTTCACTCTCCTGATATCCGCCCTCAACTTCGAACGAAAACCAACTGTCTTTATTTTCAAGTACGAGTTTTAAATTTATTGCAAATCCTGCCATATCAACTGGAAATGGTCTGTCTGGTTTCCACATTGAATTAAATCCAATTACTTTCTTTGTAGCCTTGTCGCAAATTGGCTTTTCTATCATTAACCCTCCAACCAAGCCCACAGGCCAGACACCGACCTTTTTAATTCGGCTCATCTGCGAGAAATAATTTCTAATTAATTCAAAAAAAGAAAAAAATTCTATAACTACAAAATAAATAATAATAAATAATTCTTTTAAATAACAAACTGAATAACTCACTTCAGCAAAAATCTGAATGGAATAAGTATTATCGTCATCAGCAAAAAATACAATTCCATTATGACTAGAACTTAAATTTTCTCTAATCCAACGAAGAGCTGCATTACGTTGTTCAACTCCACGTGGTTTCTTCCAATTTGGATCGCGTTTTCCAAGTTTATAATTAGGCGGTGTCGCAATATTCAAATGGGTATATGACAATAAACTTGTGGACAATAAATTTGTAACTAATCGAGTTTTATTAGCCGCGTCTTCAACGACAATCCAATGGAATTTTGGAACAAGAAGAAATGTTTGCGCCAAACGTGTTAATTCGGCCTTTTGCACTGGTCTCGAAAATGTTGGCGTTATGGCATAAATTGTTGGCGCATCTTCATACAGTGAATTCAATAATTCCTCCACTTTATTGAGACATGTTGATAAAATCGCCTTATCCTGTCGCGATATTTCTAAATCCAATTTATATAATTTCAGTCTTGTCAAATCGCGAAATGTCTTCTCATTTATTATCGATCTCTCACATAAACCAAATGACTTTATATTCTCCACCATTGATGATAGTTTACTTTTACACTTGTCGTCCTCCACTTGCCAAACTGAAATTTAATAATTCAATTAAATTGATAAAATTTAATAAAAATAAAAATTAAATTGATAAACTTCAGGCCTCGGATGAAATTTATTTAATTTCGAGGCCGAGGCCTGAAACTTAAATAATTTTTTAATATTATAAATAATAATAATTGAAAATAAAAATAATAACAATCATTGTAAACAAAATTCTAGAAAATACGAATTTAAATAATTAAAATAGAAGAAATTCAAATTGATAACAATACAAAATTACTTACCATATAAACAAATGAGCGTAATTGCTATTACATTCATCATAACAAAAAATTGACTCGTTCGAAAACATCGTGGTTGTCTTTGAAAATTCATATTTACTTCGATATTAGTTTTGGATAATAATTTTTCTTGCATTCTTATATATCATACTTTCCATAGAAAAATTTCACGTAAAAGAAATTTACATTTATACGTGGCAATACTTGATGACATTATCACTTTTATGTGTGTAATCTCTGACACAATGCTCCGGTATAAATATTTCAAATTCAAGAAAAAAAACTTACAATCGTTATAATCTCTCATGTGTCGTACAACCGGTTATCTCCTCTGTTATAAGAGAAAGAAAGACAGTATAAGAATAGATTTAATGCCAGAGTAAAAAGTCGAATAAGGAAAAAAAACTAATTGTAAATTAAAACATTAAATTAATAACATTATAATTTATCTTAATATTTAAATATTTTTTTAACCCCCCTTTATGTTCTTAAGAAATAGATTCTTTATATTTTTTCTAATTTGATTTTTAATTTAATATTTACCTTCATTGTAGAAATGAGAGAGTCAAAATAATTATTTTCTGACATAAACAATAATACAAGTATACGTGAGTAAAATCGGTAAAATCAGTAAAATATGCAATAATAATTTTTTTAGGTTATAATAAAGTGACATTTAGATTAGTGACGTATGACATGAAGTTGTCTACGTATCTGACAGTTTAGTACTACCAATCGTTATGAAAATAAAAACAAACAAACATTCAAATTAATAATTAACTTATTTGTAATTTTCTATTTGTAAATTATTTCAATTTTAGTCCTTTTATATTTTTAGTCTCGAAATAAAGAAAAATAGGAAAAATATATTAAAAATTAGAAAATAGGGGAAATATAGACACTCATACATAGAAAATGGAAAACCAATCAAATTCGTGAGTTTTATTTACTTGTCCAGAAGAGTGAAAATCATAGGGAGTTTTTTTCATATTGTTACTAGAAAGTAAACCGGCTTGATCGGCGGCCATTTTGTCACCATTTATTACTAGTGAAAGAGTCTCTCGTCGAGTCGCGCAAAATATTCGCCGTGTTTTTGTGTATTTCGTTATAATAATTATCAACCAGATCAAGCATTACTGTGAGTATATCGCAGTTGTATTTAATAGTTTATAAGAATTTTCTTAATTCAATTGACATGCTTTATGCAAACCTCAATTTTACAGAATCGTTTCCACTCTTGTCTCCCATTTTGGGATGCTCGTGAAACACTTCCCTTTATATCCACTTATACACACTTATAATAATCAATACTCGATTTAAAATTTTTATAACAACTTTTTATCAGAAAGAAATAGAAAATATTTAAGTATTCATATTTTAGATTTCATTTAACTAATTTTACAGTTTAGGAAAAAAATTTTATATCTCTCTTCAATTTATAAATGTGGGCATTTACAAAGGAGAGACAATTTTTAGATAACTACCCAGAATTTGCGATATTATTTATAAAATTTAATTACCGAATTAGTTTCAAAAGGGTTGGATGAATCCTTTATTTGGAAGAAAAGAATATTAACAATCTTTTTTTGTAATTTAATTACTCAAGGTTGTAATTGAAAATTTTGCACAATATGTTTCTTGTATTTTTTTTCTATGCCAAATGGAAATTACTAATAAATAGATCAATTGACACTCTAATTAAAAGATTTAATTTTTATCAAGATGGAAAGGATACCTTGTTTTAAAGATAATGAAAAGTAATTTCGAACATTCCAGTGTTTTATGCAAACACATAATTTACATGTGTTTTTGAAAATCTTTCAATAGCGACAATCAATAATAATAAAAGAAAAAGTGTTTTTTCTTTATATTGAAATAAAATTGACACATTTATATAAGCGACAGGAAATTGATGATCTGCGGTTTTTTTTAAGTTTATTTATGTATTTTACATAAAAAAAATTGAGAAATAGTGCATGAAATTTGCACTTCTCGATACGAAAATATTAACAATTTTAATCCATTTTTTTTGAACGCCACTTTTGTTCCCTATTGTAAAATTTCATAATTTTACTTTCGACAGCTTTTATATCTTTTTTCGTTGATACTCAATGTTTTTTTTAAATTAAGATTTAATTCCATTTTATTAAAAAGAAAAGTAATTTTTGAAAATTGTTCAATAATTATTTAATTTTATATTTCATATAATAAATGTTAAATTTTTATTTGAACAATTTTTATAAATTTCTCTCTAATAAAATGTTAGGTCTCTAAATCTGGATTTAATATTTATATTGAAAATAACGATTTTCTTTAAATTTAATTATTAAAATTAATATTTTACATATAAATGTGTTGTTTCTATGCTATTCACGTGAGAGACACTATAAATCTATATAAATTGATTTTTAAATTATATGTTGACATAAGCTCATTTAATATTTTCTTTCTTATAGAAAGAATAGTACAAAACCCTTTTATGTAAATCCATTTTTTGCCACTATTTAGATAATTTGTTTCTGAACTGAATCAATTCAAATTAGTATTATAAAATTTTAAATATTTTGGTGATTATATAAGAAAAAAATTTTTTTTCAGCATATAAATATTTGAGGTATATTTAGAAAATATATTTCTAAAAAAAAATTTTGTAACAAAACAAAATATTCTATTGGTATTTTTCATCAACAAAAATTTTTTTGTTTACTGTAATTTATTGGCATTTTGTTTTGTTTTTAAATACAACTTCGTTTAATTGGCAAAATTTTTTTTTCAATATTTCAACTAAATTGCTTGACTTAATTTCTGTTAAGCTTTAATAGTTAAAATAATAAAAACTTTTGTTCAAATTAAAACAATGTTTTTGTCAAGGTCTTTTATTTACAGGAAAAAAAATATTTTTGTTGGTATAAAAAATAAGGAGAAAATATTTTGTTACTTGTAAATGAAATATTTTTTTCGCAGCATATTTGAGATTAACTCTAGTTTTATTTGTCGACAACGGTCTTTGAAGAAAAGAAAAAAAAAGAAAGAAATCATGCTTGGTCGATATGAACTTGAGTTATCCTGGTTACCAACAATTTATTGAAATAGTTTTTTCAATTGAGTGATTTTTAAGTGACCTTTTTTTAAGTATAACAAATATACCCGTCAGAGAAATGACATTGATAAACTTTTTGTTCTATCAAATTAGTTTTAAGGTATTTTAAAACTGAATAAAACCCATAAAATACTGATTGAAAAATTTTTAGTTAGTCTAAAGCTAACGAAAACAAAAAAATCCCACTATTAGACTGTTTAAAAAACAGTCTATAAAAATTGCTTTAAAAAATATTTGTATTTCTTGATAAATTTTATATTCGCATACAAATATTGTGAATTTTTAATATCGGAAAATTTTTGCAATAGTAATGACCCATATTTTTTTTTTATCTAGACAATAATGATTGAATTCCTGTTTCTTTTAGGAATTATTGTTATATTAATCATTACATTATAAATAGATTTTGATCTGATTTTTATTGTGGTTTATCCAATTACACTGAAATGTGTTATAGGCCAATACTTTTTTTTCATTCATATCACAATTGCGTTTTTTATTAATCCATTTTTACTTAGGTTGTGCTATTTCCGTTTCATAAAAAAAATTGATCAAAGTATAAAAAAAAAATATTTTCTTAATCGCGATGTATGCTTTTATAATAAACATTTTCTCTGAACATGAAATAGAACAGCAACCCTTAAAAAGTCAACGGAATGAGTTAACTACTGTGAATGGTAGTTAATAAAACACAGAGGATTCAAAATGCAAAATTGGAATCAATGGCAACTACCAGCAGCTCCCGTGCCGGCAACGACAATGCCACAACCACCGGTTGGTTATCCTGCTCCTGCTCCAGGAGCAGATCCCATGGCTATGATGCAGTCTTATATGCAGTATTATAGCCAACCAGTAAGTAGTTTTTTTTTAATTTTCATTTTTCCCATTTCAAGTATTTTTTTCCAGTCATTTTAATTTTTTTTTTGGTCAAAATTTCCTTTTGTTAAAAAAAAACAGGCTTCGCACTCATCTAGTAAAACCTACTATTTACTACTTCTTTTTACGATTAGCTACTATTTGGATACTTCAAGAATTTATTTTCAAATATTTTAATAAAATTCTTCTTAGAAATAATTCAAAAATTTTTTATAAAATTCTTTGGAACAATAATCAATTATTTTCAATCTTTTTTGAAAATTTTTTTGCAAAAATTCAATTATTTTTACAAATTTAATTATTTTGAACAAAATTTTCCACAGGGATTCAATTATTTTCACAAATTTTAATAAAATTGTTAACAAAATTTCGATTATGTTAAAAAATTTTTCTATATTCAATGATTTTTAATATTTACTATGTAATTCAATTATTTCCATAAATTATAAAATTCTTTTTAGCAATTCAATTATAAATAATAAAATTCATCAAAGAATTTCAATTACTTTTAATACAATTTTTATTAAATTATTCGAAATAATTGAATTTTTTCTTTTAAATTTTAATAAAATGATTAAAAAAATTGTATTTACGAAATTTTTTAATAAAATCCTTGGCAAGAATTCAATATTTTCATAAATAATAAAATTCTTTTTAGGATTTCAATTGTAAATGATAAAATTCATCAAAGAATTTCAATTATTTATAATACAATTTTTAATAAATTATTCGAAATAATTGAATTATTCCTCTAAATTTTCATAAAATGATTCAAAAAAATTCTATTAACAAAATTTTTTTAATAAAATTTCTTCGCATGAATTTAATTATTTTCATAAATAATAAAATTCTTCACAGGATTTCAATTATATTAAATACAATTTTAAATAAATTGATTGAAAAATGTAATTATGTATTTTTCAAAAGTTTGATAAAATTCTTCGAAAGAAATCAATTATTTTCAAAAATTTTGATAAAATTCTGTACAAGTATTCAATTTTAAAAAATAATTAATTATTCAATCAATTACTTACTTTTGTACTTTAATAATTGAATTCTCGTAAAACTTTCTAAAAAGAATTGATTCAAAATTTAAAAAAATTAGTCTTTTGACAAAATTTTAATTAAAATTTTTGAATTATACTTAAATTCTCGTAAAAAATTAAAAATATTTATTTACATTTCCAATTAATTTAAATTTAATTGAAATTTAATTAACATAAGTTTTATATTTTAAAAAATCTATTTATTTACTTTTAAACAGTACCTATTTTTAAATATTATCGAATTTTTGAAGAATTCTAACTATAAAAGTTTGGAAAATTATTGAATTTTATAAAAATTTAGAATTAAAATTATTACCAGAACTGGAAAGAAAGAGGATATTTTTTATTGAAATCAGGAAATGTCACCGAAATCCAAATTCAAATTTTGGTAATTTTTGTGTATCGACGAAAAAAAGTTTTCTAGTTGTCAAATTTAATTTTTCGACGAATACTTTTTACTACTTTTTTCAGTTTTAAAACTACTTTTTAATATTTATTTTAAAATTTTGTGATGTAATATTTATTTTCTATATATTTAGTTTCAATATTTGTTTTCCATGTTTATTTTTGAAATTCATTTTCAATTGGAATTCTTTTATTTATAAATTCTTTGTTAATAAATTTTAATCAGCCTCCAAGTGGTTATACGTCTGAACAATGGTCAGCAGCGCAACAACAAAATTGGGCTCAGTGGCAACAGTGGCAGCAGCAATATCAGCAATGGCAAGCTCAATATGGAGAAAAGGTATTAATGAAATTTAAAAAGGAAAAAATTCCCTTCTTAATATCTAAAAGAATTTTTATATTTCTACGAAACGTGAACTTTTTGAATAGTTTATTAGAATTTTTATTTGTCGAACAAATTTAATTTCAAGCTTTTGTATAATTATACCTTATTATTAAGTACGCAGTTTTTCTAAGTATATTAAATTGAGATATCTCAATTTGATATCCTTAGAAAAACTGTGTAAATATTAAATAAATATTAAATTTGTACGTACTTTTTTTTAAATTATCTGAATTAGAAAAAAATTTACTTTTGATGTAATTTAAAAGTAATTTAATTTGTTTACTTGAATTTTGTTTCAGTATCAAGAAACAATGAAGCAGTATGCAGCAACAAATATGTCGAATTCTACTAGACAAGCGCCACCTTTGCCAGCATCTCAGCCACCTTTGCCAAGAGATGAAAATTCCAAGCCCCCATTACCACCTGACAATTCAAATCAATATCAATATTCATCAATACCACCTCCTCATCAAAATAATTTACCTCTATTCCCATCGAAAGTTGAAAATTCACAGAGTCAAGGCACTAATCCACCATTACCTTCCCAACCACCTTTGCCAACACAAACAAGTGACTCGAGTCTATTAGGTAAACAGAGTAATACTAATAATGATAATTCAAATTCAGAACCTAGTGCAAAAAAGCAAAAAATCGAAGACGAAGAATTAAGTGAAGCCGAAAAAACATTTGATTCTCAGTTTAAACAGTGGGAAGAAAAATTTAATACGTGGAAACAACAAAATGCCAATCATCCCGATAAGGTAGGTACACTTCAAATTATCATAATATTTAAATAAAAATTCCTTTTTTTAATCAATAGTAAAAAAAATTACTCTTTTTGAACTTTGGATTAATAACGAATTTTTTCCCCCTTACAGTCTCAATATCAACAATACGAAGCAAAATGGACCTCGTGGAGGGAGAAATTAATCGAACGCCGTGAACAAATGCGACGAAAACGCGAACAACAGAAACAAATGGCACTGAAAGCAGAGGCAGAGAAGAAAAAGGATTTACCCGGTGGTGATAAAATTCTCAACATTCTATCGAACACGGAAAATCAGGGTCTAATAAACAATCTCCTGGGAATTGGTAAAACACTCGGCCTAACTGGTAAGCAGGAAGTGACAGCATCGCCACCGCCACCACCGCCGAATAACGAGAAAGTAGTTCCAACCCAGGCGCCAACAGTCGCACCGACACAATCAACATCAATGGCACCACCGACAATGACCGCCGAAATGAATCAAGCAGCCTGGGCCGCACAGCAATGGGCCGCTCAATACAATCCCGGAGTACAAAATTACCAAAACTATCAGCCATTAATGGGAGCGGCGCCACCGAATCTCTATTCACAACCACCGCCAAGTTTTGCGAATGCACCCCCGAATTATTCAACGGCACCGCCGAGTTTTCCACCTGCGGGAGGGAATATCCCCGGTTCTATGAACATGGCCGGTCATCCAAATATGAGCGGACCACCGCCGAATATGTCCTCTAATTTAGGGGGACCAGGGAATATGTCTTCTAATATTGGCGGACCACCGAATTTGAATTCTAATTTAGGGGGACCACCGAATATGTCCTCCAATTTAGGAGGATCAAATTTAGGAGGACTAAATTTAGGAGGACCAAATTTAGGAGGGCCAAATATGGGAGGACCGAATATGGGAGGACCAAATATGGGGGGACCACCGAACATGAGTGGTCCGCCGCCAAACATCGCAGGACCCCCCTCGAATATGAGTGGTCCACCTCCGAACCTCGGGGGACCACCGCCGAATTTTTCCCTCCCACCTCCTGGTTTCAATACACCCGACCGACAGTCAACCTCCTTCGGTCCATCCGGAGATGATAAAAATTTCCCCATGAATCAAAGACCACCCTTCGCACCTCAAGGTAGATTCAATCCCGATAATCGTGAATTTAACGGTCCTCTACGCGATCAGTCCGCCAATAATTCATTCAACAACGATTCTTTCAATAAAAGTGGTACATTCAATGACAGTATGAACGAAAATGATCGTTTCGGTCCAAATAGCAATAATAATAATCGTTTTCCACCCAAGAATGATCGTTTCGCTCAAAATCGTTTTGGTTCCCAAAATGATCAACAATTTCCCTTCAATGATCGCTTTGATTCGAATGATTCGTTTCAGAATGATAATTTCAATAAACGTGATAACTTTGGAAATAATAGAAATTTCGAGTCGGCTGCGAAAAATACAATGCCACCAGAATTGAAAAAATTGATGGAGAAGAGAAAGGCGGCGATGGACGCTTTTAAGCCGAGTAGTAATTCATTTTTCACCTCGAATACAAGTTTTGAAGTTGGATCACTTCGTGAGAGTTTCAAGAAGATTTCGGGTGATTCGCCTTTCTTGAAGAAACGACAAGAGGAGGGGAAGGACTCCGAACAGGATAATAACGATTCCGAACCGAAATTCGAGCAGTCTTTCGATTTTGCTCCCCGTACTGGTGGGGGCAATAATTTCGGTCCTCGCGGAATGTTCGGTCCTCGTAACTTTGGACCACGAGGTCCAAGGGACTTTGGACCGAGAGGTTCGGAGTTTGGACCAAGAGGTCCGGACTTTGGTCCTAGGGGTCCGGATTTCAGTCCTCGTGGAAGATTACCAGGTCCCGATGGTTGGCAGAGAATGCCATTTAACTTTGGGGAAGGGAAGACTTTTGTCGAACCACCGGTTGAAGAATTGAAACCACCGGAAGATTTTCCGATACAAATTATCGAGAATACGGAAACTTCGGCTGCGGTCGATCCCAATGAGGTGACGATTATCGAAAATGCGTCTCAGGAGGAAGTTACGATTATCGAGGAAATACCGAAGACAATACCCCCTCTGGAGCAACCGCTCTGGATGACCGCCGCCCTGGACGAAACAGAAGTTAAAGAAATTCCCATAAATACTCCAAACGATGTTCCACCGATTCAAGAGGAGAATTCAAACAAGGAGAGCGCTCCAATCACAAAGTCGAACGATCTTCCATTCATGGGCGAAAACGATCCGAAACCTGAAGACCTGAATATGGAACCACCACCGGATTTACCGAATCTAGGTCCTATTATTCAAAATCCTCAGTTTGAGGGCCCACCACCAAATTCGGAATTTCCTCCGAATTTCAATCAATTCGGACCTAGAGGACCCCTTCTGCCTTTTGGACCACGAGGGCCAATGTTTCCTCCACGCGGTCCCGGTGACAATTCCTTCCCGCCTTTTGGACCCAGAGGACCGGGCGATTTCAACAATATGCGACCTTTCAATAATCGAGCGATGGGGCCAGGCGACTTTAGACCCCAAGGACGATTCGACGCAAGCTTCGGTCCTAGATTCAACAATTTTCAGCAAAGGATCGAAGAACCTGTTGGTGATAGTCAAAAATCGATTCCTTCGCTAATGTCCATGAAGTTCGAACCTCCGAAAACTTTGCTAAAACCCCCGGAGATTAATTCGCCGTTCGATCCACCGAAAATTAATCCCGACGACGAGAACCGGGATTCTCCAAATTTTGGAGCCAAAGGTGCGAAATTGCCAGACTGGAAACCTTTCGGTCAAAATATGGAGCGTGATTCGAATCAAGGGCCGAATCAAGGTCCCTATCAAGGACCAAACCAAGGACCGAATCAAGGAATGAATCAAGGACCGAATCAAGGATTGAATCAAGGACCGAATCAAGGTCCCTATCAAGGACCAAACCAAGGACCGAATCAAGGAATGAATCAAGGACCGAATCAAGGTCCGTATCAAGGACCGAATCAAGGACCCTATCAAGGACCAAACCAAGGACCGAATCAAAGAATCCCTCCCAATCAAGGTATGGGACCGAATCAAAGAATGCCGTTTCAAAATACCGACTCGAATGAGCCGGTAATTTTCGAAAATGACGATCGCGAGAGAAATGATGGAGGAAATGAAATGGAACAGTCATTAAATAATCCAGAATTGGAAAATAAACAACAATTTGAGAGATCACAATCGCCATTCACTGGAGGACCACCAGCTTTCAATCAAAATCGTGGAAGACGACCAGAACCGGAATTTTGCATCGAGAGGCAATTTAATTACAATCATGGTGGTCGAATGCCGGAGAAACAATTCACGGACTATGTGGCACCGAAAGTAATTGACTATAATCACTTGAAACGTACAATGGTACACGACTATTTAACACCAGTGCAATCGTTTGATTACGCTCACGGTAATTTACATCCCGATGTGCCGGAACATGAAATTAGTGGACGAAGAGATTTCACCAGATGGGAAGAAACGGAACAAAATTTACAGGAATATTCCGAGCAGATGAAAACCTACGAACAGGATTATCAGTGGAAGCGTATTGATCGATTGAGGAGTGATGATATTTCCGAACATGATGAGAAATCGTTCAAGAGAAATAGGGACGAGTATAGAAAGGATTACAAGAAGGAGAGTGATATCAAGAGGGATCGTGATCGAAGAGATCGAAGAGATGACTACAGGAAGGATAATGATCGTCGTAGGGATTCGGATTATAGAAAAGATCGAAAGGAGTCGGATTATAGGAAAGATTTGGATCATCGTAAAGATTCGGATCATCGTAAGGATTCTGATCATAGAAGAGATTTCGATCGTCGTAAGGATTCGGACTTTCGAAGGGATTCGGATCATAGAAAAGATTCTGATTATAGAAAGGAGTCGGATCATAGGAGAGATTTGGATCATAGAAAAGATTCGGACTTTCGAAGGGATTCGGATCATAGAAAGGAGTTTGATCATAAGAAAGATTTGGAGAATAGAAAGGAGTTTGATAATAAGAAGGAGGAGAGTAAAAAGGATTCTGATTTTAGAAAAGATGCGGATCATCGAAAGGAAATTGATGAGAGATTTGATATTGATGATAGATTGGATACTTTTGAGAGTAGTGATGCTAATCAACAAATTGAGGGCGATATGCAAACTGGTGCCGCACAGGAGGTGCAGGACTTCACGCAAGATGTGGATTTTAGAAAGGATAATCTTGACTGGGGTGATGAAGATTGGGGCCTTGAACGTGATATCAATTCTGGTGAGTAGAAAATAAAATTATTATTATTATTATGTTTTTTTATCTTCTGAAGTGTGCTATTCAAGAAAATTTCTGGGAAAATAAAAAATTCAAGTTTTCTAATTGAGCAATTCTACGTGAACTGATAAAATAAGAAAAATCAGAATTAACTAATTAAATATTATTATATTCAAAATTTTTATAAAATTCTTCCCAAGAATTCAATTATTTTCAACAATTTTAATCATAATTTTTTTTCGAAATTCAATTATTTTCCGAAATAATAAACTTCTTCTCAAGTATTCAATTATTTTTATAAATAATAAATTTCTTCGGAGCAAATCAATTATTATTTATTATTTAAAAAAATAATGAAATTCTTTAAAAGAATTCAATTAATTTCACAAATTTTAATAAATTCTTTGAATCAATTCAATTATTCGCAAGAATTCAATTATTTTCAAATGTAATAAAATTCTTTGCAAAAATTCAATTATTTTTAGAAATAATAAAATTCTTCGCAAGAATTCAATTATTTTTTAAATAAAAAAAATATTCGCAGAATTTGAATCATTTTAAAAAAATATTATAATTCTTCTCAAGAATTTAATTATTCTAAAAAGTAATAAAATTTTTCGCAGGAATTAAATTATTTTTTAAATAATAAAATTATTTGGAGAAATTCAATTATTTTCAAAAATAATCAAATTCTTTGCATAAATTCAATTATATTTACAAATTTTAATTAAATTCTTCAATTATTTTCAAAAATAGTAATTAAATTCTTCAAAAGAATTAAATTATTTTTGTAAACAATAAAATTATTAGCAGAAATTTATGTATTTTTAAAAATATTAATAAAATACTTCAAAATTATTTAATTAATTTCACAAATTTTAATAAAATTATTCACAAGAATTTAATTATTTTCAAGAATAATAAAATTCTTCGTAAGAATTCAATTATTTTCAGAAATAATTAAATTTTTTGCAGTAATTGAATTATTTTTAGAAATTTTAATTAAATTCTTTAAAAAATTAGATTATTTTTAAAAATGTGTATAAAATTATTGTCAGAAATTTAATTATTTTTACGAATTTTAACAAAAATTCTCGAAATTATTCAATTATTTTCAAAGAATTTGTTAAAATTTGTTTATAAGAATTCAATTTTATTTTCAATACAATTCTCATTGAATTTCTGGAAACAATTGAATTATTTTTAAGAATTTTAATAAGATTGTGTTTATTGAAACTATTGAATTATTTTTACAAATTTGAATAAAATCCTCTGCAAGAATTAAATTAATTCAGATTAAAACAAATGTGGTTTGAAATTTCTAAGAAATCATTTTTAATTCTACATAAAACTAGAAAGACAATAAAATAAATAAAATTAAGTTTCTATTATAAAATAAAATAAATTGTTTTTATTTAAATATTTTTTTATATATATTATAATTATTTTCCATTAATAAAAATTATTTATTAATAAAGAATGGAAAGAATCTTAGCTTTCGAATGAAAATGATAAAAAGAATGGAAAAAGGTAGTTTTTGTAAAAGTCGAAAAATAAGGTTTTTTTTTAAAAAAGAGATTAAAACCTTTTTTGGGATAAAAGATTTCACGTTAAATTGCACAATTAAAGAATCTCCATAAAAATTTTTTTTCAAATTTTATTTAAGCATAATATATTTAATATTTATTCCTGTTTAATTCAATTAATTTTTTTAATTCATTTCAAGGAAAAAATGTTTTAACTATTTTAATTTTCACAGGGAAAAATCCGGACGCCGATGATAGAAATTTAAAGGAATCTGATAAAAATGAAAATGAAAGGTAACTATCTATTGTCGATTTTTTTTCTTTTGTGTAAAATTAAAATTTTCCAAATATATTTCCCATATGTACAATTTTGAATTGACATTAAATTGTTATAATTGAATGTTCTTTGTGCACTTTAATTTTTTTTAAGGAATTAAAATATTAAAGAAGCGAAAAAGAAAAATTAATACAAAATTCGTTTGTGTATTAAAAAAAAATTTTATCCTTCTTAAAAAAATCAAGAATGTTGCTAACGGAGATAATTGAGAATATAGATAAAATAGAAAATAGAAAAAAACAGAAGATTATCCATATATAAAAAAATTTCCCAAGATTATTATGAAAAATGATTTTTTTAAAAAAAAAGTGTACATTTTATTAGATCATCGGAGTTTAATAGCTGGCAGGACAGTCCGAGCAAGAAAACCTCAGACACTTCATTGGTGGATTCCAGGTACGCTTTTTTGTGTATTGTATATTTAAAGAAAAAGAAAAATTATTCTCAAGAATATTTTTTAAGCGTTAAAATTAATTTTTAATTCAATTGAATTAACACAACATGGATACTCAGATAAATGAGTATATAATTTATGCTTTACTTAAAATTTACGACAAATTTTTCCTGCAAAAAATATGAATTTGTATTATTTGTATTTTGATAAGCCCCCAAGAAATGGAAAAAAGAATTTTTCTCCCACTTTTTGCCTCCTCACTCCATCCATTTGCGGATGTTTGAATTTTGTTTTTAATGAAATTCAAGTTTTTGAAAAAAACGATAATAATAGTTTAGTTGATTGATTTTAAGTAAATTATTTTATTTATGCTTTTAAGGTTCGTTTCTAAAAATAAGAAGTTTTTCTTACCTTTACTTCAAGCGAAATATAATTGTTTACTTAAGATAAGAAAACTAAACACATGACACTTTGCTTGAAATTTTTACAAGAAATTACCGAGACATTTTCATGTAAAGAAAAATTAAATTTTTTTAATTATAATGATAATAAATTAAGAAAAAAAATTTTTAATATCTCTTAATGTGAAATTGCTCCTTCGTAGATTATTGATTTCACAAAAGTTTCAAGTAAAAATTCGGCGAAACAATTTTTTTAAAAGAAAGTGAAATTTTTTCTCTCCTTGAAAAATTTCTTACCCAAAATATTTTCTTAATTCTTAAAATTTGACCCGAAATTTTACTGTATATTATCCTTCTATGAAAATATTTAAATTGTCCTTAAAAGAAACGAAAACCTGATTTTTTATAGGAAAAATACGAAAATTTGCTTTTTATCGTAAAAGAAGCGATAAAATTGTAAGAAAATCCAGAAAAAAGTGCAATTTGTCTCATATTTTACAAATATGCATTTTAATTCCTTTTTTTAATTACCAAAATGAACAAACAAAAATCGAAAATTGAACAAATTCTCTTGACCCTTAAATTGGCTAACAAAGACAATTGTCTTTTATTCCCGTTAGCTTTGAATTTTCAATTTAAAAAAAAAAGAAAAAAACGCGCAAAGCGCGACATTAATGAACAAGACAAAATTTGACTTAAAAGTCAGAAAATTTTCTGATTCATCAATTTATTATATTAACCATATTGCAAAAACCGACATAATTAAGTAGCTCTTACATTATATAGTATCTTAATATGTAATAGTGCTCAAGAATTTTTGTTGAGCTTTCCGCGAATTTACACAATATCAAAATAATTAAATTTTTTTTCTGTTTTTGTATTCAATAATGTGAATTTACCTAATTATTAATATTATGTTTAATTTAAAGAAAAAGAAATCGAAGCAAACAAGTGGAGTAAAAAAAATGGCACTATTTTGTTACAGCAGTCAAGATGTCAAGAAAATTACATCAGATAGTCAAAGTAAGACACTTGAGCTACCGAAAATACCAACATTCACGGTTCTCGAAGATATACTGTACCAACCAGGACGTCAGAACAGACCACCAAAAATAGTTATTATTTTAAGAGGGCCACCTGGCAGCGGAAAATCGTTTCTCGCAAAACTTATTAAGGTTCATTTTTTTGTTTAATTAAGGAAAATTTTATAAGAAATTATTTTTATTCTCAATTTGATTCTCAAAATCGTATTTTAATTCTACTTAATTTTAATTCTACCTATTTTAATTATACTAATTAATTTATTTATACTAATTGCATAATTTCTGTTATTTAGGACAAAGAAGTGGAACAAGGAGGGTCGGCACCACGAATTTTAAGCATCGATGATTATTTCCTTGTCGAAAAGGAAAGAGAGACTAAAGATGATAATGGAAAGAAAATAGTAATAAAGGTAAAATACACATTTGAATATATTAATTAAAATGTGGAATAATTTCTTAGGATTTACGGTCATTTTATTTATTTTAATTTCAAAAATAATAAAATTCTTCATAAGAATTCAGTTATATTTATAAATTTTTATTCTTATTCACAAATTCATATTCTTTAGAAGAAATCAATTAATTTCAATGCAATATAAATTAAATTCCTCAAAGTATTCCATTAATTTTTAAAAAAATTTATAAAATTGATAGAAAGAATTCAATTATTTTCAAAAATTTAGACACTTTTACTTTCAATTTTAATTTTAACTAAATTCCTAGAAAGAATTTTATGGTTCTTCGAAATAATACAATTATTTTGAAAAATTTTAATACAATTTGTCTTAAAAATTGAATTATTTTTTGAATATTGAAATTTTTTGCAAGAATTAAATTATTTTTGAGAAGTAATAATATTCTTCACAGTAATTTAATTATTTTCACAAAATTTTCATGAAATTTATCGAAACAATTCAATTATTTACAAAAACGTTAATAAAAATTGTTCACAAGAATTCAATTATTTTCATAAATAATAAAATTCTTCATAGGAATTCAATTATTTTAAATAAAATTTTTATTAACATTTTTTTATAGAATTCAATTATTTTTTAAAATTTTTTTAAAATTGCTTGAAAGAATTCAATTATTTTCTGTATAATTGAAATTAATTTCCTCCAAGAAATTTCTCAAAAAAATTCAATTACTTTCAAAAATTTTGATAAAATTTGTTTATTTTGATTTTAATTATTTTCAATACATTTTTAATTAAATTTCTTGATTTTTTTTTGATTATTTTTAAAAATTTTGATGAAATTCTTGGAAATAATTCAATTTTTTTTGTAGATTATAAAATTCTTGGAAGGATTTCAATTATTTTTAATACAATTTTATCAAAATTTCTTTATAGAATTCAATTATTTTAAAAAAATTTAAAGAAATTTTTTGAAGTAATTAAATTATTTTCATAAATTTTAATAAAGTTCTTCGCAAGAATAATTGAAATATTTTCATGGATTATAAAATTCTTGGAAGGAATTCAATTATTTTCAATACAATTTTATCGAAATTTATTTATAGAATTCAATTATTTTTAAAAATTTTAAAGAAATTCTTTGACAAATTTCAATTATTTTCAGTAGAATTTTAATTAAATTCGTCCAAATAATTTAAACTGTCTTCGAAACAATTGGATTTTTACTTTTTTAGATATTTTACTATTTTTGTAAATAATAACGTCCTTGGCAGGAATTCAATTATTTTTAATACAATTTAAATAAAATTTCTCAAAAATATTCAATTTAAAATTTTGGTAAAATTTGTTTATTAGAATTTAATTATTTTTAATACATTTTTTAATGAATTTATTGAAAGAATTTAATTATTTTTAAAAATTTTAATGAAATTCTTCGACATAATTCAATTATTTAATTTTATTTTAATTAATAAATTTTTAATAAAATTGGGCACAAGAATTGTACTATTTTCATAAGTTATAAAATTCTTTGAAAGAATTCAGTTATTTTTAAAAATTCCAGTAAAATTTCTTGAAAGAATTAAATTATTTTGAAAAACTTTGTTAAAATACTTTAGAAGAATTCAATTATTTTCAGTGCTATTTTAATTAATAATAATTTTGAAACAGTTACTGTAGTAATTCTTATAAATTATTGAATTTCAAGAGGTTGAAAATTTGAAATTTTCGAAAATCTTTATTTCTACTTTCTAAATCTGAATTTTCGAAATTTCACTAATTCCCAGTGATTAGTATACCACAGATTCCAATTAGTGTAAATGTGATATTTGCGCATTGCGTATACACGCTAATTGTAATCTGCGGTGTATTTATCGCTTTTTCAAATTTAGAGAGTATGGAAAAATAATAATAATAATAATTAAATATTTATCTAAAAATAACTATTGACATTTCAAATAATTTTTCTGAATAATAAATTAAAGAAATTAATAACTTAATAAATTAATCAACGTCAAGAATATATATTATTTAAATATTATTACAATTAAATTAAATTATTAAAATTAATCTTAATTTTTAAAATGAATGATTTACTTTATTTCCTGTAGGAAATGGTCTACGAATATGAAGAAGCTGTGGAATCGAGTTACCTTGCATCGCTGGTGAAAGCGTTCAAAAAGAACATAACGGATGGCTACTTTAGTTTTATTATTTTAGATTCGATTAATGAGAAAATATCCGATTACGATGATATGTGGAGTTTCGCTAAAACAAAAGGTTTCAAAGTGTTCGTCTGTGAAATGGAAATGGACGTTCAAGTTTGCCTGAAGAGAAATATTCACAATCGCTCCGAGGACGAGGTCAATAGAATAGTTGATTATTTTGAACCAACGCCGAAGCATCATCAGAAATTGGACACAAGTACTTTCTTGCAAGAAGCAGCCATTGAGGATGTTCAAATGGAAGATGTTCAAAATTTGGAGAAACCAGCTCAAGGCAGTGAGGACAGTCAGGATAGTCAGGAAGATCAAGGATTGGTAAATGTCTTTATTGCTATACATTTTATTTCTTTTTGATACATTTTACTCTCTAATTAAATCCTACTAATTCAAATTAATAATTTGAAAATTTCCACTAATTTCTAGTAAAATTTTACTATTTTATTAATTTTATAATTATCAAAGAAGTTTTAAATTTCTTACAAATAGCGGATAATAGTGGACAATAAAACTAGTAGATTTAGTAGAAAATTTATTAATTTAAATTAGAGGAAGACTTTTCACTAATTTAAATTTAGAGAGTATTATGAGAGATTTTAATTAATATTAAAGTCAGCGATTTATTAATTAAAAAATAACAATTGTATCATTTCACAGGGGGTTAGCAAATGGGAGCGAATGGAAGCAGAAAATAAATTAGGTCACTATTTCTTTTTTATTTATTCGAAGTGCTTTATAAATTTTGCTTGAAAATAATAGTGAAATTAATTGAATTTTTCTTCTTCGTTTGTACGCAGATCGATTGGACGGTTTAGCCAAAAAGAAACACGAGGGAAAGCCACAAACAATGGAAGATTTTCTTCAAGTGCCAGATTATTACAATATGGAGGATAATTCTGGCAAAAAGAGGGTACGTACTTTTTTTCATTCTCATTTTCAATTATTATTCTATTATTTTTTATTGGCATCTTTTTCCATTTTTTTAAAATAATAAGTTATAAATATTGAATTTTAAGTTACTATTAGGAAAAATATCAATAAAAGATGCGATTATCAAAAAAGAGAAAATAAAAATTTTTGTTTTTAAAATTTACAGGTGAGATGGGCAGATTTAGAAGAACGGAAAGAGCAAGAAAAAATGAGAGCTGTAGGCTTCGTAGTCGGTCATACAAATTGGAATCGAATGATGGATCCAACAAAAGGAGAGAGTGCACTAACGAGAACAAAATATATATGACCGAAGTTTTATTCTAAAAAACATGGAAATCCACGTTGGAATTAATATTAAATTTCATTTGGTACTTTGTTTATAATATTGAGAAATATCAAATTATAAATGAAATCGATGTTACCAAACAATTAAAAAATTTTAAGAAAAAGAAGAAGTAGAAGAAGAACAACAACAACAACAAAAGAAGAAGATGAAGAAGAAGAAGAATTAGAAGCAAAAGAAGAAAGAAGAAAAGTATCACTGAAATTTTGTGAATAGACTTTAAAAACCCAACGGACTGACAATTTTTTTTTAATCAACTGTATTTCACAGTTAAAAGCTATACGTAGCTTCAAATATTGATTTAAAATAAAAAAAGAAGTTTTTTTTTCTTTGAATTGTAGAAATAATTCACGAAATCTCGATCAAGTACTGTTATTTTAGAATAATAATAATAGTAATGAAAATTACTAAACTATTGTATATTGCATTGTAGAATTTTTGAAAAAATAAGAAAATTTCATATAAAATAAAATTATTTTTCATGTTCTTTCTCTGTGGAAAAAAATTTAATGTTAATAGTTATTTACTTACTTTTTTTTAGAAATGATATTACTTATGTAAACGTTAAATTGAAAACAAATGTTTCAGATTTATTGTGCACTATTTTATAAATTTATTTAGAAAAAAAAATGGAAAGAAAGAAAGAACATCTTCAGAAACAATTGTTTAACACATTTACATGTATAGGTATGTAAAATGTAATTACTTTGTGTACTTGAACACGTTCAACTTTGTAAGACATGATTGTAATTTAGACTTAATTTATAAAGTCATTTTAAACGATTAAATTGAATTTGTGTTGTTAAATTATTAATTACCTGAAATTTTTACAGTTTGGGAAAAATTAAATTAAATTGAAAATTAAAAAAAGTTAAATTAGAATTAAATTGAAAAAACTCAAGTTTTTTTGAAAATTAGTAATTATAATAATAAAAAAAATAATTATTAATCAAAGGAGAGAGAAAATCATTACTTCATGAATATTAATTTTAATATTATTTTAATAATAATATTATATTTAATATTAATAATATTATGTTTAATATCAATAATATTAATATTTATCATATTACTAATTTTATTAATATTAATATTATTAGTTAATATTATTTTTAATAATAATTAATTCATTAATTTTTGTAAATTAATAATTTACATTTTGTAATACAAAAGTTTTGATTTCAAATTTTTGAATTTTGAAAACTACAGTGTTGCCAACTTCTTAAAAATTAATCGTTTGTCGTCTGCTATAATAGCATACACAGTTTTAACTTTCAAGTGCGCGTAATTATTGTTGATTATTACAAACATTTTGTATTCTTTTATTAATAGCAGGTGTTTTAATTACATTTTTACTATCTAGAGATGTAAATTAGAGTCTAAAAAGTAAACAATCCGTTATTTCTATGTTCAAAATATTAGAAAACTAAGTGTACAATTTTGCACCGATCGTCCGCAATTAAAGTAGTAAAAGTACATAGAATTTAATAATTTCTACAGTTAAATTCTGTAAAAGGATTATTATTTTTATAGTGTGCAGGTATGTGATCTTTATTCTTTAAAGATTTTATAAAAAATCTATTAAATTAATCTTCTTTCCCAGTTTCGTGGTTCAAGCATGATTTTCGAACATAACCTCAAAAAATAAAATATTCATAAATTCATAACAATAATAGCGATAATAAACTATAATAAATAATATGTATAGTCAAGATCAGGAAGTTTTATAATAATTAAATTTGTTTTTTAGATTTACAAATAAAAATGGCTTCGGCATGTTTGATTATAAGTCGAGGAATTTCTACATCAAGTGCAAACTATGGAAAACGTAATTTCCGAAAATTTATGCTTTACGGTAAAAGAGGATCAAGATTTCACAGAGAACGTGAAGCAGGTCCAAATCCAGAACTCCCACTTTATAGTAAGTTGTATTTTCTTTGTTTTTTTTATAATTTAAGAGAAAAAGTTTTCTAAAGTTTTGAACTTTCGAAAAGAACGAAATATTTTTTTGTGCTCCAATATTTTTAAAAAGTACTAAACTGAAATGGAAAAATATTGTAATTGATTGTTTATTTAGTTAAAAATGATTTTTTAATTATAAAAAACATTATTTTTTGAATAAAATTCGTAAAAGAAGTGATAAAAATATTCAAACGTTCGAAACTTTAGAGACAAAAACTAATATTATTAAGAAGAATATGATAATGTTAATTAGCGATTTTATTTCTAAAATGGTAACAAATTTTCCGTCTGTTTTTAACCCGCGGACAAATTAATTCTCAAAATTTGGAAGAAATTTCTAACCAAAATTAATTTTTAAAAGACGAGATTAGTAATCAAAGATCTCTAAAAGTAAAAAAAAAAATTATTTTAATCTGAAAATTTGAAATAGAAATAAATAAAATTTGAAAACAATCGACTTAGGAATTTAATTAATAAAATATTTATAGCACGGGGAGTAAAACATTCTGGATATAGAAGTGGGACAAAGTACATTCCAGTTCCGGAAATGATACCAGAACTTATTGTTCCTGATTTAAAGGATTGTAATTTAAAGCCATATGTCACATATGAATCTGAAGACGTATATCAGAGTGAATTTACTGCCCAGGATTTATTTAATGCAGTATACTTAAATAAGATTGTAGACGATTATCATAACAAACAATTAGCTCCTGATGGTCAATCACTAAATCCAAGCAACGAGGAAAAACTCACAGCAGAGGAAGCAAAAAATAAAAGTTTAAAAACTGGTGCCGATATATTTCAAGTTGACAAACAGGAAGTTATTGACATTTACCAAAAAAGGATTCAAAACAGTTTACAAAAGGCAAAAGCTGATGCTGCTATAAAATTAAAAAATTAAGAGTAAAAATTAAGAGTTTTATATTATATAAAAGTCGTTGGCTAAACAACAATAGTAACTAATGAATAATATTCTTAAATAAAGTTTAGGTAAATATAGCTCTTTCTTAACTTTTTACGAATATTTCATTTCTGGAAAACTAGTTTTTTTTAGAAAACTTATTTCCATTTTGCAGATGTAAAGACATTCGCTAAATAGAATTTTTCGTCTCTCAAAACTTAATATAATCGAATAGAAATTTTCAGTCTTCACACTCATTAAAATTTCTAATAGAAAATTGTTCAAACAAAATTTAATTTTCTAAGATTTTCAGAAAAATTTATTCCCAAAAATTAAATTATTTTTTGTGATTAATAAAATTCTTCGCAGATAATTCAATTATTTTCAAAAATAATCAGATTCTCTATAGGAATTCAATTTTGTTTTCACAAATAAAATTTTTCACTAAAATTCAATTATTTTCAAAAATGTTAATAAAAATTGGCAAAAAATTCAATTATTAAAAAAAAAACACTTAAGAGTACTTTTTAAAAGAAATATATTATTTTTTTAAAAATAAAATAGATAAATATTGTAATAAAATTCTTCAAAAGAAGTCAAGTATTTTAAACAATTTCCATAGAATTTGTTTATAAAAATATAATTATTGTCATAAATTTTATAATTCGTCGAAAGAATACAATTACTTTCGAAATCTTCTATTTTATTACAAGTTTTCGAAATAATTCAATAATTAAATAAATTTTTATAAAATTCCCTGAAAAAAAATAATTTTAATAATGTTGTTTAAATTTTGTTCATTAGAATACAGTTTCAAAATACAATTGTAATTTAAATTCCTGGAAAGAATAGAATAATTATTTTTTAAATTTTGAGTAAAAAATTCAAAATTATTTAAAAATTTTACTTAAATTTTTTGTAAGAATTCGATTATTTACATAAATAATCAAATTTTTTACAGAAATGCAATAATTTAAAAAAATTTCATAAAATTCATTACGAGAATTCAATTATTTAGTTAAATATTGTTTTTAATATAATTTTAAATGAATTCTTCGAAAATTGCAATTATTCTTAAAAATTTTATTATAATTTTTGAAAAGAATTCAATTATTTTCAAAATTTTTGATAAATTTCTTTATAAGAATTTAAGAATTAAAAATAAGAAAAAGATTGAATTTTAAAAGAATTTCAGTTGTAATTTTTAGATATAGTTAAATTTCAAAACAGTTTTAAACTGAAATTATTAAAAATTTGACTTTCTTTGAAAAAATAAAAATTTAATTATTTATTTAAAAAAAAATGATTTTAGTTTTTAATAATTTTATTTAGAAATTATGAAAAAGAAATGAGTATTGGGAAACAATTTGAAAAATCGTAATTAAAATTTTTTGAAGATAATTAAATTTCTGTAAGTAATTTAAAAAGATTAAATTAAATTTCCAATTAATTGGAAGTTTTGTAAAATTTAATTGAAATAAATTTTATATTTTAAAGAATTTTTCTTTTACTTTTAAAAATTATTTTCGTATATTTTTAGAATTCTAAATGAAAAAATTTGGACAATAATTGAATTTTAGAAAAGTAGAATCAGAATAAAAAAAATGAATATTTTTGATGGAAATTAGGAAAAAGTCAGGAAAATACAGAATGAAGTTTTTGTAAGTTTTGTGAATCGATAAAAACTAGATTTTTAGACAATAAATTTTATTTTTCGATAGCCACTTTTTTTTACTATTTTTTTCAATATTAAAACTACTTTTTGCTACTGTTTCTAAAATGAATTAAATTGAGTGCGAAGTCTGAATTTTGATTTAAATCCATAAATTCAAATAATGAAAAGAGGCGATTTTAATTCATACAGATTTTATTTTTATTACGCTAAATCCACTTGTATACATCATTGACAGTCCTATAATTTACAAATAGTATTTATTTACTATCGTTCTTAATTATTTTTCTGTCCATTCTTTTTTTTACATTCTGATATGGTCGTTTCCCATTTTTCTTCATCTTCATCTTCTTCGTCTTCGTTTTCTTCTACTTCTCTCCTTCGTCTTTTAACATTGATAGCAAATAATTACTTTAAAAAATACATATGATTATTGACTACGCAATTTTTATGTTCAAGAAATAATTTTCTTACACATATTTTATACGAACATACCATGTACAAAAAGACAGTGATTTAAAGTAACAAATGCACCCATAAAAATCTTGCAGCACTCTTTTTGCTGATTGAGAAAAAAAATAACAATTAACATATTTTTTTTTCTTTTCTTCCATCAGTTTATAAAAAGAATTGGTAATTTAAATTATTCTTAGAATGCTATCATTCTAAAAAGGCAACGAAGGTTTGATTTTCTCCTATATAAGTAAAATTTCACATAATTAATTGACAAATTAAATTTATTTTGGGTTTGAAAGAAAAATATTCTCTGGAAATCTCGATGGAAATTTCGCTTCTTTTATTTCTATAGGTATAAATGTTCACAAAGTTCAGAATTTTCTTTTCACTTTTTTTTAAGTTATTTTTTGAAAATAAAAAAGCAGAAAGAAAATTTTTATGAACTTTTGTCGAACTTCTAAATAAAACTTAATCTAAATTTTAGTTTTTTGTTCTGTTTCCTTCAAACATCATTTTTTTTTTCGTTTCACGATGATAATAGAATTTTTTCGGTTTCATATTATTTTGTAAAAATATTTCTCACAGTATTGTCCAAGTGTCGAGGGCTTTTTAGTTATGAAGAGTTGACCTTTAAAAATATTTCACAAATAATTGATTTTTTTTGGTTATTGAAGAGTTTTTTTATTTTGCCTGTAGTGAGAATGATAGATTCATCGAGATTTAAGCTTAAACTTATTATCTATTGATGCGTTTATCAAAAAGATTCTTGAGCGAAGTTTGATTGTTTTTTTTCTTTATTAATTTGTTTTTATTTCTTTCATGATGGGTAAAAAATTCTGGAGAATTCGAATATGGTAGTCGTTGTTATAGTTTATGTTTTGTGGCCGGTAAATTGCTTTCTAATACAACTATCGACCTACATTTTACAATTTATATTTTTATCAACTATTCGTATGTATAGAAAGAAGTGACGTCTTCAGTGTTTTTTTTTCGAGTTCGTAAATTCTAACACTGTAATAAGTATATGTACCTTGTTTTTTTTTGGTTTCAAATTATTCATCGATTGTCCATCTTCTATAAACGTTTTTTTTTAATAGTTTTCAGTTAGTTTTTCTTTTCATTTAAATTTATAAATTCAACGATTTTTTTATTGTTCTCACTATTTGTTTTTTAACCAACTAGGGCCGGCTCAATTCCATAAGGCAGCGAGTTTTGTAAACTTTTCAGGGTGAATGTATAAAAAGATGGAAAATCCAATCGTTGGTTTGAAAATTTGCAAAAATGGTGAAAATTATACTAAGTTTCGATTAAGTTTGTTCTAATTGTTTTATTTTTCTTGAAATAATATTTCGTTAATTCTATTATTTCTATTAATCCATTTTTCGTTCGTTTTAAATTCTCATGGAAATAATTGGACTATTTAAGCATAATTGACTATTAGAGAATATTTTATAATTGCGAATTATTTCTTCACTAATCACAATTGATGAAAAAAGGTTTTTTTTTTTTAATGTAGATTTTTCGATTATTGTAGAAAAATTCCAATAAATTCCATTTAGTCCTTATTCTCGCTTTTTTTAAGTCTTTTTCTTCGGGAATAAATATTCTATTTTACATTTATCAAAAAGTGGCAATTTTTTTTTGAGCCGGCTCTATATATTCTTTTTAATAGACATGATGTTTGTATTATTTTATTCTAAGAATGATTTTTAATATTGATTAGTATTTCATAAAACAGTAAAAAAAATTTAAAGAACGCAACACTTCTTCCTTCTTCGCTAAATTTCAATAGAATCAGATAGTCCTTGGATAATTCGTGACAAAAATTAATATTTTTTTTGTAATTTTTTATTATATAAAGTTATATATTCGATTATTTAACTTTATATTTATATTTCTTTTTTTATTATTATTTAACTACTTTCCAGCTATCTGATTTTATTGAAAGACTATTTTTTTTTAATCTTTTTTATATTTTGCATCAACTACTTTTTTTTAAAGACTAATTGCAACTTTTATTATCATCATTAAATATTTGGACACTATTATTAAGAGTGGAAGAGACACGACGAAGTTTATTTATTTATTTCTTTTTTTTTGTACGTATCATTAGGCGATCGATGTATTTTTTATTTTAATAACAATTTTTTTTTGTTTCCACTCTTTTATCGTATTTTGTGACGTGAGTTTCATTCAAATATGTACCTTTTTTTTAAGATCCTACATTCGCAGCCAGAATCACTGCGTTGATAAATTCTTGAAACAACTATTCGTAACAATAACTATTCGAGCTTTGAGCACAAATTTTCTATATAAATATTTACAAATTGTGGCAGTCGATAAAAATTAAAGATGAGCAGAAAGAATTTTTTTTCCCCTCCATTTTCTGACAAAATTTTCACTCATCTTTGAATTTAATACAAAAAGAAAAAAAAATGCAGAGATTGGACTAGAATGTTGGACTTTATCTGAACTTAATTCTCGATTATATAACGAGATCAACCCTCACAATTCCAGGTTCTTATAACACTACCACTAAAAGCGCAATAATTAATAATACAAAATAGAACACTAGAAAATGAGACTCACGTCACTTTTGTTCTTTGACGATTTTTTTTTTTTTAATAGTTTTGGTGTTGCTTAATTAACATTATCAGTCTATCATAAAACTGTGGTATTCGATAGATATATGTTTGTTTGTATATATATATATCAGTCGTATTATAAGGCGTACGTGCTACCTTTCGAGACGCTGCATTATTCATTAATTATGATTATTGTTTTTCTTATTAATTATATAATTAACGTCAATAAACAACACAATTTAATCGCGACCCGATATTGGACGACTTGAAATTACTCAATATTTGCTCTTTACTGACAATTTTTTTTAACAAATAATCTAAGAATCTAAAAATGAATATTACGATATTATTAATTTCAATTTTAATAATATCGAATATTACGAAAAGAAAAAAATTCCCTTTTTAATTTGATTTTCATCTTAAATGCACCTTTTTTTCAGTGAAATTCTAGAAAAAAATTGTACTTCAAGACACTATTTTCCTTCTTGGGGAAAATTGTGCAAGAATTTTTTTAACAATTAGAAAATTTAAGAAAAAGTCTTTAAGAAATTTTTTCTTTTTAACATAATTTTCTCCACTTGAGGCGATTCATCCAATAGAATTTGCAAATAGAAAAACGACAATCAAATTTATCTTGTAGGTTTTAATTTTTTTTTCTTGAAAATTAATTTATTCTTACAAAAATTCTATTGATAATGAAAACTTAATTTCAAATATTACTTTGATATTTTCTAATTGAATTAATTCCTAGAAAAAAATCGACAATCTAAAAATTTATTTTGTAGGTTTTAAATATTTTTCTTGAAAATTAATTTATTCTTCCAAAAAATTCTATTGATAATAAGAATTAAATTTTTAAATGTCACTTTTCTATTTTGGGGAAAAATTAATTTCTAGAGAAAGAAATTTATTAATTTTCAAGAATAAAAAATTGACAAACAAATTTATTTTGTAGGTTTTAAATTTCTTTTCTTGAAAATTAATTTATTCTTCCGAAAACTCTATTGATAATAAAAATTTAATTTAAAATATTATTTTTATATTTTCTAGAAGAATTAATTTCTAGAAAAAAATCGACTATGTAAAAATTTATTTTGAAGGTTTTAAATTTCTTGAAAATTAATTTATTCTTCTAAAAAATTCTATTAGTTATAAAAATTGAATCTTTAAATTTTATTTGACTTCTTTTTAATTTTGCATTTCTTTGGATGAACGCCCTTAAAATAGTGTAAAATTAAAATTTTTTTTATTACAATTTCACTGAATTTAAAGGACACCTTTTAAAAAATTTATCTGATTTTTTGAGCCTAATGTAAAATATTTAATTTTTTTTTATTTGTTTTTAATAATATTTGCTTTTACAATTCGGAAAGAAGTTCAAAATTGCAAGAAAATATTACGTGATACTTTTTTTTGCGAGAAGAAGATTAAATTTCTTTTGCGTAAGTTGAATGTTTGTTTGTTCTTTTTTTTTGCAAAAAGAAAATTGATAAAAGTCGGCTGACGTCGCATCGCGACTATATCGCCGCGATAAATTTCAAGAAAGCACAGTTTTGATGACCATGCCCTACATGAATGCGTGAAGAGACTCTAAGAGACCCTAAAGATTATAGTTATTCTATATATATATATTTTTAGCGATAACATTTTGGTAGCACGTGCCATCAGCCGTTTCATAAATTATTTATCATTTCTCTCTAGAAAAAAAAGAAAGTAAAGTTTGTAAAATCGTAAAATTTAATAAATAAGCAATCAACATCTGGAAAGACGACGTTGACTATATTGGAATAAATTCTGAAAATCTAGTATTTTTGTTAATTAAAAATTACGATAAAGAAAATATATAAATGTTTTCTGGTCGATGTCAAAAAATGGAAATATTGTAGAAAATAATTACAAATATTCTTGTGGAATGAAAAAATCTATATAAATATTGACCACAGTTATTCAGCCTGGATAATTGGCTATATTTTCTTATTGATTTCAAAAAATCTTTGTAAATTTCTTCTTTTTTTCTTTTCTTTTAAAATTTAAAGTAGAGACTTTTAATCACTCCATTGAATCGTTGACATTTTCAAAAATCGTTGAGTGAGGACTGCTTCCTGGAGGCCATAAGAAACCACCCACACTTCCGGGTGGTAAGTATGATGCGCCTCCTCCCAAACCCACCTAATGTCAAATTTCCCATTAATTTTTATAATTCTTTTTTTACATTCATTTGAAAATACTCCTGGAAATCGTCACAAATTTTTATATGCAAAAATAAATAATTTCGCAAATATACAGTTATATAAATATAATTTTGAATGAAGTGAGAGAAACGGGCAAAGGAATATTAAAGGCAAATAAGAATAATTTGTAACGCATAAAGAAAAATAATCATTTATTCAAAACAAACAAATCGCTTTTAGGAACAGAATGCAGGTACTAGCTATAGATTGTGTGATCGTTATACAAATAATGTAAAATATTCGGTAATATACAATAAAATCGCCTCGTCTGAATTTTTTTTTCAATATTGAGGTTTTTTTTTCTTTCAGAAAAGGGAACTTAAATAAGAGCAAATTAAAAAAAAAATGCGTTCGTGTTTGGATATGTAGTTTTGTGAGCTAATGAGGTTTTCTCTCGTGAAGAAATTAAAAAACACATGCTACATAACTACTACTCGTGAATTGTGTCTATATTCTAATTAAAAATGAAAAATTTCTTAAATTAATGAAAATTTAACAATTCGTTGTCTAAGGGTGTTTAAAATAGAATACGATTAATTTATAACTAATTTTCCTTTTTCTATTATCTAATTTTTCTCATGATGCTAATGAAAACAAGTTAGAATTTTCAGGAATTGAATTGCTATTGATTTCATTTTTCACTCAGTTTGAGATAATTGGTACAATTTTAATTAACTCTGTACTTTATTTTAATTTCATTTCTTCTTTCTTTCTATTTCGAATAAAAAAATGAATATTATCTATTTATTATTACGAAATATTAAGTTGTAGTAATAATAATAATTTATTATTGAAACTCGAGAGTTTTATTATTAAAAGCGAAATATTGAATCAGGGTTGCCACAGGTCAGGGAAATCAGAGAATTCAGAAAAAAGTCAGGGAAAGTAGAATTGGTCAGGGAAATCAGGAAAAAGTAAGAGATTTTTAGTAAAAGTACTGGAAAAAATTAAGTTTTTTAAATTCATAAGAAAACTCTGAATTTTGATGTTTTTTTTGTATAAACTATGAAATTACTACAAATTCTAATACAAAACCTTCAATTTTTTCTATTTCTCACAATAATTTCTTTTAAAATAACTTAATTCATGAAGAGGAGCTATCACAAAATTATTACTTATAAAAAATTTAATGAATAATTTTATTTAAATATATTTAAATTAATTGCATTTTACAAGAATTGCGTTTACAATTTTCATAAATAGATCAACTTCAAAAATTTTTAATTTTTAATTTTACAAAATTTCAATTTTGAATGAATTTAATTAGAAATTATAATGAACTTGGATTTTTCAAAAATTTTAATAATTCAAAAAATTAGTTACATTTTTTAATATATTTAATTAATTATTGAAAATAATGAATTTATAGAAGAATTTTAATTAAAAATACTAAAAAAAAATTGAATTTTGGAAAAGTTACAAATGATTGGAGAAATTCAATTGAGGGGCTGGATGCTATAATGTGTTACGCGCCATTCACTTAACATGGCGCGTAACACATTATAGCATCCAGCCCCTCAATTATTTTCAAAAGTAATAAAATTCTTCGCAGAAATTCAATTATGTTCAAAATTTTTTTTAAATATCTCATCAAAATTTCAAGTATTTTTATAAATAATAAAAATTTCACAGTAATTCAATTATATTTACAATTTTTTATAAATTTCTTATCAATAATTCAATTATTTTCATAAACAAATTTTTTTACATGGATTCAATTACTTTCATAAATAATAAAATTCATCGCAGAATTTCTAATATTTTTAATACAATTTTAATTTCAATTCTGTTGAAATTAGTTGAATTTCTAATATGTATTTAATATTATTTCCAAAATTTTAACGCAATTCTTCGAAAGAAATCAATTATCTTGATAAATATAAAAATTCTTCACAGAAATTCAATTGTTTTCAAGAATTTTAATAAAATTCTTTGCGAAATTGAATTATTTTCATAAATGACAATATTAATCACGAGAATAAAATTATTTTCAAAAGTAATAAAATTCTTTTCAGAAATTCAATTATTTTCAAAAATTAAAAAAAAATTCTCGTCATGATTTTAATTATCTTTATAAACAGCAAAATTCTTCGATGAAATTCAATTATTTAAAAAAATTTTAATAAAATTCTACGCAAACATTCAATTATTTTCATAAATAATAAAAATTTCTCAAGATTTCAATTATTTACAAATTTGTTAAAAATTTCTTCCCAATAATTCAATTATTTTTATAAATAATAAAATTGTTTTCAGGAATTTAATTATTTTCATAAATAATAAAATTCATAGCAGGATTTTAATTATTTTTGATACAATTTTAATCAAATTCCTCGAAAAAAGTAATTATTCTTAAAAATTTTATTAAAATTCGTTAGAATAAAAATTTGTCGATAAAATTCTTTATGAGAATTCAATTTTAACAAACATTCAAATAATTAATAAATTATTTATTTTTCTATTTAAATAATTGAATTTTCGTAGAATTTTCTAATAAAAGATAATAATTTAAAAATGAATTTCCAAATAATCGATTTATTATTTATGAAAATAATTGAATTCTTGCAACGAATTTTATTACATATTTTTTAAATAATGTAATTCTTTTAAGAAATTTTACTATCTTGCAAAAATAATTGAATTTTTGTGAAAGATTTTATTAAGATAATAAAATTCTACGGAAACATTCAATTATTTTCATAAATAATAAAAATTTCTAAGGATTTCAATTATTTACAAATTTTTTAAAAATTTTTTTGCAATAATTCAATTATTTTTATAAATAATAAAACTGTTCTCAGGAATTTAATTATTTTTTATAAAATTTAATCAAATTCCTCGAAAAAAGTAATTATTCTTAAAAATTTTATTAAAATTTAGAAGAATTCAATTGCTTAAAAATTTGTTGATAAAATTCTTTGTGAGAATTCAATTTTAACGAACATTTAATTGTTCAATAAATTATTTTATTTTGAATTTAAATAATTGAATTTTTGTAAAGTTTTCTAATAAAAGTTAATTTAAAAATGAATATCCAAATAATCGATTTATTATTAATGTAAATAATTGAATTCTTGCAACGAATTTTATTACATATTTTGCAAATAATTGAATTCTTTTGAGAAATTTTACTACTTGTACTAATAATTGAATTCTTGTGTGGAATTTTATTAAAATTTTTGTAAATAATTAAATTTTTTTTGAAAAATTTTATGGTAATGTAAATTATTATAAGACATGAAGACATCGATCACTTCGAGTCGAAGACTCGGAGTGATCGATTTCTTCATGTTTTACAATAAAATTTTGATAAATTGTTAATTTCAATAGATTTGAATTAAAAATTAAAAAAAATTTTTTTTATGGAAAAATAATAATGATTAAATATTAATTAATAATTTTTACAGTGAATCAGAATATTCTTTAGGGTCAGAGAAAAAGTCAAAATTTTTCTCTGGAAATCAGGGAATAGTCAAGGAAAAACAAAATTAAATATTTGTGTCAACCCTGCTGAATAAAAAATTCAATCCTGAGAATTTTAACTGCACTGAAATTAGAGTACTTAACTTAAAGCTCACTATGAGATTACCTGATGACTCCATAGGAGTGTTCTTTCGGCTAATTGACAATCTGCCGCCAAACGTGACGGCAAACTCTTCCACCTTTCTTCCTCGCGTTCTCTTTTTCTTGCAAAATCATCGTCTCCATGCTCTTGAGACAATGTGGGTAAAATTTGCATTCTTTGAGCAAATTTATAGCTATCTTGACGTGAAACATTATCACCCAATCGGGAGAAACCAGTCGAAGGCACAGGAATCGGTGTTGGACTACCGCCACTTCTGTGTCTGTGATATAAATTTCTCTTCTGCTGGAGCACTCTCTGCTGGACCAATAATTGCAATTGAGTTCCAGATTCTGCCCGCGTCTTGAAATGTGATTGATGATTTTGCGGTGGTGTTGAGGGCGATCTCAAATGTACAAGATCCAAGTGGCCTCTTGCCTTTCCCGAGTCTGAAACGTTTTATTATATCGTTATTTGTAACAAAATTACATTTAAATAAATAAATGAATATTTTTAATTGTGAATGAAGAATTCGAGTTTATAGGCAAAAAGTAAATAAAATTATAATCGTAATATAAATAATTATCGTCCCTTTTGAAATCATGTTTTCGTTTGAGTTTTCTTTTTCTACGTTTCTATTTTTTGACTATTGGAATTTTTATTTAGAAATTAAAATCTGATTGCAAAATGGATTGAATATTTTGTTAAATTTGAAGATGAAATTTTCTCTGGTGTCTTTTTTCTCCAACAAACTAAATTTATAGGTGCATTCAAGTACTTTTTTTAATCAAGACTACAGATGCTTTTTTTGGGGGGTTTTTTTTTTATTAATTTCTTCTATTTACCTTGAATGCTTCGCTGCTTGACGGGCCTGTCGCCGCCACCTTGCTGACTAAATAATAATCTTGGACCTCCGTCAGAAGCTCGTCTTCCTTGAGAGGCTCTTGATATTCTAGCTACAGGAGATGGACTTTGTGGTATTGGAGGCGTGCAGGAGGGCAAACTGCTCGTGAAACATGCACTTGTTACTGAATAATCGGGTGGACAGCCAGAGTCAAAACTGGATTCAAATAATTCTGATGATGAACTACCGCGACTGCAACCAGTCGCGAAAAGCACAGCTCTACTTGATGATTCCACCGAGTCCAATATTGGACCATCAAAATGATGTTGCTGATAATCACTCAACCTTTTATTAACAATTTGACTATCAATTCTCTGACTGATATCTTGATCCAGACCCAATCTGTGCTCCTCTAATTTAATCTGCGCCTCCCTCAATTCATCACCACTTGGACCCTCTTCCAAATCGCCCTCAGCACTGCAGCATCCCTCGTCCGTTGACGAACTCGTTGAACTGAATCTTTTTCCTGCTCTCACCATTTCTTCCCTTCTGCAATCGATATTTACAAATCTCAATTTTTTTCAAAATTCGTAAATGTAACTTTTTTATCTTTTAGTGAATTTTCTACTTAATTTTGTGTTAATTTTGCAGTTAGTTTTGTGTTAGTTTTGTGTTAATTCTGAACTTAGTTTGGTGTTAAGTTTACTAATTGATTTATGACCCCATTAAAAAAAAAATGAACAGATTTATGACAAAATAGAGATTAGATTATCATCGATTGGCTAGAGATTAATTATCGAAAAAAAAATTGGAGAAAAACTAGGATCAAAACGAAAGAAGAAGAAGAAGAAGATTTAAATTAACACAATCGAAATAATGAAAATAAAAATTGAAGAGGATTTATTTAGGGAAGGATGATAAATTACCAAAAACAGAAAAAGACAGCCATCGATCTTCCAATCCAACCTGTTTTGAAAAATGTTCCAATTTTCTGCATCATCATTTACGTTCAACGTCCCACTAAGCTATCGCTGGAAATAAATAAATCAATAAATAAAATAATTGTCAAAATGTATCAGAGGAGTTGGTCGATTGTTTCTTAGCAGGCAGGATTGGAAGTTTTCTTTTTCTTGATACATTCAATCCTTTTACACAAATTCTAATATTTATATAGAATATTTGAATAATATTTAATAATACTTGAATATTTTAATCTTGATTCTGCTTTCTTTACGCTTTCTGTATTTTTTGTTTCATTTCGAAAAAAATTTGTTTCTTGTTCAGTTTTAATAATTTTACATTTTTGTTTAAAAAAATTAATTGTGCAAGGTTCTTTGCACTTTTGGATTTTTGTTTAAAGAAATTAATTGTGCAAGATTCTAAAGAGAAAAAAACAAGAAAAAAAAAGAAAAAAATTGAAAAAATTAAGGAAAGTGTTCGAAAAACTTGTGAATTGTGCAAAAGAATTGAATTAAGAAATGTGCTTTCGGAAAAAATATTCATACCTTGATTTGTATTTGTCCTCTTTTTGTCTTGGCACTGAAGACCAACAGCTGTTGTTGGAATTACTGGTCCGATGTTGTTTTACTCGTTCTAACAGTAAAAAGTATATTGCCGCGTGATGATCATAGCTGTTATTCCTCAATGACTGCAAAACAAGAAAAATTCGATTAGAAAATAAAATTAATTGAAATTTGCATTTCCAAAAATTTGGAGTAATTAAAATTTTAGTTAATCCCCCAGCTAGACTTTTAGGCGCCAAAAAAAGTCGTTTATTCGTTATTCGATAAAAAATACAAAAAAAGTCCAAAAAACCATAAAAGTTGTTTATAGTTTATTCAGAATTGCAACAAAAATTTCATTTTGAATTTTCTGGATGTTGAATTGATTTATAAATTAAATTATTTAAAACTTTACTAATTTTGTTAAATAGATTTCAATTCAATATTAATTTTAAACCTTCAGAAACTTAATTATTTCTAAAAATTACAACTGTAATTTTTATAACGAAATTTAATTATTTTCTACAATTTTTAAGTAAAATTTCTTCTCTAAGTCAATTATTTTTAATAATTTTCCGAAGGTTTTTCGAGAATTCAATTATATTATATTTTTATATATTTATATAAAAATTATATAAAAATTATATATTTATATATTTATATATTATATTTTTGAAAAGTTATTATTAAGGTGATTTAATGAAAATTCTTAACCAAAAATGTTAAAATAACTAAATTTAAAAAAAATTACAATGAAAAAATGAAATTCTTTAAATTAACTTTAAAAATATTTAAAAATAACTTTTTGAAGATTCTTTAATTCAAGAAAAATTAAAAATTCCAAAGAATCGAATGTTAGTAAAATGTTTCAAAAATAACTGAAAAATATAAAGAAATAATCAAGTTTTGATGAATTTTAATTACAAATACTAAAATTTATGATTTTTACAAAATTTTAATGATAAGTTCAGATAAAGTTGATTTTTAAAAAATTTTAATTCACTTCTTTTGAAAAATAATGGAATCTCAAAAATTATGCTAAAAAATTCTAAAAATTAGTCGTTTAGAAATATTGTAATGTAAAATTTTCAAAAATGATTGAATTTCTTATAAGAATTTTTGGACAATATTTAAAAAATTAATATTTATTTTTCGGTGAATTTTAATTAAATATTTGGAAAAATTCTGAATAATTTTAATTGAATTTTAAAGAAATTATTTAATGAAAAAATTCTAAGAATTACTTTAAAAAAAATATATTTTAAAGTAATTTTATGAATCTAATTTTTATTAATTTTGAATTTTCATTTTCAAATTTTCATTTCAAGACATTCCATTAATAATTTTAAGAACTTAATTGTTTTCAAAATTTGCAAGTCAAATTCTTTAAAATTTGATTTTCAAAAACTTTAATTTGAAGCACTTAAAAAAATTACTTACTATCATTAAAATTTTGCAAAATTTCAACTATTTCAAAATTTTTAATTAGGATTTCAAAAATTTAATTGAAACACTTAAAAAAATCACTTATTTTCCTTAGAAATTTTAGAAAATTTCAATTATTAAAAATTTTTTTAATTATATTTTTCAAAACTTTAATTATCTTTAAAAAATTATTCAAAAATAATTTCTGAATGTTTTGATAAAATTATGTTTTAATTAAAAATAGTTATGTACTAGAAAAATAAAAATTAGTTGCATTTTATGCCAGAGAAGTTCTATTTTGTTGCAATATTTAGAAGAAAAGTCGAAAAAGTCGTATTTTTTGAAAATAAATAAAAAAAAATTGCATTTTCTTGAAAATAGTGGAAATAGTCGTATTATCAGAATCCTGTAGTTCGGAATTCGATTTTAAATTTTTTTACCTCTCTTGTACGTGTGATGTCGATTCCCAAACTGTGCATAAGTCTTAGAATTTGATCATTGGGTTCCTGTTGTGCACTCGGAATTGTAGAAGCTGTTGTATAAATTGCATCAGCGGCTCCAGCGAGCCATCGATGTCTTTTGATTTGCGGAATTGTGTAACGTTTCGATGGCTCCAAAACTAACATTTTTCGTATCAAACTCTCACATTCTGTAATTTTCGAAAATTTTTAATTAATATTTTCATTTATATTCAAATATTTCCCTCCCTCTCTCAAATCGCATATTTTTCTTTACAATTTTGAAAATTGCTTTCTTTTGAAACGAAATTAAGTTTATATTCGAAATTTTACATAATTATATCCTAAATTTAACAACGTTTGTGATCAGCGATTAAAAAACAATTTATATTTTCCAAAGAAATATTTTTTTCAAAAAAAGAAATATTTTTGTCTGAATAAAATTTTTTCTGAATAATAAATTATATTTTTCTAAAAATTACTCTTTTTAGAAAAATTATCAAGAAACTTTGCCAAAGTACTTTATTATACAAAAGTTAATAAAAGAATTTGATGGGAAAAATATTTTTTTCTTCCATATCATTGATTAGAAGAATTTTTCTTGTGAATAGTTGAGGAACAAACCTGTGCTCATAAAATATGGAATACGAAATCTCCCACTTAGAACGCGATCTCTTAATGATTGTAAAGTTGAACCGTCAAAAGGCAGTGCTCCACAAACCAATACGTAGAGAACAACACCAAGACTCTGAAATAATTTTCATTTTAATATTTCCGAAAATCATGATTCACAAATTTTGAACGTTCAAACAAATAAAATTTCTTTTTTCACTAGAAATATTTTTAAAAACTACTGACTATAATAAAAATAAAAATTTAGAACCTTTATAATTAACTTTTCTCAATAGTGACGTAAAATTATAGTTAAGGAATGACAAACATTTCTTTTAGTTGAACATTCGGAACTTTAGAATCATATAAAAATCTGTCTCGAAAAAAATAATTTTCTAAAGACAAAAAAAAAATTGTAACTATTTTTCTGGTTAATTACCCAAACGTCAATTTCCGGTCCAGCATAATGTTTCCCCCGAAAGACTTCTGGCGCAGCATAAGGTGGACTTCCGCACCAAGTGCTCAAACGTTCTCCAGGCGTAAATCTATTACTAAAACCGAAATCAGCAATTTTCACATTCATTTGAGCATCGAGAAGTAAATTTTCAGCTTTTAAATCTCGATGAGCAACACCCGTCGAATGGCAATATTCAACCGCTGATAAAATTTGAGCAAACGTTGATCGGGCTCGTGGCTCGCCCATTCTTCCATATCTTGCAATATAGTCAAAGATTTCGCCTCTGCTCGCGTATTCACAAACCTGGAAAAAATTCAGAAAATGTAAATTAATATCAACATTTTTAAAAATTAATTAAAAAATATTAAAATTTTAATTTATCAAATAAATTAATTTTAAAACTAAAAACAAAGCTAAGAAATTGAACCTAAAAAAAATTCGACTCAGAGGCCACCGAACTTTTTATTTATATTTTAAATAAATTTTATTTGTTTGGAATAAAATTTAAAAAAAAAAAAGATAAATTCGACTCAGAGGCCACTGAACTTTTTATTCGTTTTAAGTAAATATTATTTGCTTGAAATAAAATTTAGAAAACAAATTATTTTGTAGAAACAAAATTTCAAAAAGTTTGTATCGAATAACATTTTTAATTAAAGCAAATAAATAATTTCGTAGTCTCTGAGACAGATATAATTTTATTCTACACAAATAAATTATACTTAAATAAAATTATTCTCTGGGTATGGAATCCACGAAAATATCACTAATTTCAGTAAATTAAAAATTTTGTTTATAAAATTATTAATTAAGGTCATGTTATTCAGTGGTCACGTGCTCCATATACTTCACTATGGGAACACGTGACCACTAAATAACATGACCTTAATAATTTAATAAATAAAATTTTTATAAATTATAATTTATTTTTGTACTTCATTAATTTTGATTCATTCAAAAAATATTTATTGAATATAGTAGGTATCTAAATATTTATTTTGTCGCATACTTAATTTTTTACATAATAACAATATTAAAATAAAATTAAAGTGCATCTAAAATCTATAAATTTTCATCGTTTATAAGTCCTTTTTTCTAAATTAAAAATTTTCTAAATAATTTTAGGCTAGTTAAGTAATAAAAATAATAATTATAAATTAATAATAATAATTTAAAAAAAGATAATTATAAATAATTTTTTTCAAATAATATTAATTTTCCCGCAGTTTTTAACTTTCTTAATCTAATTTTCAAAAAATTGTTAATTTATATATTTTTATATCAATTTTTGTGAAAGACAAAAAAACTTACAAATTTAGTAAAATTAAATTAAATTTAATTTAAATCCAAATCTTATAAAAACTGACACAGAAAAAATTAAAATTTCTTAAATTTTACTATATTTGATAAAATAAAAATTTAATAAAGAAAAGAATATTAATTATAAATTTTCGCTAATTTTCTTCAGTAAAAAGAGAAAAAATTTGAAATATGACAAGATTTATTGCAACTGCATTTCATTATTGTTATTTAACATTGTATGTAAAAAATTATGCATGCAAAAAAATATTTAAATACTAACTAAACATTTTTTGCATTATGAATACAACATTTAAATACTAAGTTGTGTTTGAAAAGATACAAATTTCAATTTTTTTTTATTTTGTTATGAAAAAATTGAGCATTTAGTACAAACACTATTATGACTCATTTCTTTCAAACATAAAACATATACTCATCATTCTTGTAAATAAATAACATGTGATAATTGGAATTTCCTACATTCTTTTTACATTCAAATGAATCAAATATTTTTTCTGTTCAAATATTTTTAAAATTTACTCTCCACTCTTAAATGAAGAAAAATAATGTCAATTTAATATTCATTTAAATTTTTCGTTCTGATTTTAATTTATTTTGCAATTCTGTTCGAAGTTTTAAAAATTATTCGAAATTAAGAAAAATTTGATTAAATTTTAATTTTCTTATTTATTTAAATACTATTATTTATTTAAATTTTAATATTATTATTTAAAATTAAAAATATTAAAAATTAAAATTATAAGTTGGCTAATTCTAATTCTTTGTAGTTATTTATTTTTCAATTCAATTCAAAGTTTAAAAATTATTCGAAATTGAGAAAAATTGTATTAAATTTAAAATTATTGAAAAATTAAAAATATTAATAATTAAAATTAAAAATTAGCTAATTATAATTCTTTGCAAAAAAAATAAAAAAATAAAAATGGTCAAAAAGAATTCTCTTACCATGTATATCATATTTTTTGTTTCCATCACTTGATACAATTTAACGATGTGTGGATGCTCTAATTGTTTCATAATTTCCACTTCTCTGTAAACTTTTTCAAGATTCGTTGGATCTAGTTGAGTCTTATCGATAATCTTAATAGCTACCTGTTTAGAGAAAAAAAAGAACCAAAATTTTTAATTTAAAAATGAAATTTTTTCACAATTTTAAATTTTCCAAAGAAAAAATTCATAAAAAGTCAGGATTATTATAATTTTACGAGAACAATTAATTATAAATGTGTAATACATTGAATGAAAATTACGTAATATTTTTCTTAAACAAATAAGAATTTAAATTTTCAAATAAAATTTTTGACAAATAATGATAATTGTATATTATGATAATCATATATAATTTATAGCAAATAGAACAAAAATATTCATAAATTATTTATGAACACGTGCATGCCAAACGAGTTCACTAAACTTTCAATGAATTTATGAAACAATCTATTATTTCGTTTATTTTTAAAAATTATTTTTATTTTTTAAATTATTATTCGTGGTATTATTTTTTATTTCTTTTTTATTATAATAATGAATAACAATTTATTTATTGTTATCCAAATGACAATAATAATAATAATATTAATAATAAAAGGCTTGCCCCGTTAACTTATGTAAAAAAATAATAATAATAGATAATAATACTTTTTATTATTAAGTATATTTACTATTGTTATTATCATCATTATTTATTTATTTATTATTATTCTTTCATTATTATTATTTCTTTATTATAATAAAAAAAATAATTTGTTTTTTATTATTATTATTATTATTATTATTATTATTATTATTATTATTATTATTATTATTATTATTATTATTATTACCTCGGTCTTGGCAATTCGGTGTCTTGCCAATTTAACCACAGCAAAGTTTCCTTTCCCAATGGTACCATCGATGTCGTAAAATCCAACTCGGATTTGTTTCTTGTTTGTTCCTCCTCCTGTATCCATTATTCTTGTGTTAAATTTTAATTAGCCAGTCTAGAATATTCATAGACTCTTGTTTTCTTTTATCTGAAAAATAAAACATCGAAAATTACTCAAATTACTTAAAAAGAAATCTGAAAAAAATCTTTCGCTCATTAAACAAATTTTATTAAATTAAAAATGAATAATCAGCATTTTTCATTATTATATTAATATTCAATTATTACACAGAGAAGAAAAGAATTTTTAAAATCGATTAATTATTATTAATTATATTTATAATTATTAATTACTAAATTTATGAATTATAATTATAATTAATAATTAATAAATTTATGAATTATATTAATAAATATTACTAAATAAATAAATTAATATTTATTAATAAAAATATAAAATTAATATTTAATAATAAATAAATTTCTATATTTATTTATTTATGTATTTATTTATTTAGACCAAATAATTTTTATTACATCAAATCGGAATTTTTAGGATAACAAAATAAATTTGCAAGTTCTGCATTTACAATCCAATTGTCAAAGTAACAATCCTTTCTCTCCGAGTAAGTAAAACGTTTTCACTACGTTTCGTAATACTCTCTTTATTATTAAACTTTTTTACACTTTTTTTTGTATACAATTACAAAAATTACTGATTTATTAACTTCCTTAAAATGCTTTGTCGTTAAAAAATTTATTTTTATAAGTAAAATTTTATTTTATTTTCTTTTTGCAAAAATAAAATCGTTGAAAGACAATAAAGGCTAAAAGAGACATATATATAAATACACATTGAAAAATTTTATTCAACCAACTCAGAATTATATTTGGAACAATAATAATCTAGAAATATCCAGCTATTCTAAAATTAAATCCGTTGATATTTTATCGGTTAATTTAATGGATCACTTAATTAATGGATTTTAATGGAATATTTATAATACCTGTACGTTTTTTTTTATGAACAATTGAAAATATATAAACGTTTATTGATTTTTCTCGTAAGGTGTAAATAATAGAAATGCGGTATTAATTGAATTATATCTTTTAAAATAAAATTTTTATTTTGAGAGTAGGAAATGATTGTGTAGGTGTACATATATTAATCTCAATATTTTTCAGTCGATTGAATTTTTATTTTTAATTAATTTCCGTTTGGTTTTTTTCTATTTTCTTTTTCTGAAGAGGAAAAAAGGGGGGGATTTAGGTGTATTTTTAAACGTGGCTTTTTTATATATTTGGAGTATTGGAAAATTTACTTTGGAAATAAAAATTTTTAATAGTAAATTTTACTATTTCTATACACTTTTTTTTATTTTCTTCGAATATAGTAAAAGTTTTTATTAAAAATCATTATTTTTAGGGAAGTTTTACTGTTTCTAAAGTTTTTAAATTTTTTTCTAATTTTTATTTAATAGAGAAATTTTTTTCGAAAATAGTAAAAGTTATTCTGTGTATAAAATTTTTTAAAAACAAAATTTTACTATTTGTGAACGAAATTTTACCAAGTTGGAATTAAATTTTACTAATTTTTATTACCAAAATTTACATCTGGAAATAATAATTTTTCGTAGTAAATTTTACCATTTTCCCCAGTAAATTTTTGTAGGAAAATTTTTAAATTGTTCTTCAAACGTCAAATTTGTTATTTATTTATTAATTTTAAAATTATTTCCAGAGTGAATTTTATTACTTCAGAACAATTTTTACTCATTTTTACTCAAAAGTAACTTAAGATATAGCAAAAATTTTTTCATTCTAAAATAAAAGAAGAAAATTATGATTTTAAATTTAGAAAAATTGCAGACAAGAGAAAAAAATTAAGGAAAAAATTAATTATTAAAAAAAAAATAATTGGACAAAAAAATCAGATTTAAAAAATCTGTAATCAAGGAAAAAAGTAACAAATCTTTAAAATAAATATGTATAATCACTATAATAAAGTATTTTTTTTTACTTAATTTAGAAACCCCCTTTTTTTAAACTGAATATACTTGTTTAAAAATTAAAATTGTAAATGAATACATTTTTTTCAATGAACTAAAACTGTCGCTTTTTATATTTAATTACTTCTTTTGAACAATGGGAGTGAGTAAAGTTTAAAGTAACGGTGAATTTAATACGATAATATTTTTTACGGTTAGTTTCAAAAAATTAAAACTTACGCTCTTTTAGAATTTTTTTTTTTTTAAATTTAAAGATTTTAAATTTCAAGCAAAGAAAAACTTGATTAAAAAAGCGAAAAATATTTGTAGGAATAAAATAAATATTTTTTAACTGATATTCAAATATTGGTGTTACTATAAATACACAAATTTTACAGATTTTAGAAACTTAATAAATATTACTAATAAATGGTAATTTCTGCTAATTTATTAGTAATTTTTATTAGATTTTTTGTATTTGATTTAATAAATATATAATAATAGTAAATAAATCGTGAATTACTAATAAATAATCTAAATAAATAAATCTACAAATTTATTTGGTAAAATTTACTAATAAATAGTAATTTCTACTAATTAGTAAAATTTACTAATTAAAAAGCAGAAAGTTAGTCACTACTCCAAATTATTAAAAAATGTTTATTAATTTGAATTAGTGACTGACTTTTTGCTTTTCAATTAGTAAATATTACTAATAAATAGTAATTTCCACTAAATTACTAGTTCACTGAAAAAAAATTTATTTGATTCAAATAACCGATTACTTGTCTATTTTCAAATAAATATTTACTTGAATCATTTAAATGGTATTTGCTTCAAATCTACTCAAATAATTGATTCAAATAAAATTTATTTGATTCAAACACAATTTATTTGATTCAAACACAATTTATTTGATTCAAATACAATTTATTTGATTCAAACACAATTTATTTGATTCAAATAAAAATTGTTTGATTAAAAAAATAAAAATTTAATGGAAATAAAAATTGTTTGATTAAAAAAAAAAAATATTTGATTCAACTGAAAATTATTTAATTTACGTAAATATTAAATTGATAATAGTCAAGTAATCAGTAATTTGAATCAAATAAATTTTTTTTTACTGTAAAATTTACTAATTCACAAGCACAAGCTTAGTCACTAATTAAAATTAGTAAAAATGTTTATTAGTAAAAAGATGTTTTATATTTTTGGTCTAATGGCCACAAGCAAAAGGTCAGTCACTAATTAAAATTAGTAAAAATATTTATTAGTAAAAAGATGTTTTATATTTATTTGGCCTAATGGCCAAATAAATAAAAAACATCTGTTTACTAAAAATTTTGGCTTTTTAAAATTTTAATATTTTCTTAAATGTCTATTAGTTTGAATTAGTAAATGATTTTTTTGCTTTTGAATTAGTAAATATTACTAATAAATAGTAATTTCTACTAATTTATTGGTACACTGAAAAAAATTTGTTTGATTCAAATAACCAATTTCTTGTCTATTCTCAAATAAATATTTACTAAATAATTTTTAATTGAATCAATTAAATTTTATTTCCTTCAAATACTGAAATAATTGATTCAAATAAAAATTATTTGATAAAAACAAAAATTATTTCATTCAAATTAAAATTATTTGATAAAAACAAAAATTATTTGATTCAAATAAAAATTGTTTGGCTTAAGTAAATATTTATTTGATAATAGTCAAGGAATTACTTGACTTTAATTCAAATAAACATTATTTGAAAAAAAAAATTATTTGATTCAAACAAAAATTATTTAAATGAAATAAAAATTATTTGATAAAAACGAAAATTATTTGATTCAAATAAAAATTATTTAATAAAAAAAAATATTTGATTCAAATAAAAATTATTTGATTAAAAAATAAAAATTATTTGATAAAAAAAATTATTTGATTCAAACAAAAATTATTTGATTTAAATAAAAATTATTTAATAAAAACAAAAATTATTTGATTCGAATAAAAATTGTTTGACTTAAGTAAATATTTTTTTGATAATAGTCAAGTAATTAGTTATTTTAATCAAATAAATTTTTTTACAGTCTGAAATTTACTAATTCAAAAGCAAAAAGTCAGTCACAATAAATATAAACCATCTAAAAGTTTCTGGCTTTCAAAAATTTCAATATTCTAAAATGTTTATTAGTTTGAATTATATATTAATTAAATTATTAATAATAATAATAATTCTAATTTTTTGATTTTGAATTAGTAAATATTAGTAATAAATAGTAATTTTTACTAATTTTTAAGTAAAATTTACTAATTCAAAATCAAAAAGTCAGTCACTACCTGAAATTAGTAAACATTTTTATTGATTAAAATTTAGAGAGCATAGGATAGAAAAAAAACTATAAAAAAATATTTTTATACTGATGTTAAAATATTAATTCCACTATAAAAATATTAGTCTATTAACTAATAATTTTGTCAACTATTTATCATACAAATACGAGACCATCTAATTGATGTAATATTTCATCTCCCGATAGTTAAACAACGTAATATAGTAAATTTCACTACACAATAAATGTCAAGTAAGGGAGAAATATTAAACAGTAGATGAAAAAATTATATAAAAGAGGGGGAATAATAATTGACCCTTAAAATGTTATACACGAAAAAGGAGCATAAACCTTCAACTTGATTCTCTCCCTTTGGATATATCATTATAGTCCACGTTTACTATTGAACTCCATTCTCTCTCTCTCTCTCTTTCTCTAGTTCAACCAACCCCCTGTATATATCAACCCTGTGGTGCTCAAAAAGGAAATTTTTTTTCCCCAACGTCTCGAGAAAAAAAATAATTTCTTTTAAGACAAACAAAAAAAAATCGACTCTGGTTCTTTTTTCACAGTGAGGTCAATGCATAAAGGCCAATAGCACTCTGCAACAAGTACGGTGGGATGCGAATTCACCGAGTTGACGTCATCCGAACGACGGCCTCTCGACTATTGACTTAGCGGGGTCGTTCGAAGCCGCGAAATCTCCGGTAAAGTGCTTCAAAATCCTCGAAAGTGCAAATTCAATATTCTCGATATTGAAAAAAGGGAAAAAAAGGCAAAAGATTTTTTTTTGAGAGAGAGCCGGGTCATGACACCCCTTGGTAGTTTTTTTGTTATATACAGCAAAAAAAAAAAAAGAAAAGCTTCGGGGTAAAAAAAAAGAATTCTTTTTGGGGTGAGACAAAATTCGATCGCGAGAAGATAAATAGAAGTATGAAGAGAATTGAATTTTTCTCACCTGGTAATTTTTGAAATTTTCTCAATGTCCGATTCCATTGGCAATGATGATGGAGAATCGCATTTTCACTTCCCGGATTTTGCCCTCTTGGCGGAGGTCATGTCGGTACTTTACAACTAGGCGGTTCGATACCGACTGACTGGCAGCCATGTTACTAACCCCCGCTACCGTCGTGTGTCTTCCACTACCAACCCTCCCACTACGCCTAATTTTACCCCAATAGACCTGTCTTGATGACTCCCACCCTTCGTTTTGTACCGCGTGATTCAACGTCGTTCGCGACTTTGTACGCACGCATTACGTCATTGCCACCAGGGACGACGATATTTCATTTCAAGACCCGTTATAACTTTAACTATACTAATAACTTGAATGACGTATCAAAATTTTTGCGAATCAAATATATAATGGCGAGAGAGAGAGAGAGAGAGAGATAGAGAGTACAGATACACAGCGGGTGGAAAATAAATCTTAGTTTCAGTTCCCTTTTTTGACTGAAAACGTCAAAATTATAGAAACATTTTTTTTTTTTTTTTTTTTTTTTTTTTTTTTTTGATCGAATTTCAACTTTGAGATGATTTTAATTTCTAAAATTTACTGATTTTTGTCTTAATCTTGGACAAAAAATAGGTTAATTTTCAATTATTTTGTTCTTGAAAAAGAAATTTTCATTTTAAGGGAAGAAATTTTAACCAATAAATATAGTAATTTCTACTAATTTACTACAATAAAAAAATTTAATTTATTCAATTAACCGATTAATTGACTATTATCAATGAAATATTTACTTGAATGAAATAATATTTATTGGAGTCAATTAAATGGTATTTGAACCAATAATTTCAGTAGGGTCATTTGGGGTAAATGTAAACAAGGGGTAAATGTAAACAGTAGATGTTTCAGCTAAATTTACAAATTTAAAAATAAGTACGACGTCAATATTTTTACCTCAGCTCACCTACACGATGTTCTGAGTATTGCCAATATTTTATTTTGACAATTGGCAATGCCATAGTGTAAGTTATTTTTTAATGCAAAAAAGATTGAAAATCAAAATTTTACTGTTTCAGTATTTTGTCTCGCATTTGCATAAAAATAAATTTAAAAATCAAACAAAAATATGTAATTCTTCCTTATTAATGCCCCTAACAAAAATTGACTTTGATTTCTGATTTTCGTCAATTTAGTTAATAAATAATTAAGTGTTTACATTTACCCCGAGAATTCGAAAACTCGGGGTAAATGTAAACAGAACTTGAACTACATTTTAAAAGAAAATAATTGAATAAATTTGCTTCTATTTCACAATTTTATTTATTTGGCAATGTAAAATTACATAGAAAAAGAAATTAGGTCCTCTTTGAAAAAAAAAAAATTTGATAAGAAAAAAAAAATATTTTTTTTTTGGAAATTTGATCAATTTTTAAAAATATTCTTAGATTCATCCGCCACTTTCAAAATTAAAAATTTGACTTCAAATTCGTATACAGCGACCTCAAAAACCCCCGAGTAGACAGATTCAAGCAAATTTGATCAATTTTTAAAAATATTATTTTTAGGTTCATCCGCCATATTGGATCCACCATTTTGAAATTTAAAAATTCGATTTTAGATTCTTATTCAGCAACCTTGAAAACTTCTTTTTACCAAGTTGAATGAAAATCTATTAAAATTTCTTCAAGTTATTCAAGTTTTTACATTACTAATTTTGTAATGGTTGATTGTTTATTTATATGATACATTATCAGTCAACTGGTTGGTTTACTATACATCTACGAAAAATTTTTTTTCAGTTTTTCCATCCCTTAAAACAGTAGTATACTTGAAATAACTTGTATCGTAAACCTCGCTTAACTACAGTGGTGTTTACATTTACCCCGAATTTTAGGAAAATTTCAAAATCTCGGGGTAAATGTAAACAGTCAGTTTTAGGCGATTCAGGTGCATCAATATTTTTTTGTACCTCATAAAATTTTTCTAGGGAACACTAGCAACAAGTTCATGCAAAAGAAATTCGTCCGTTTTACCTTTTAACAAAAAAAAACTAAGGTTTTTAGTGAAAGATACATATTCCGTTTACATTTACCCCAATTGACCCTATTTGAATCAAATACCATTTAATTGACTCCAATAAATATTATTTGATTCAATTAAATATTTAATGGATAATAGTCAATTAATCGGTTAATAGAATCAATTAAATTTTTTTGTCAGTGTATAGTAAAATTTACAAATTCATAATCAAAAAGTCAGTCACTAATTCAAATTATTACACTCTAAATCTGAATCAGTGAAAATTTCACTGATTTCAATTCAATGGCTCAGTTTTTTTTATGATTCAGTGGAATTTCACTGACAATCAGTGGTTTTTACTGATGCTCAGTGAAATTCCACTGATGAATTAAAAGAAAACTGGGCTACTGAATTTAAATCAGTGAAATTTTCACTGATTCAGATTTAGAGTGTAAACATTTAGACTAATTCAAATTTAAAAAGTACTTTCTAAATTTTAATCAGGTAAAAATAACTGATTTAGAAGCAAAAATTCAGTCAATTTAAATAATAATATTTCTACTGATCAAATAAAAGTTAAAAATAACTGATTGTTAGGTAAAAATAACTAACAAAATGTCAGTCACTGATTGTTCATTTAAAACTATGATTTTTACCAAATCAAAAACAGAGAAACACAAAAAAAAATTTTATTGATTCAAATAACCGATTAATTGACTATTATCAATTAAATATTTACTAGAAACGCATAATATTTATTGGAGTCAATAAAATGGTATTTGAACCAATAATTTCAGTATTTGAAGCAAATATAAACTAAACCATTTAATTGACTCCAATAAATATTATTTGATTCAAGTAAATATTTAATTGATAATAGTCAATTAATCGGTTATTTGAATCAAATAAATTTTTTCTTCAGTATACTCTCTAAATTTGAATTATTTTTAATTTGTACTAATTTGAATGAGTGACTGAATTGTTGGTTTTGAATTATTAAATATTGCTAATAAATAGGATTTCCACTAATTTATTAGTTCACTGGTAAAAAAAATTTATTTGATTCAAATAACCGATTACTTGACTTTTATCAATTAAATATTTACTTAAATCAAATAATTTTCATTTAAATCAAATAATTTTTGTTTTTATCAAATAATTATTATTTGAATCAAATAATTTTTATTTATCAAATAATTATTATTTGAATCAAGTAATTTTTGTTTTTATCAAATAAATTTTATTTGAATCAAATAATGTTTGCTTTTATCAAATAATTTTTATTTGAATCAAATAACTTGTATTTAAATAAATTATTTCAGTATTTGAAGGAAATAAAATTTAATTGATTCAATTTAAAATTATTTGATAAATATTTTTTTGAGAGTAGACAAGTAATTGGTTATTTGAATCAAATTAATTTTTTATCAGTGTATAATGATTATTTTATTAGATTTTTATTGTTATTGTTATTTTTTTAGCTGAAAAGATATTTTTTATTTATTTGATCATTATGGGCCGAGTAAATATAAACCCTCTTTTTACTAATAAACATGTTTACTAATTTTAAGTAGGGACTAACTTTTTGCTTGTGAATTAGTAAATTTTACAGTGAAAAAAAATTTATTTGATTCAAATAACTGATTACTTGACTTTTATCAATTAAATATTTACTTATATTAAACAATTTTTTTTTGTTAGTTAAAAGTAAAACCATGATTTTTAACTGATTCAAATTAAGAGAGTAAAAGAATTTAACTAATAAATTAGTAGAAGACACTATTTATTAGTGATATTGACTAATTCAAAAGAAAAAAGTCTAAAAAGAAAATTTACTAATAAATAATTAAAAATTACCATTTATTTACTAATATTTACTAATTCAACATCAAGAAGTCAGTAACTAACTGAAATTACTGAACATTTTTACAAATATAATTTTTCTAAGGGATATCAAATTGAGAAAAAGAATGAATCAAAAGTGTTGCAAAGTGTTTTTTCTCTCAATTTGGTATCTGCAGAAGAAAAACTTTGAATTAAAAATTAAAATATAGAAAGTGAAATTCTGAATAACGTTCAAATGAACCAAATTTTATTATTTCCTCTTCAAATTAAATTTTTATTACAATAATTTTGAGTTACCATCAAGAAAATAAATTAAGTTTCTAAAATATGTGAAATTTGCATTTTTTTATTTTATATTGGAATCAGTTATTTATGAAAATATTTCGATCTCTTGAACGTTTAAAACTTTATTAATATTACTTTTTTTTAATTTTTATAAAAAATTAAATAATTATTAATAATTATTAATAAAACTAATATTTGAAGATCTGGTAAAAACTAAAAAATATTGTTTTATTTTTTTAATATTTTTGTAGTAAAACCAATATTTGATGATATCAGTTATAAAATATTTATTTTTCAACTGATTGTCATTTTTATTTACTATTTTAGTAACTTATTTTCTAATATTTTCTTATTTATTTACATAGATTTAATTTTTTTTTCCTAGAACTTAGTTAGTTTCGACTAATATAATTAGTTATTTTTTTTTACAAATAATCAGTTATTTATTTATGAATATTTATTTATTTTTACTCATCATGATTAGTTATATTCTATTAAAATTAGTTATTTATTTACTTCTATTTAGATATTTTCTACTAAACATCAGATATTTATTTACTAATATTTAGTTATTTTCTACTAATAATTAGTTATTTTCTACTCAAATAAGTTATTTACTTATTTTCTACTAATAGTTAAAATAGTAGATAAAATAATATTTGCAAAAAGAAAAAAAATATAAATATATAGTTATCCTGGAAATTACTGAATTTCATTTATGAAGGTTGTACTACTTTACTACCATTGAGTTGTACTACTTAATTTTTTTTGTATCTTTCCTCTTGTCAGAACGCTCAAAAGAGTTAATTGCAGTTCTAATTTAGACAAATTTAAATGAATTCTAATATTCATTATAATAATAATGTAATAAATAATATAAGGCTAATAATAATAATAATAATAATAATAATAATAATAATAATAATAATAATAATAATAATAATAATAATAATAATAATAATAATAATAATAATAATATTAATAATAATTTTTTTTGTCACTGTATTATATAGAAATATAAGAGAATATATCTACATAATACATAGCACATAATAGTGCATAACATTTTTATTGTTGTCTATACTAATTAGTAATTACTATACAATTAACGCTATTATTTAACAAAATTTTTTTTACATAAAAAATTTATCTCTTATTGCAATAAGTGTTGAAATTTCCTCCTTTTTTCCGTTCCACTCAAATTATATAGTTATATATACATAATAAAGTTTTCAAACAATAAAGCGAGGTAAATTACTCGGGAGTTAAAAGTATTGATGTCCATAATAATTAGCCTTTGTGTTATTTAATTATTATAGAAAAGAAACTTTTTACGTTTTTACCTTGACAAAAAAAGGTAATTCTTTTATAAAAGGGAAAAACTGATTTTTCTCTCTATATTTCCATATAATTTTGTTTTTCACTTTTTTTACTTTTATTTATTTTTTTTAAACTAGTAATTCTCTGTTTAAAAATATTTTTTAGTTATTTTTAAATATTGTTTATTTAGTTTTAAAAAAATGATAACTCGTTATATATACGATTAAAATAATAAATATTTATTAGTAATTTTATAAAATGGCACAAAAAAGTTGAATTTCCCTATTTTTTTTTTAGTAAAATGTTTAAATGTAAATGAAATATACAGAGCTGGCTTACGATACGAACTTGCTCTCCTTGCGCTCTGTCTGACTGGACACTCCTGTATCTACTGCAAAAACTTAAAGCGCTGTAAACGCATGATTTTTTCCCTTTTATTTATGACGAGGAAAGTTCTTTAATAATTTTTTAAAAGTTCAAAAATCAAATAAATTTTATCAACTTGATATTATTATCGTTTTTTAGAACTGAATAAATAATAAATAATTATAAAATAATATTTTTCACAAAAATTATTTTTGTTTTCTTATTAAAAAAATAATAATAATTTTTAAAGAAGAATATTATTATTATTATTATTATTATTATTATTATTATTATTATTATTATTATTATTATTATTACTATTATTATTATTATTAATTTTTTTTTATTGTCAATGGAAAAAAATGTATTTAATTCAAATAACCGATTACTTTTCTAATCTCAAATAAATATTTACTTGAATCAAATAATTTTTATTTAAATCAAATAAATTGTATATATTCTAATCAATAATTTCAGTATTTGAAGCAAATATACATACTATTTAGTTGAATCAAATAAAAATTATTTTGGTTTAAGTAAATATTTATTTGATAGACAAATAAATGATTGTTTGAATCAAATGAATTTTTTTCAGTGAATAATATTTATTTTATTAGATTTTTATTGTTATTTTTCTTATTAATTTTTAATTAATATTATTACTTAATAATTGTTTTTCTTGAATCAAATGAATTTTTTTATTACTTAATAATTGTTTCTTTGAATCAAATGAATTTTTTTCCAATGTATAATATTTATTTTATTAGATTTTTATTATTATTTTTTAATTAATATTATTACTATTCTTTTTAGTTATTATTATTATTACTATTATTATTATTACTATTATTACTATTATTACCATTAAAAATGATAATTTTTGTTATAAAATTAGTATACAGATTAGATTTGGAAAAAAAATGGTTTACAAAATATTTTTAACATGAAACAAAATTTTTTTTTATCTTCGTAATTGTCAAGGTGTTTCTTAGTCATATGAAAATAGTTATTTTACCAATTGGAGGTAAATACTTGTGTTTTATCTTATCTTTTGGGAAAACTAGTTTTTTTAAACATAGTTATCAAAAAAATTGTATTGTTCTTTTGTTTAAACTTTAGGACACGTTATTATAGATGTAAAATAATAATTTTCCAGATAACTAGTAATTATTAACACTATACACGTAGCGATTTCCTTTAATTAAATCACTTTTTTCTCGCTTTTCTACAAAATAAAAAGAAAAACGTAACAAAAAAAAAATTTAAAACAAAACAAAAATTTTATTATTTATTTTATTTACTTTCTATTTTCTTTTAATTCAATACTTGTTTATTTAAAGGATAAATGGACTTACAGTAAACTAAAATGAAAATATAAAAAAAATTATTTATTTATTTTATATTTAATTAAATGATTAAAAAAACCTACAAAATGTTTATAGGCATACAAATTAAATTTATACTTTTGAATTACAATTTTTCAGAAATTAGACAATAAAGTACAAATTTTTAAAATTTTGTTATATTTAAATAATTATAAATCAAAATAATCAAAATAGTAAATCAAATAAATAAAATTAAAATAATATTTTATGCTTAATAATAAATAAATATTTTTAATAATAATAGGAATGCTTCATTATAAAAAATAGGAAGTAGAAATAGACAAAAAAAAATAGAAAAATACCTAATAATTGTTAATTAATAAAAAAATAATTAAAAAAAAAAATAAAAATACATTACCGCAAAAATTGAAACAAAAATATTTCTTATAAAAGGAAAATATTAATTTAAAAATTGAATAATATTACAAATTCTCCCTCATTTTATAAATCATGATAAATTTAACATAATTACCGTTCATTTTACTCTTTAAAGTGTAAATTGAATCTGCGGTCGTTAATAGTCGTGTGCATAGTAAATAGGGAGGAGAGTTGGTCATTTTTCAGGCTTCTTATTCCCCTGGAACGGCTATTGCCCTTAAAATTAGAAAATAAATAAATAAATAAAACTTTAACTAAAGTAAAATTACTTTCAAAATTTTCAAAGAAATAAACGTAGTTTCTTTGTTCTTAATATAATATCATATCAATATAGTGACGAATTTTGAAGTTAATTTTTTTTTCTTCATTTTCTGTATATACACAGTCGCACATGAAGAATGTGTGCAATCGTTTTTGATCGTCTTTATAGTTTAAAGCCTTAGCGAATTATTGACGTCAATGTTCGTCATTCCTCTTTGTCTGCATTTTCCTCTCCCTCATTCCTCTGCACACACTAATTACCTCGTCGATATATAATTGCATGCTAAATACATCACGCACATTTACAATACATCTGAACTTACATTCAATTTTTATATATATATATAGGCAAAATTAATATAATATTATAATTTATAATTATATTACTGTTAATATTTTCAAAAATTTTAATAAAATATCGCGAAAGAATTCAATTATTTTCTAAAATTTTTATAAATCCTTCTAAACAATTCAATTATTTTTCTCAATAGTAAAATCTATACAAAAATTTAATTATTTTCAAAAGAAAAATTAATTAAATTAATTAAAAAATTAAATTAATTAATTAAATTTAATTGCATTCCTCAAAAACATTCAATTTAAAAAAAAATCAATTTTTTTCTAAAATTTTAAAAAATCATTCAAAAAAATTCAATTATTTTCATAAAGAGTAAAATTTTTCGCAAGAATTCAATTAATTCTATAAATAGTAAAATTCTTTGCAAGAATTCAATTATTTTCAAAACAATTTTAATTAAATTCCTCGGATGAATTCAAATATTTTAAAATATTTCCATAAATTTCAATTATTTCCTAAAATTTTAAAATAATTCTTGGAAACAATTCAACTATTTTTATAAATACAAAAATTCTTTGCAGGAATTAAATAATTTTTAATGAAATTTAAATAAAATTACACGAAAGAATTTAATTATTTTCAAAAATTTCCATAAAATTCAATTTCAACAAGAGTTTAAAATTCTCTAAAAATAATTCAATTATTCTCAAAATATTTTTAAAAAATTCTATATAAAAATTAAATTACTTTCAATGCAATTTTTAAATATATTCGTCAAAAAAATTGAAAGAATTCAATTATTTTCAAAAAATAATAAAATTCTTGTGATGAATTCAATTATTTTGAATATACTTAATTTTAATAAAATTCTTTAAAGAAATTCAATTATTTTAGAAACAACTTTAACTGAATTTCTCGAAAAAATTTCATTATTTTCAAATATTTCTATAAAATTCTTCATAACAATTTAATTATTTCTTAAAATTTGAATTTCGGAGAAAAATATTATTATTCATGAAAATAATTAATTTTTTATGAAGAATTTTATTCAAATTTTTTTAAATAATTGAATTTTTCAGAATTTTTTAAAACTTTTTGAAAATAATTGAAATATGACAAAAAATTAAAAAAATTCTTTTTTAAATAAATTGAATTTCTGTGAAAATGTTTAATTTTTAAAAGAATTGAATTCTTGGGAAGAATTGGATTAAAATTTCTTAAATATAATTGAATTGCTTTGAAGAATTTTATTTTTTACGAAAATAATTGAATTCTTTCGAAGATTCTTACAAAGATTTTTGACAATAATTGTATTTCTAAGTAGAATATTATATTTTACGAAAATAATTTTATTCTACAACCAATTTTATTATAATTTTTCAAATTTATAAATCATTTTAGGAAAATTTTTTTAAATAATTGAATTCTCGAGAAAAATGTTATTATAACATTATTATTATAATGTTAATATAACATTTCAATTATTTTTATAAATAGTAAAATTCATCGTAATAATTCAATTATTTTTATAAATAGTAAAATCTTTACAAAAATTCAATTATTTTCAAAACAATTTTAATTGAATTCCTCAAAACAATTCAAATATTTTTAAATATTTCCATAAATTTCAATTATTTCCCAAAATTTTAATAAATTTTTCAAAACAATTCAACTATTTTTATAAATATAATAAAATTCTTCTCAAGAATTCAATTGTATTCAATTCAATTTTAATAAAATTCTTCTTTATAAAATTCAATTGCTTTCAAAATTTCCAATTAAAATTATTAAAGAAACTCCATTAGTTTAAAAAAAATTTGAAGAAATTCTTCAAAAGAATTTAATTAGGATTTTTAAAAATTTTAATAAAATTCTTCGCGAGAATTCAGTTATTTTCCTAAATAATAAAATTTTTTGAAGGAAGTCTATTATTATCATTTTTTTTATATAAAATTCTTTGCAACAATTCAATGATTTTCAATACATTAATTTTAAAATTGAAAATATTTGAAAAGAAAAATTATAAAAAAGTTAAGAAACAAAAAAGCAAACAACAACTAACTTTAAACTGCGAACAGATTACCGGAACATGTACTTTATTATTACTATTAATTAATAATTGATTATTATTATAAATTATTATTATGATTAAACTGAAAAAAAATTATTTGAGCCAATTAAATAGTATTTGCTTAAAATACTGAAATTATTGGTTCAAATGGAAATTATTTCAAATACAATTTGATTTAAATAAAAATTGATTCAAGTAAATTATTTGGACTATTATATTTGATATAATAGTCAAGTAATCGGTTGTTTCAATCAAATAAATTTTTTTCCCAGTGTATTATTATAAAAAAATTATATTACTGCACACTCAACATTTTCGCCGGAAAAATAAATTGTACACAATTTTCAGGATATACTAGGTAATATATATATTCACAAGAAAAAAAAATAAAAAAAAATTGTGCAATAATTCAAACGAAAGAATTATCGAGTTTTATATGCCATTGACGTCAAGAAAAGTTTAGTCTTAATGTTCATATATATATGATTTCAAATATACGTCCCTGAAAAAAAATTAAAAAAAAAAAAAAATAAAGAAAAAACTCAAAGTCTCTGGCAATAAGGAATCTTCCCTGCCGACATTATATGAGTCTTCGAGACGTGAATCATATATTCCGCAGGTCTCTGATTGAAGATGACAGATAATTGATTTCGTTGCACTTCTCTGCGTCCGTTATCTTCTGACAATTGACGTCAGGGATTGTAAAATGTTCTGTTACAACTCGTGACAATATATACTTTTTTTTAACGGTGTATTGCATTTCTTTAAAATATATACTATATATAGTTTTCTGACCTCGGGAATTTATATTTTTTTTTGTTCAATTTTAATTTCTTTTTTAATTTTATAAACATTTCGACAGGTGTTGACCTAGGCTAGAATAATGTACTAAAATAAATGAGTTAAAAAATGGAATAAATAAATAAATAAATGTAAGAAAACAAAAAAATAAGAAAACCCATACAAAAAAACGAAACAAAATTTTTTTCCGACACGTGTTGACTTTGGTCAGTAATGCAATAGAAGTAAAAAGTTAAAACAAAATAAAAAACAAACATTTTTTTCCGTATTGACTTAAGTCAGTAATGTAATAGAAATAGAAAAGGTAAAAAATAAAAATAATAAAGTGTAAAGAAACAAAAAAAAAAAACCAAAGAAAAAACAAAAAATAAATAAAATAAAAAAAAACAATAATATAACTAATAATTAACTAATTAATTAGTAATTAATTAATTATAAATAATAATAAGGCACATGGTCCGGTAATCTCGCTGTTCGCCGTTTGAAATTAGTTGTTGTTTGATTTTTTGTTTCTTAACATTTTAATGATTTTTCATTTCAAATATTTTCAATTTTAAAATTAATGTATTGAAAATCATTGAATTATTGCAAAGAATTTTATCAAAAAATTTAATAATAATAGAATTTCTTCAAAGAATTTTATTATTTAGGAAAATAACTAAATTCTCGAGAAGAATTTTATTAAAATTTTTTAAAATCCTAATTAAATTCTTTTGAAGAATTTCTTTGAATTTTTTCTAAACTAATGGAGTTTCTTTAATAATTTTAATTGAAAATTTTAAAAGCAATTGAATTTTATGAAGATGAATTTTATTAAAATTGAATTGAAAATAATTGAATTATTGCAAAGAATTTTACTATATTTATAAAAATAGTTGAATTATTTCGAAAAATTTATTAAAATTTTAGGAAATAATTGAAATTTATGTAACTATTTAAAAATATTTGAATTCATCCGAGGAATTCAATTAAAATTTTACTACTATTTATAAAAATAATTGAATTATTTCGAAGAATTTATTAAAATTTTTTTAAATAAATGAATTTTATTTTTTTTTATTTTAATTTTATTTTTTTTTTATTTTAATTTTATTTTAAAATTTAAAAATTTTAAATTCTTTCGAGGAATACTATTAAAATTCTTTTGAAAAGAATTGAATTTCTGCAAAAGATTTTACTATTTGTAAAAATAATTAAATTATTGCGAAGAATTTTACTATTTATAAAAATAATTGAAATGTTTCGAAGAATTTATTCAAATAATTGAATTCATCACAAGAAATTTATTATTATTTTTTGAAAATAATTGAATTCTTTCAATTTTTTTGACGAATATATTTAAAAATTGCATTAAAAATTTGAAAGTAATTTAATTATTATATAGAATTTTTTAAAAATATCTTTAGAATATTTGAATTATTTTTGGAGAATTTTAAATTCTTGTTGAAAATGAAATTTATGGAAAATTTTTGAAAATCATTAACTTCTTTCGTGTAATTTCATTACATGATTTTAATTTTACGAAACTTCAAATTTAATTAAATATAATTTAATTCCTACAAAGAATTTTAGTATATTTATAAAAATAGTTGAATTATTTTAAAGAATTTATTAAAATTTTAGGAAATAATTGAAATTTATGGAAAAATTTTTAAATATTTGAATTCATCCGAGGAATTCAATTAAAATTGTTTTGAAAATAATTGAATTCCTGCAAAGAATTTTACTATATTTATAAAATTAATTGAATTCTTGCGAAGAATTTTACAAATTATAAAAATAATTGTATTTTTTCGAAGGATTTATTAAAATTTTAGAAAAAAATTGAATTTTTTGGAAATGTTTAAAAATTTTTTTTAAAAATTGTATTTTTTCGAAATGTGTTAAATTTTTTTAAAAATTGAATTCTTTTGAGGAATTCAATTAAAATTGTTTTGAAAATCATTGAATTTTTGTAAAGATTTTACTGTTTAAAAAAAAGAATTGAATTGTTTCGAAGAATTTATTAAATTTTCGAAAATAATTGAATTGTTTCGTGAAATTTAATTAAAATTTTTGAAAATATGAACAATAATAATTAATTTTGTACTTAATAAGTGAATTTTTTTAATTTTGATTATGAAATTATTTAAAAAATTTAAATTTGAAAATAAAAAATATTGTAATTTGCATAACAATAATAAATTTAATATCACGTTCCACGCGCGAGCGCGCGTAATATTTGCTAGTTAATTAATGCGTAATAATAATAATTATTAATTATAATTATAATATATTATTATTATTACTCTATATTAATTATTTTTTTGTATATTATGTATCCAATTTTCAATTTTGGACGTATAAAATATATATATGCGAAAACTTTCTTTCGAGAGAGCTGAGTTTATATATACGTACTCTGCGACGGGGGGGTTTCTTTGATAAAATTCACTTGACGAGTGAGCCGCTACACTTTTTCTTTATGAATAAATCATTTAGTGTACCTTGAGCGCTCATTTTCTGCTCTTTACTCGAGTTTCTCATTTCAAACATGGAATATTTATCTAAATAAACGTATAACTCGAAATTTCTGCTGCAAAACGTAAAATAAAAATGCGAGGAAAAATTATTAAATATTGAAAAAAATAGGTCTTGGAACTCAGTTTCAACCATTTCTCTTAATTTTCCAATTAAAAATACACAAAAGTGAGAAAAATTTTACACTTTTGTTATTATTTTTAATTGGGAAATTTTATATTTATGGCAAAAAAAATTGCACAGACTCTTGTTAATTAATATTAAATATTTATTTATTGAGTTGTTCTTTAAATTAAATTTTGAATGTATTAATTATAAAATTCTTTTATTTTTAGTATTTCTTTATTTTTTGTTTATTTATTAATTTATTTATTCGTTTATTTTGTAAAAAAAATGGCCTTTGCTAAAGCACATGTGTAGTTTGTCTGAAAACAAAATTTTTCACCAAAGTTGTGGTTGTAAAATCGAAATTATGACAATTTTTTCATTTATTTAGAGAATATAAAATTTTATTTAAAATTCCTGATTGAAAAGTATAAATATTGCCAAAAAAATATTTTTTTACTCTCTTTTGAATTAGTAAAAAAGTTTACTAATTTGAATAAGTGACTAACTTTTTGCTGTTGAATTTTACTAAAAAATTACTAGAAATAATTATTTATTAGTAAAATTTTTGCTCTAGACTTTTTGTTTTTGTATTTTAGTAAATTTAATAATAAATTAGTAGAAAGTACTATTCAGGTATTAATAATATTTACTAATTCAAAAGAAAAAAAATCATTCATTAATTCAAATTAGTAAACATTTTTACTAATTCAAATTTAGAGAGTAAAAAATTTGCAAATTTATACTATTTTAATCACAATTTTTAAATAAAATTTTATTTTCATTAAATAAATTTAAAAATTTGAATAATTTATATTTTTTTTTACTTATTTCTAAAAAAATTGAAGTTTTGTTAAAACATTGTGAATGAGAAATATCAAGGATACAACTATTTATTCTCTTTTTTCATTTATTTCCGCAAAGAAAAAATTATAGTTTCATTAAAAATTTTTTGATTAAATAGAAATTATGGAAATGTTTTTCTGTTTTTCAGCCAAAGAAACTTAAAATTTTGTAAAAAAAAACAGTGATTCATAAAATTTTTTTTCCTTTATTTTAAAAAAAAAATCTTGGAATTTTGTTTGAAAAATATAAATTTATACAAAATATATTTCCTGTTTTCCAAAAAATCAAAATTTTGTTAATAAATTGTGAATAGAAATAGGAATTATGCAAAAGTTTTTCTTCTTTTTTTAAAAGTGACTCATAATTTTTTTTGAAGAAAATTGTGATTGAGAAACAGAAAATAGGCAAATTATTTTCCATTTCACTGTTTTAATTTTTGAACAATTTGAGTTCTAATTTTTTTTTCTTAAGAAAATAAACTAAACTGTATAATTTCGATTTGAGAAACAAATAAGTTTTTTAAAGAAAAAAAAATTTTTTAAATTTGCTTGATTTTCATTTGTCAATTACAATTTTTGTTACAAAATGCTATTTTTTGAGAAAAAAAATTTGCATAATTTCCCTTTCTGCATAACAACTTCTTAACATTTTTTCAAATTTTCTAAATTTCTGTTTTATGAGTGTTTATAATTTGCACTTTATTTGAAAATTTATAATAAATAAAAACGTTAAATAATTTTTTTAGTTTAATAAACATTTTTTTAAATTAATTCCTGTCAAATCATATAAAATATAAAAAATATACAAAAAATCGAAATTCAAACTGCGAATAGAATGAATGAAAAAATACCAAGATTATTATAATAAATTATAATAAATAAATATTTAATAGAGGGATATTTTTATGTTATTATAAAAAGTGAATTCTTTATTTTTAAATTTATTTTTCATTTATTATTTTTTGTAAATAAAAAAAATTATCATATTATACTATTTATTTGATTCATTCAATTTACAAGTCTAAAATTTCAATTTCTCTCAAGAGTCGAGAATTTAAAAAAATGTTTAATCTTTGAACAATACCTATATACGATAATAATGAAAGAAAATTGATTTATTATTAAAATATGTCCACAATTAAAAAAATTGATTTCAATATAAAAATTTCACAACGCCAAGTACTTGAACTATAAAATAATGTTATGAATATTTAATATATGCACGTAAATGAAAAATGACTTGTTTTTAAGATGAAACGTGGCACTAATCGATGAAAAATTACATATAAATATATAAACACATGTGTGTGTGTGTATTATAAAATGTACAGTGTATATATATTGCTTTGACGTATTGTTCATATTTTTTTTTCTCATGAAAAAAAATCCAATCTCAGAATAAAGAAAAAAGTGTTCTTTTTTCTGTCTGTGTATGTCCTCTTTCGAAAAAAAAGAAACAAATCTTTGAAATAAAAAGTAAAGAATGAAAATTGAACAAAATTTTTGTTAGACTACTGAATCGTTTTTCATATGAATTGTTTTAGAACTAGGACAAGGAATGAAACGCTATTTCGAGACAAAAGAATAAAAAAAAAACAGTATTCATTTAATCTCATTAAATGAGATTAGATGTAAATGGAATTTTAATCACGCGTCTTTTGAGAACGTTAATGCAATTCATAGTCAAGAAGTTTCTCTCTTTCTATATATATATAGTACATAGAGGATGAAACAGAAAATTGTTATTTAATTTTTATTTTTAAAAATTTTCCCTTGGACACCAAAGATGTGATTTGTAAGAATTTTTGTAAAGTCACAATAACCATTAAATAACAATCAATTATTTATTTTCCTCGTCATGAAAAAGTACTAAAGACGTCATATAATACAAATCACGTTCATCGTAAATTTTTTTTTCGAATGAGAAAAAAAACAATATTAATTTCCATATAAAAATTGAAAAAGAAATTTTTTTTGTTTCGAGAATTATGTATTAGTTGTTTCAGAAAATTTTTTAATTAATTTTTTTTAATCTTGCGATAGGAGGGGATTATTTCTCCTGTTTCATAAACATTTATATTTTATATATAGAGATATTTTATTTGATTCGCGAAATTTTAATCCTCTCTTCAGGGAAAAATATATGAATTTATCGAGTAATTATATTTTCTGAGTATATTTCGAAATAAAGAGTAGATTATTTTTAGATTTTTAAAATGAAATTATTAATTTTTGATGTTTTTCTTTTATTTCAGGATAGAAACGAGGAACGAAATTAGATCGAAATGGTTCCATTCTTCTGCTTGGGAAAAATTTATTCTTCAAGGATTTAAGGTAGGAAATAAAACTTTTTTTTTAACTTTAAAAAAAGCTTCTAAAAAGACTTGATATTAAATTAATAGATTTGTTATTATTTATATATATCATTCTCGAAATTCCTATTCGTGACCAACACGTTTCATGACTCTTCCTCCTATTAATTTAAATGCATAGGAGAATTCTTTTTTTGTTAAACATCGTAAAACTTCGTCTAAGATTTTTATTAGAGCCTTTTTCTCTTCTAAAAACGTAGAATAAGAGAAAAATTAAATTTGTTACCAATTTTAATAAGAATTAAACACAAATATTTGAATTTAAAATAGTAAATACACTGAAATAGATAAAAAATTTATTTAATTCAAATATTATAAAGAATTAAATAAATTGATTAAATATTAATTTGGTTAAATTAATTAATTAATTAATTAATTAAATTAATTTAAATTAAATTAAATTAAATTAAATTAAATTAAATTAAATTAAATTAAATTAAATTAAATTAAATTAAATTAATTAAATATATTGATTTGTATCAAATAAGATTTATTTGAATCAAAGAAAATTTGCTTCAAGTATAGAAATTATTGATCCAAACTCAGTTATCAAAATTTCATATAATTTTACTAAAAACATTTTTTTAATTAAATTTAAATTAAATTTTTTACTAAAATTAATGATTAGAAATTATTTTTCACTAGAATTTTTTAATGAAATATTATCTGGAAAATTTTAATAGCAGGATTCTAAGCAAAAGCTAATGAACATTCTGGAAAATATTAGATGTGTCGAAATTTATATTTTTTTTATTATTAGGTAGAAATTTAAACAATTTTTTCTTCTTTTTAATTAGAAATTTACAGAATTTTTTTTAGATTATATTAATATTAATATCAAAATCTTATTTGTTGAGTATTTCCTATTTTGAACTTGGCGCCAATACAGTTCTTGAAATTGCCGCCTAGAGGGCATGAAAATTCTCTCATAAACGAGATAAAGCAAATCAAAATTATTTCGTTTCAGTTCTAAAGTGAATAAAATTATAATTTACAATAATATACAAAATTGTAAATAATTCTAATTAATGAATAAAATTATAGAAAATAAATAAATATAATAATAAAGAAATAAACAAATATAATAAATAAATGAAATAGATTATTTTATCTATATTAATCAATTTTTTCTACTTTTATTTTTCTACTTTCCCACCTTATTTATTTATGGACATAATTTATTGTTTTTATATTGTTATTTTTTTATTTTTTACTTATTTAGTTTTTTACGTTGTTTTTTTATATTTATCTCTTTACTTCAATTGGTTTCTAAATTACTTACCTTTTTTTTACTTAAATGCAAAATTTTTACTATAAAATTCCTGTAAAAATTCTATAAAGTTATTCCAGTAAAATTCTATAAAATTAGTAATAATTTTCGTTAGCAATTAGTCAAATTTTTTCTATAGTGACAACTAATTGTCACTAGAATTTTACTACCAATTAGTAGAATGATTTTATTTTAAGTTGATGAAACAGTTTTACTAATTCATTTAGTGAATTTAATTACTAGTAATTACTAATTAGTGAAGTGCTGCTAAAAAATTAGTCAAATTCTAATAGCAATTAGTAGGGGAATGTAGTCAAGGTTGGCCTACTGTCTAGGTAGGCCACTCGCGTTTTTTTGTCAAGTTCACTAGCGCCACCTACGCGCATTTTTGTCGAAGCTTGTCTTAGTGAAACCTAACTTTTTGTTCAATTACATTTTCGGAAAATCGAAAATTGTGTTTTCTGTGACGTCGGTACAAAAAAAGCTCAAAAAAAGTTTTGTGCATAATGTGAAAAACCATTAATAAAAGATAAAAAACAAATTGAATCGTCAAGGCAAGTATGCAGAAAATTTGTGGGACTCATGGTTGAAAGGAAAACAAAGTAAAAAATCGAATCCCGAAACGTATTTCTTTTTGTTTACAACAATTCGGTAATGTTACTTACTGTCAAGGTCGGCCACTATGTGTTTAAAATGCGCAAAGTTGAGGACGAGCTACTTCATTTGCAAAAACTGCAATTCTGTATAACTCATAATATAATTGATCATCTTATTAATATTTTTATTTAATTTTATTAATATTTTAGTGCAAAACTTTTTTTTATTTATATTTATTTTTTTATATTGTTTATTGTTATTATTTTGTTATTTCATTAAGTTACAAACTGTAAACAATAAAGAATCAATTTTCCGTAACTCCAAACATGTTATTTTATTTTTTAACGATTAATGCCCTTTGAATTTTAAACATGGCCGACCTTGACTGTAATGGCCAACCTGGACTACAAATTTTTTTTTTTTTAAATCTTTATAACTTTTTCATTTTTAAACCTGTCAATTTACTTTGTACAGAAAAAATGTTCCTATTAAACAGGACTTTCCAACCATATACTTCAATTGTCCAAATTCATTTTTAAAAAAAAGTTATAAACAAAAGTCAAAAAGGTGGCCGACCTAGACTATGTTCCCCTAAAATTTTTCTAACAATTTGAAAAATTTTTTAATTTTATCAAAAAAATTTTACCATCATTTAGTAAAACTTAACTAATAATTAGTAAAATTTTAAAAACAATTACTTTCCTAATTAAATACCGGGAAAGATTATTTTATTCTTAATAATCTATTTTTTTTAAACTTGTATTTATTCATAGACAGAATTTCATGTTTTTATATTTCTACATTTTTTTGAATTTCGCGCCAAAAGTTTTTTATATTGCCGCCTAGAGGGCATGAAAGTTCTCTCACAAACGAAACGAAGTGAGTAATTTTTTCGATTCGAAACACAATTTATCGAATTTAAATAAAAATTACTCGATTCAAATAAATATTTTTATAATAGTTAAGTAATTTATTATTTGATTTAAATAAATTTAATTTAAGTGCAAGATAATTAATTACGAAAAATTAAAGTAAAATGGTAAAATTAGGCACAAAATTAAAATTTAAATAGAAAAAAATAATTTGTAAATTATCACTGTAAATAAAAGGTTCTAAATTTTAGCTGATTTTGGTATTAAAATAGAACCAAATTACGATTTAGTACCAAAATTGTTACTAAAGTAGTACCTTTTTTTACAGTGTAGTGGTATTTTTTATATATATAAAAAAGTGTAAATTGGAAAACAATTTTCTTATATTTTGGAACTAAAATTTATAATCTTTTAAAATAGAAGAGTAAATAAAAAAATAAAAATAATCTTCAAAATACAGAAAGAAAATTATACCGACAACAACTACAAATTTCACTATATTAGCAAAATTTTCAATTCTTTCAGTTACGACTTTAACTATTCTAGAGAAACTTATCGTTGTTCCAGGGTAAATTTTTCTTCACGTAAAATAAAAATTTTATGAATTCATTACTTTAATTTTCCGTCAATTAAAAAACTACTTTATTACTCATTCCTAATTCTTTTTCCTACTTCGATAAAAAAAATCTAAATTTTTCTTTTCCTTTTTTTTTATTATACCTGTAAACTTAGGAAATATACAGACTGTTGATTACGATGACAATGACTGCGTGTGCGATAATATTACATGTATAAAATTTATTTCATTAGATTATTTCCAACGGGTTCGAAAGTGTATTGACACGGTTCTGGTTGACGTCAGTTGGTTTGACGTCAATTCCAGGGACCCTCCTAGAACTTTGAATCTCCCTTTAGATTATATAGAAAATCCACGCGGGTTTATATCGCGCCAACGCGAAAAAAGTTTCGCCCGCACATTATTCGAAAAAAAAAGAAAAATATATATATATACATATCAAAAGAAAAATCGAATATAAATAAAATAATGAAATCTAAATAAAAATGTCTCATATACACACGATTGTGATCTATTTTATGTATTTGAGAGAAAATACACAATTTACCTCGACCTTTTCATCAATTGCATATATAGACAATTATATATCTCGAAATAAAAACCTGTTTTCTTCTCTTCTATACGGAATATAGATCGTAAAGCTATGACGTCTGCCAAGATAATTCAAGATATATCACATGTAGCTTTTTCAGTCTTTTTGATATCAAAGATAGTAGGAAAAGAGTGAAAAAAAAAGTTTTGTATTGTGAAAAAAAATTATTTTATTTATTGTTTCTGTTCAATGGATTTTGGAAGAAGAAAATAAAAAAAAGACCTCAAAAAATTTGGTGTAAATGAAAGTAATCGAATTATAATCGAAAAGGGGTTTTTTTTAATCATTATTTAAAAATATAAATTTGATTCAAAAAAGTGTTTATTTAAATTTCGATAATATTGAACTGGTTCAATTCAGTAATTGATTTTATTTTTAAAAAATTCCGCTCAAATTTTTTTTTCGAATTTAGAAAAAAATCTAGATTTGGTAATTTCAATTAATTAAATTTTTAATTGAATTTTCAGTCTATTTTCAAATAACAATTTAATTATTCAAAATATAGTCTTTCCAATGAAATAACTTATAAATTAGATAAATAACTAAATTAAATTAAATTTCATTAAAATTAAATTAAAATTGAATTGAAATTAAATTAAAATTACGTTTTTTTAAATAAAATGAAATTAAAATTTAATTTAATTCGAAAAATAATCGAATTTATAATCAAAAGGCTATTTAATCATTATTTAAAATTAGAAAAATGTGATTGAAAAACTATTTATTTAAATTTTAATAAATAAACTAGTTCAATTTAGTAGGTATTTAATTGATTTTATTTTTAAAAAATCTCTTTTTTTAAAATTGTTTTCAATTTAATAAAAAATCTAGATAAAAAAATCAATTAATTGATTTAATTTTTAATTACAATTCAATTATTTAAAATATAGATTTTTAATATTAAAAGTATAAATTAAATAAATAATAATTAAATTGAATTAAAATTAAATAAAAGTATAAATTAAAAAAAATTAATTAAATTAAATAATTAATGTAAAATAAATAATCAATTGGAAAATTAAATCCGATTAAGTTAAATTATAATTAAATTAAAATTTTCAAAGTAAAATCAAATTAAGTTTTAATTTAATTGGAAGAATAATTGAATTATAATCTACAGGGCATTTAATCACTATTTAAAATTATAAATGTGATTGAAAAATTATTTTTTTAAATGACAATAATTAAAGTAGTTCAATTTATAATAATCGATTTACAATTTTATTTAATTTTTTTTAATTTAATTTTTTTCCAATGGAAAATATAGTTTTTTAATTAAAAAATTAAGATTAAATGACAAATACTCAATATTTTTCTCTTTATATTAAAAGTTTGTTAGATTCTACAATTTTAATTTATTTTAAAAATTTGTTTTTAAATTTAATTTAATTTTAAAATTTGGTTTTAAATTTAATTTAATTTTAAAATTTGTTTTTAAATTTTAAATTTAACATTTAACATTTGTTGCCTCTTAATAATCCTTGGGATTAAGAATTTCGATAAAATAAATAAATAAATATTTTTTTAAATATGAAGTCTAAATATTTGTTTAAATAAGAAATATAAATATTTTTTTAAATAGTAAATATAAATATTTCTTTAAATAGGAAATATAAATATTACTTTAAATAAGAAACATAAATATTTCTTCAAAAATATTTACTTTAAATATTCTTTATTTATAAATGAAATAAAAAAAAATTATTTAAAAAAAATCTTCATAAAAAATATAAGTTTCTAAAAAAAAGAGAAATAGAATTTCCAAAAGGAAATGAAAAATAGTTTTAAAAATTGAAACATTTTGGAGTAATATTTTTTCTCTAATGTTTTTGCATGTAATTTAGTAATTTGTACAAAGAAATTTAAGTTGACACGAAAGGAGCGTTAATAATAGCAGAAACTAGTTTCTTTTTTTTTTAATTGCAAAATTATTAAAATTGTTAGAATTGTTAGAAGCGTTAAAAGTGTCTGTGAGCGTTTTATCGGTCATTGATTCGATAATTTAAGAACTATGTTTCAGGCGCTACTTATCAAAACTTCAACAAATAATAATCATTTAAAATGATATAGTAGATAATTAAAGATCATTCGCATTTAAACAGTTTTTATATAAAGATTATCTCGATAATTTCTTTTTCCATTGACATACTTTTTTTCTTATCGAGATTCCTCCTAAGTACTAATTTTTTTCTTTCATTTCAAAGTGTTATTTGTTTTATTATTAATTGTTATATTTTCTACTATATTATATTCTTTTATTTAGAGAATTTAAAAAAGTATTTATTATTATTAATAATTATTATTATTATTATTATTATTATTATTATTATTATTTATTATTATTATTTATTATTTATTATTATTATTTATTATTTATTATTTATTATTTATTATTATTATTATTTATTATTTATTATTTATTATTTATTATTTATTATTATTATTATTTATTATTTATTATTTATTATTTATTATTTATTATTTATTATTTATTATTTATTATTTATTATTTATTATTTATTATTTATTATTTATTTATTATTTATTTATTATTATTTATTTTTTTGTATTTTTTGCTTTTTTTGGAAGTTTAGAAAATTGTTATTAACTACAAATTGGATTGAAATTTTTATCTATACTACTATTTGGGTTCAAATTTTTATCTACTAATATTTGGACTAAAATTTTTATCTACTACTATTTTGGATTAAAATTTTTATCTATTATAATTTTGATTAAAATTTCTATCTACTACAATATTTGGATGAAAATTAAAAAATTACAAAAAGATAAATTCAAGAAAAAATGAGTTAGGAATTTGATTTTTTTTTTGAAATAATAAAGAAGTTTGTGGGAAGATGATCAATCACGGGGAAATTTTACAGAATAATTTAATAAACGTAGGAAGTTAATCAATGTCCTGAAATTTCAATTAAGATGAGATACTCTCTTCCATAAATGAACATTTTCCTGAATATTAGATTCGACAGTCTGTATAGTTATAAACATGTAAGATTAAAAATAAAAACTGAACTAGATAGTGGCTATTAATTCCAAAGTGTGACGCAAAACGCAAATCAAACACTGTTAGATAAAGTATATTAAAATAGCTTTTGCTGATTCCAGACATTATTCTTAATTTTTTTTCTCATTCTCTGTCCTTGCGGTTTATAAGAGACAAAAAGAAAAATTAAAAAATCCCCCCACACACCTATATCTGTTGATTTTATAATTAAGTTCATTTCCTTTTTTGCAGTATCTAACTTTATTAGATACGTTTGTTATCGAAATAATTTGCAAAATAAAAAAAAATTCTTTGCTAAAAAGAAATTTTTTTTTTACTTTAAAAATAGAATTTAAGAAATTATTCAAAATTAAATAATTTTCATTGTAGAAAAGAAAATTTAATTTACTTACTAATTTAAAAAAAATTTTAAAAAGCAAATTTAGAATAAATTGCTTTTTTCTGATGATATAATTTCTGATGTTGAAATTCTTTTTTTCTATTTTGTAGAAATTGTTTATTTTAAATAATAAATTTCGATAGCTGCTGCTCTCTTACGGACGCGAAGGAAAGAGATCGAGAACTTTCAGCTTTAGGTAACTGTTAGTTACCTTCCGAGAGTTGACAATGATTTTATCAACAATTAGTACTATTTATTTACTGTTGCTAACCAATAATTTAAAAATTATTATCACTTAATCAATTTTTTTCAGGGTAAGAGAGAAAACTCAGATAATAATAATTTAAAACAAACATTTCAATAAGCATAATTTAACATTTATTGTTTATTACTTAAAGAACACCCTTCAACAATTTCTGAAACCAATGTGGAATTTCTTCTTCATTTTTTTCTTGGTTTTTTTCAGCATTTTGTTCAGGATTTTTTTCTATATTTTTTTCAGGATTTTTTTCTGGATTTTTTTCACCATTTTTTTTAGGATTTTTTTCTTCATTTTTTTCTATATTTTTTTCATCATTTTTTTCAGGATTTTTTTCTACATTTTTTTCAGCATCTTTTTCAGGATTTTTTTCATCTGGATTTTATTCTACATTTTTTCCATTTATTTATTTATCTACATTTTTTCTTTATTTCTTTCTGGATTTTTTCTGCATTCTTTTAATTTAATAATTAGCCATTTTTCTCTAATTATTAAAAAATATTATTAAAAAAATTTAGGGAAAGTGAATGGAGAATTTTAATTGAAAAATAAAGGATAAAATGAAAAAAAAATTAAATTTCTTTATTTTTTCTTGCCTTTTCTTCTTCATTTTTTTCTTTGCTTTTTTCTTGGTTTTTTTCTGGATTTTTTTCTACATTTTTTTCATCATTTTTTTCAGCATTTTTTTCTAAATTTTTTTCTGGATTTTTTTCACCATTTTTTTCAGGATTTTTTTCTGCATTTTTTTCTGCATTTTTTTCACCATTTTTTTCAGCATCTTTTTCAGGATTTTTTTCAGGATTTTTTCAGAATTTTTTTCTATATTTTTTTCAGGATTTTTTTCTTAATTTTTTTCAGGATTTTTTTCTGCATTTGTTTCACCATTTTTTTCAGGATTTTTTTAGGATTTATTTCTATATTTTTTTTCAGGATTTTTTTCTTAATTTTTTTCTGCATTTTTTTCACCATTTTTTTCAGGATTTTTTTCTGTATTTTTTTTTTGTTTTCTTTTTATTTAATAATTAGCAATATTTTCCTAATTGTTAATAAATATTATTAAAAATATTAAGGGAAAGAGAATTCAGAATTTTAATAGAAAAATAAAGAAAAAATGATAAAAAAAATTAATTTTATTTGTGTAAACATTTTTGTGAATAGAAATTCTTTTTTTTTTGACTGAAATAGACACTAGTTTTCAATTATTGTAATTAAATTTCCGTTATTAGTTATACACAAAAGAAAGTTTCGTGACTTTTTCTTCGTTATAAGTCATAAAAGACTTGAAGCTCTTAGATTTCATTAAGGCAAAATGATAAAAGCATTTTCTCAAGAATTATCATCCCCAACGTTTAAATTCCCTTGTTCTTGACAACCTCCTCACAATTATGACAAATAAATAAAGAGCTCGCCATTCAACAGCAAAGTACAATGTAATATGTACTTTATATAGATATAAATGAAACGTAACAATTAGAACATTCTATGTGAAGATTCATTCCATTATTATATATAATTGTCCTTTGAATAGTCTTAATACATTGAGTTAAAAGATTTATTTCGTATCTAAGACCTGGAGAAAGAAAGTGAATGTTATTTAAACTCATATTATTAATTATTATTATTATTATTAACTAAAAAATATCTTCTCTGTTATTAATTAATATTATGCAATTATTATTATTAATTATTATTTAAATTCATTTCGTTTCATTATTTTTACATGTAATAAGTTTTAATTTAAAATTAAAAAATAATTTTATCGAAATTATCACTGAGAAAAAGAATTTTTTAATCCAGAAATAAGCAGCCAACCAAAAAAATATGTTTGAATTAAACATATTTGTTGGTTACTTATTTTTGGATTAAAAAATTTTTTTCTCAATGCAGTCAATAATTGCAAAGAAGAAATAAATGTTTGTAAGAAAATAAAAATATATTTTTTTTAATAATAATGGTTAACGTGTTAATAAATATTGATAATAAATGTATTAGTAAAACATTAATAATAATGTTAATAATATTAGTAATTATTATGAATTATAACTGATTATAATAACAATAATGTTAATATTAACAATATTAATAATTGTAATTAATTAATAATATTACTATTAATAATTTGAATAAAAAAATATATCTCATTTTTCGATTATCAAGTTGATCGGAAAAAGGGTTCAATTTTTATATACGTGAGCATATTTTTCAAGTAATAACCATAAAATGTGGTTTATATAGGGGAATGTAGTCAAGGTTGGCCTACTGTCTAGGTAGGCCACTCGCGTTTTTTTGTCAAGTTCACTAGCGCCACCTACGCGCATTTTTGTCGAAGCTTGTCTTAGTGAAACCTAACTTTTTGTTCAATTACATTTTCGGAAAATCGAAAATTGTGTTTTCTGTGACGTCGGTACAAAAAAAGCTCAAAAAAAGTTTTGTGCATAATGTGAAAAACCATTAATAAAAGATAAAAAACAAATTGAATCGTCAAGGCAAGTATGCAGAAAATTTGTGGGACTCATGGTTGAAAGGAAAACAAAGTAAAAAATCGAATCCCGAAACGTATTTCTTTTTGTTTACAACAATTCGGTAATGTTACTTACTGTCAAGGTCGGCCACTATGTGTTTAAAATGCGCAAAGTTGAGGACGAGCTACTTCATTTGCAAAAACTGCAATTCTGTATAACTCATAATATAATTGATCATCTTATTAATATTTTTATTTAATTTTATTAATATTTTAGTGCAAAACTTTTTTTTATTTATATTTATTTTTTTATATTGTTTATTGTTATTATTTTGTTATTTCATTAAGTTACAAACTGTAAACAATAAAGAATCAATTTTCCGTAACTCCAAACATGTTATTTTATTTTTTAACGATTAATGCCCTTTGAATTTTAAACATGGCCGACCTTGACTGTAATGGCCAACCTGGACTACAAATTTTTTTTTTTTTAAATCTTTATAACTTTTTCATTTTTAAACCTGTCAATTTACTTTGTACAGAAAAAATGTTCCTATTAAACAGGACTTTCCAACCATATACTTCAATTGTCCAAATTCATTTTTAAAAAAAAGTTATAAACAAAAGTCAAAAAGGTGGCCGACCTAGACTATGTTCCCCTATGTATAAAACTGACATAAATGTTCGACACATGTGTAAAAATATATTTCAGCCAATCAATTTTTATGTATCGCTCATATATTTTTTCATGACAAGATTAAATTTTATCATGTTTAGAAAAGCTTTTTTTTGTTTTTTTTTTTTTTTGTTAAAAGGGGCGAAACATTTTGAGATATTGTTGCGAATAGGAAAACTATATCTGCTTGTCCCTCTTTCATGTTCAACTTATCTTCATCGACAATGGCTTCCTATTCGTGTTTCAGTTTTCATTCAATGACTTGAATTCGTTGTTACCAAGTCTTATCAGAATCTTTTTTTTTTTTTTTTTAGAAACGAATAACAAATTCTATGAATAAATATAACGTGCATATGATATAAATTTTTTTTGCAACTGTTTTTTATAAAATTCTGCAAATAACTGCAATATTATTTTATTTATTATTGATTTATTATTTTTCATTACTATTTATTATTTTTAAAAAATTATTATTTTTTCTCTAACATTGATTACTATAACATTTAATTAGTAAATTTTACTAATAAATTAGTAGAAATTATTATTTATTCGTATCTACTAATTTAAAAGTAAAAAATTTTTATATAAAAATTAATTTAATATCACAACTTAATTAATTTTTGTTCTGAAAAAAAGTAATAAAAAATGTTTTTTCCATTTTGACTCGCAACAAAAAAAAACAATATGTAAAATTCTAAAAGACCACTCGGAATTGTAATAATTTCGCTAATTATTAAGTGTCCGGAAATATGTGAAACATCAGGCCGTGTACACCAGCTGTTTGTGGCATAAATTCTAGTTCACGAGACATATTCTGCCTCATAACTTCAAGAATAGTTTATCTGTAATCATATCATTGTGCGACGTCAATATTTTGTAAAGACGTAATTTATTTAAAAGAAATTTTCAAAAATTTATAAAGACTTAATTTAAAAATAGAAGAAAAATTTTTTCTAAAAATTATCTCCCCTTTTTTCTGTCTTTCCATCATTTATTTATTTTAGAAAATAAATCTTTCTACCATTTTTTTATTTTTTAAAATAAATAATTATTTTATTTATTTATTTTTGATTATTTATTTTATTTATTTAATCAATTAATTAATTAATTAATTAATTAATTAATTAATTAATTAATTAATTAATTTATTTATTTATTATATTTATTTGTTTTATTTATTTATTTGTTTTATTTATTTATTTATTATATTTATTTACTTGTTTGATTTATTTATTTATTTTTATGTATTTATTTTAGAAAATAAATAAATGATATAGAAATACAGAAAAAAGGGGAGAGAATTTTTTCAAAATAAATATTTTACTCGCAGTTATATTCCCTGAATCGATTTTATTTAAAAAAAAAATATCTCTTAAAATATATTACGTGCGGGGAAAAAATATCTCCAACGTCCATGCATTCATTATTTTTCCTCTCCACTGAAAATATTGGAGTGGAAACAATAAGATTAAATTAAAAAAGAGTAATATCAAATTGGTAAAAATAGAGAAAGAATGTAAATTATACAGCACTGGTGTATTTTAATTGAAAATATTATTGGAACGTAGAAGGAAAATTACCTATTTTTTTTAAATTTGAAATCGATTTTCTTTAGAGAATAAATTTATATAGTTTTATTTTTATTTTTTTTGGTTGTAAATATAACGTGAATTGGCAAGGTGAATATTTTTCAGTATTGACAGTTTTATATGGTTGTGTTATTTATTGATTCAGTTGAAAAGGAATTTTTCATTAATAATAGAAACAGTGTTCTGTCTCTACATTTTAGATAATATATTATTGAAAACGGTGATGTGAAAATATCAACATTATTTTTACTTTATTGAAATAATTTATTTACAGGCTCTTAAATTCTTTTTTTTGTTTATTCTTTAAAATAATAAGCTAAAATATAATCGTGGGTAAAAAATAGAAATTAAGCAAATTTTTTCTCGTTTAAAAAAACTTGGGATTTTGTTAAAGAATTAATTAATAATTTATTTTCTAGAGGTCTGCATTCTGTTTTGCAGACTCTATTTAAAAAACTATTTAAAGAAACTCGTCAAAAGAATTTAATTATTCATAAAAACTCTAATAAAAAATTAAATTTTTTTTTTTAATTGATGAGAACAAAAACCGGGAATTTTGTTTGAACGAAAATAGTAGACACCCTGTATTAATAATTTAATATTCGTGTATGTAAATAATATTGAAACGGAATTTACAATTTACATTGAATTTGACTGGAAATATATTCATTGATTATACCTGTATCTAAGATACCTTCGATAATCAATATTCTCCTAATCTGAAGATGGTTGTTTGCCCTTTGACCTGACTTTGGGAAATCCTGCACGAGCACACATTAATAGTGACATAATATGAGTACTTTTACTTATAATAGTGAAGCACTGCTTATCTCAACTTTCTCAAACCCCATATAACTATATATATCTCTTCACCTTTATCTTCTATTAAACTTATTAGTTTCGTGTAGATATGTTTAACATGGAAGAGTTTTCATCTGTGTGTACATACAAGACCGAACTAACGTCAAACTTGGAAGAGATGCAACTCAAGCAATGATCTAGAAATTTCATGTAGGAAACCATCTTCAGATATCATGTTCTTAGAAACGTGATTTTCACAAATATATTATATATTAGTCTACTGCTCTATATTGTATACGTGTATATAACTGAAAATTTGTCCACTAAATTCAAATTAGTAAACATTCGTTAACCAATAATTCAAATTAGTGAACATTTTTTTACTAAAATTATACCAAAACATCAATAACTTCTTTTTTAAATAAATATTCAATTATTATTATTTTTCCAAAGGAATTAAAGATTTTAAAAAATTTCAAATTCAAACCTTTTTGAAATTCAAAAAGAATATAAACTTAAAAGAATATTATTATAAAACACTGTAACTTCTTCAAAATTATTTTCTAGAATTTTCAACTAAAATTCATCTTTAAATCAATTATTTTCAATAATTTTTGAAAATATTCGTTTAGAATTTTCAAATTCATTTGTTTACAATTCAATTTTACGAAATTTTGATTATTTGGTAATTCTTCAATTCAATAAATTATTAGAAAATAAAAACTTTCAAATAATTTCAAAAGAAATTCAATTAAACTTTTCAAAAAAATTAATTCTACAGAATTGTCAATTTGAAAAGATGAAAAATTCAAATTCTCAAACATTTTAATTTGAACCCTTTTTGAAATTCAATTATTTTTAAAAATTCACGCTATAATGCTTTTAATATTCAATTATAATCTAAAATTTTAACTGAAATTTATTTTCAAAATCAATTTTTATTAGAAAATTCTACGCGAATTCAATTATTTAAATACAAAAATAAATTTATTGCACAATTGAATCTTTCTCAAAATTAAATTCTCATGAAGAATTTAATAAACAAATCTTTAAATAATTGAATTCTTTCGATGAGTTTTAATAAAATTTTTAAGAATAAATTACATTTTACGAGATATTTGATTAAAACTGTATAAAAAATAATTGTTGAATGTCTTTAAAGAATTTTATTATTTATGAAAATAATTGAATTCTTGTGAAGAATTTTACAATTTATAATTAAATAATTGAATTGTTTCGAAGAATTTTATCAGAATTTTTGAAAATAATTGAATATTGTGAATTATTATTAATCATAATTAATAATATTAATATTGTGAAGAATTTTATTAAAAACGTTTGAAAAAATTGAATTCAATCGAAAATTTTTATTAAAATGATTAAAAATAGTTCATTTTTTTAAAGAATTTTTTCAACACTGTTGAAAATAATTAAATTTAATTAACAATATTCTTAAAAATAATTGAATTCTTTCGAGAAATTTTATTAAAAATTGTATTAAAAATAATTTCTTTCCTCTGAAGAATTTTATTATTTATGAAAATAATAGAATTGCCTGCTAGAAATTTTACTATTTATAAAAATAATTAAATTATTTTAAAGATGAATGGTAAAATTTTAACTGAAATTCATTTTAAAATCAATTTTTTTTAGAAATTCTACTAGTATTCAATTATTTAACTACAAAAATTAATAACTTATTAAATAATTAGATTTATTCGAAAAAATTTTTAACAAATTAAGAATAATTGCATTTTTTGAGGAAATCGTTTAAAATTGTATCCAAAAATAATTGAAATCCTACAATGAATTTTATTTTTTATGCAAATAATTGAATTCTTGTGAGAAATTTTATTAAATGTTATTTAAATAATTGAATTCCTGTGAAAATTTTAGTATTTGTAAAAATAATTGAATTGTAGCGAAGAATTTTATTAAAATTTTTGAAAATAATAGAATTTTTTCTTATAATTTTATTAAAATAAGTTAAAAAAATAATTTAATTTAACGAATAATTTATTTAAAATTGTATTAAAAGTAATTGAAATCCTGCAATAAGTTTTATTATTTATGAAAAAATAATTGAATTCCTGGAATAAGTTTATTAAATCTTTTAAAAATAATTGAATTCTTGACAAGCATTTTATTAAATTTTTATTTAAATAATTGAATTCCTATGAAATAGTTTATTATTTGTATAAAAATAATTGAATTCTAGCGAAGAATTCTATTAAAATTTATGAAAATAATTGAATTTTTTAAAACAATTTTATTAAAAGTTAAAAAAAATTATTCAATTATATCGAATAATTTAATCAAAATTGTATTAGAAATAATTATATTCTTGGGATGAATTTCATTATTTGTGAAAATAATTAAATTTCTTTGAAAGAATTTTATTATTTATGAAAATAATTTAAATTTTGCCAAGAAGTTTATTAAAGTTTTTGAAAATAATTGAATTTCAAAGAAGAATTTTATTATTTATAAAGATAATTAAAATTTTGACGATAATTTAAATAAAATTTTTGAACATAATTGAATTTCCGCGAAGAATTTTATTATTTTTAAAAATAATTGAATTTCTACAATCATTTGTAACTTTTCCTAAATTCATTCTTTTTAGTGTTTTTTCAATTTAACTAAAATTCTGCTATAAATACAATATTTTTAATAATTGATTAAATATATATTAAACAATTAAATTACTTTCAGAAGAATTTGAATTATTAAAATTTTTCAAAAATCTAAGTTCTTCAAAATTTCTAATTAAATTCATTAAAAATTGAAATTTTCTAGAATTTCAAAATAGAAACCTTTTGAAGTTTATCTATTTCTGAAAATTGTAAACGCAACTCTTAAAATTCAATTAATTTTAAAATATTTAAGTAAAATTATTCTTTAAATAATTTATTAATAAAAATTTTATGACTGTTCTTCAAGTTATTTAAAAATAAATTATTGTCAGAAATAGAAAAAATGGAAGGTTTTGTATTAGAATTCGTGGTAATTTCACAGTTTATGAGGCAAACAAAAAAGACACAAAAGTTCAGAATTTTCTTATGAATTCTGAAAATTTAATTTTTTCCAGTACTTTTAATAAAAATCTCTGACTTTTCCCTGAATTCCCTGTCTCAGAATATATGATTATTATATTTATATTGAAAATTGAAGTTATATTCCAATTTACATTTTATTTTTATGAAAAAAAAATTTGAATTAAAAATTTTTAAATTCTATTACATTTAAAATTGCTAATTTTATTTAAAAATGGAAGTAAGAAGTTAACTAGTTATTGTTTATAAAGATAAAGAACAAAAGTGCAACAAATAAACAAATAATTTTCCTTGGTGGGTGGAAATTATAATATCAAAAGTATGTACATAAATTTGAGTATCTATCTATAGATATATAATTTGCATGAAGAGCGTGCGAAATGGTCGATAATAATGAGTAATTAATGTTCTGGAGAAAATACGATCAGGTAATGGAGCAAAATCGAAAATTGTGTTCCTGGGAAATCGATCTCTCAGAGGATATACAATATACATATATGTATACATTCGATAGACTAATGCCCAGAGGGGACACAAAACGTGTTTGTGTAAATAATTTCATTTACTCTCCTAAAATAATCAATATACCACCGATTACACATTTGTTTTTTTTTTTTGTTTTTTTTTGCTCATTTTACGTCTCGCGAATATACAAAAACCATTTACTGCGTAGAGTATACAAATATGAATATCAAAAGAGTTCTATAAATAATAGTCTTTCTTTTTTTCTTCTTTTTTAAAAAACGATCTCTATAAATTTTACTTTCAACTTGTTTTAAAACTTTTGGAAATTCTTTATGATTATAACTGAATTTATATACTGTTTTCATAAAAAAGAATTGGGAACAAAAATATTTTGCCCTTATCTGGAAGTTAAAGATGATTTATTAATATTAATTCTTTCATTTTATTTTTCCTAATTTTATCCGTTTTTTCCATTAATAAGAATGATTTACAATTTATTTATTATTGTTATTTATAATATTATTCATTTTATAACTAAAACGAAACTATTTTATATCACAATCATAAGTACTCTATTCGCTTCATTTTGTTTGTGAGAGAATTTTCATGCCCTCTAGGCGGCAAATTAAAGAACTTTTCGCGCGAAATTCAAAAAAGCTAAATTAAATTTTTTATTTAATTAATTACTGACAATCAGTTATTTTAAAACTAATTTAGATTTACAGGCTACGTACTCAATAAGTTCGTAAATTGTACGATATAATTGGGAGAATTTTACAGAAATTACAAATGATTGCGGAAATTCAACTATTTTCAAAAAGTAATAAAATTCTTCGCAGAAATTCAATTATGTTCAAAATTTTTAAAAAACTTTCCTCAAAATTTCAATTATCTTCAGAAATAATTCAATTCTTCTTCTGAAATTCAATTATTTTCAAAAATTTTAATAAAATTCTTGGCAAAATTTCAATTATTTTCATAAAATAGTAAAAATTTCAAAGGAATTCAATTATTTACAAATTTTTTACAAATTTCTTCGCAATCATTCAATTATTTTTATAAATAATAAAATTTTTTGAGGTATTCAATTATTTTTGTAAATAGTAACATTCTTTTTAGGAATTCAATTATTTTCATAAATAGTGAAACTCATCGCACAATTTCAATTTTTTTTATATATAATTTTAATGAAATTCTTCGAAAAATGTAATTATTCTTTAAAATTTTATTAAAATTCGTCAAAAGAATTCAATTATTTAAAAATTTATTGACAAAATTCTTTATCAGAATTCAATTTTTGAAAAACATGCAATTATTCAAAAAATTGTTTTTTGTATTTAAATAATTGAATTCTAGAAGAATTTTCTAATATAAATTTATTTAAAAATGGATTTCAGTTAAAATTTTAGATTATAATTGAATATTAAAAGCATTAGAGAGTAGATTTTTAGAAATAATTGAATTTTGAAAAAGTTTCAAATTAAAATCTATGAAAATCTGAATTTTTTATATTTTTAACTAACAATTCTGTGAAATTAATTTTTTTGAGAAAGTTTAATTACGGATTTTTTTAAAAATTATTTCAAGTTTCTATTTTCTAATATATAATTAATTGAAGAATTTACGAATAATTGAAATTTTGTCAAATTGAGTTGTAAACAAATGAATTTGAAAATATTAAAGGAATTTTTTAAAAAATTATTAAAAACAATGCATTTTTAGAAGAATTTGAGTTAAAAACACGACAAAAAATTTAATTTTTGAAAAGTTACAAATTATTGCAGAAATTTAATTAAATTCAGAAAAATTCAAGAGTAATAATATTCCTCACAAAAATTAAATATTGTTCAAACATAATATAATTATGTAATTCTTCATAGATAATATAACTCATAATTCTTCTTACCCGTGTAGAAATCACCATGCTATGCCTAAAATGATTATTGGCCCTAGCTTGGACCTAACTTGGCAACCCCTTTTTATATATCCTGGGTTGGTCCTAACTTGGTACTAGCTAGGAGATCCAGTTATGACTTAGAAAAATTTTTAGGAAAATAAAGTGTCAAAATTGATACATGAAAAACATGTAAAAATTGATAAATATTCTCAATTAATATTTATACAATTAATTGATAATCATATTTGTTTAAACAATTTATTGTTTGACATAAATCAGAAAATTATACAAATACTATAAAATAAAGTTAATTTATTAATTTATTAATTCAGCAATTGTTTAAACAAATAATTGTTATTTACTAACTTTTTAAACAAACAACCTAGAAACTAGCAGTTTTTTCTAATTTTGCAATAAGTAAATACTCAGATTAGTTAATTGCAAAATTTTAAAAGACTACAAGTGTCTAGGTGCTTTATTGTCTCAAGAGTTAATAAATAACAACAATTTTTTGTTTAAACAAATGCTGAATTGTTAAAATTATAAATTTTCTTCATATTTCACTACTCAAGTGTAATAATCGCGAAGTTAGATAAAAAACTGCAAATTTTTAAGTAATTTGTTACAAAAGTTAATAAAACAGCAAAATTTATTTATTTATTTAAACAGATACAGACTGCAATATAATTATCATTAGTAAAATATATTTCTAATTTCGTTCGCTGATTTTAAGTTTCGTTTAAGTTGGTGCTAAACACTAAGAGATATTGCAATTCGAATGTGGGCTGACCCACCCAGGTCCAACCCAGGACCTACCTGGGCTTCCTAGTTTCATTAGCAAAAATTTCTAAGTCCAAGTCTAAAAAATTTTTTGCAACAAAAAATTAATGCTTAAAATGATTGAGAACAATGAAAAACCTGTTTTTAACGAAAATGTATAGATATTTTTTTTCTTGATATAATATAAAAATATTAATTTTTGAATTTTTATTTGGATATTATTTTATTATTATTGTTGTTAAACTATTTTTTTATTTATTATCGTGTATTAGTGTCAATAATTACTATATTGAATCCTCAAAAGCAAGTCCACAAGTCACTGACAATAAAAATTTTGATCTCAACTAGTTTCATTAGCATAGTGGTTAGGGCGTCAGTCTCGTAGTCCGTAGGTCGTAGGTTCGATTCCCGCGTGCGTTAGATTTTATTTACTTCTTAGGTTTGCGTTTATTCCGATTTTTCTGCATTGTATTCGTATAAGTATGCAATTTAATGATTATATATACTGTAAAATAATTTAATTAACAAATTTCTAATTTTTTTATAATTTTTAATGTATATATATTAGAGGAATATATATTAATCTCTACATATACTAACATTATTTATGAATTCGCTTTTGGTCATCATTTAATTGAAAAAAATAATAATTAATTAAAACTAATACTTATTATTAATAATTTAGGTTATTTCTTTAGGAAATATTATAAACTAATTAAAATTATAATAAAATATATAAATAAACTGGTCATAACTAGGCTCCCAAGTTAGGACCAGGCTAGAATCGCATCACCAGCCATTGTTGGTCCAACCTACACTGCCAACCTAGGACCAAGCTATTAACAGGGCAAAATAGGTAGGACCTGGCTAGGACCAATTTTCATTTTCCACACGGGTAGGGATTCAATTATTTTCACAAATAATAAAATTCATTGCAGAATTTCAATTATTTTTAATACAATTTTAATCAAATTTCTCGAAAAATGTAATTGTTCTTAAAAACTTTATTAAAATTCGTCGAAAGACGATAAAAAACTTTTGGAAAAGGAATCAAATATTTGAAACATTTTAATAAAATTCTTTACAATAAGTTAATTATTTAAAAACATTTTTGAGATAATTCGTTTATAAGAATGAATTATTTCCACAAATAATGAAATTCATCCCAAGAATTCAATTATTCTTAATACAATTTTAATTAAATTATTCGATATAATTGAATAATTTTTTTTAACTTTTAATAAAACGATTTACAAAAATTCAATTATTTCCAAAAATATTAATAAAATTCTCCGCTAGAATTCAATTATTTTTTTATAAATAATAAAATTCATCGCAGGAATTCAATTATTTTTAATACAATTTTCATTTTTCAATAAGTTTTTCGTTAAATTGAATTATTCTTTTAACTTTTAATAAAATGATTTTAAAAAATTCAATTATTTCAAAAAAATTTAGTAAAATTCTCCGCTTGAAATCAATTATTTTTACAAATAATAAATTTTTCACAGGATTTCAATTATTTAAATAAAATTTAATGAAATCAATTATTTTCAAAAGTTTTAATAAACTTATTCTAGGAATTCAATTATTTTCATATAAATAATAAAACACATCGCAAGATTTCAATTATTTTTGATTTAATTTTAAACGATTTCCTCAAAAAATGGAATTATTCTTAATTTTTAAAAAAATTTGCAAATAATTCAATTATTTAATAATTTATTAATTTTTGTAGTTAAGTAATTGAATTCTAGTGGAATTTTCTTATAAAAAATTGATTATGAAAAATTTAATTTATAGTTTTAAGTAAAATTTTCTCTTATTTGACTCGGACTGGTTATATTTTTGTCAGTAATTGGTCCGTAATTTTTCATTTTTGATCCGTAAAGTCCGTATTTTTAAATATACTTTCACTGGTTCGAGCTCTGAGTAGTGTAAATTTTTAATAAAAACGAAATAGTAGTTTTTTATTTTTTTTTATTATTCAAATAGTATAGGTTTTAGTAGATAAAGTCTGGATTTATAGAGAGTGGGATATATTTTTAAAATTTCTTCAAATATTTACTCTACAGTAATAAAAAATAATTTTTTCTTTGAGTAAAATTAATTTTAAAGTTGCAGTGGTCTTTTTGGAATAATTTCAAGCGTGCGGAATATCATTTAAAGTGCGAGGGTTTTTTATTTAAGATTTGCGCACGTTAGGAGGGTAAATACGGTCAATGGGTGGATAGCGTGTTGAAAGTCCTCTCTTTAATCGTGCGAGGAGTCTTGTTTTTCAAAAGTAGAGCATTTAAGGGTTATACTTGTGTGCCTAACCTCCGAAGCCAACAATTAAGACTACTCGAATTTTAAACACTCCCCCCCCCCGCCTCTCAGTTCGCGTTACTAAACCTATTTTATAAAAGTGTACCAGCTGCAAGCGCAATTTTTTACGCACCCCAAAAAGAAAAAAGAAAAAAAGAAAAGTTAAAATCCTGAACGACTTGCATACAAATTACAACCATTTATTCTACTTTTCTTTCACCGGAAAATGCTAATCACCATTTTCCTAGCAGATTTGTTTTATCAATTCGGAAAAAAAAGAAAGAAAAAAAAAATAATTCACGTTTCTCTTAAAATCCTTTCTGTGTTATACTAAAAATCCGTTTTCTCACACCTTTTTTTTGTTACTTAACAATTTAAAATACAAGTTACAAACTTTTTAAACAAACTTTAATCAAAGTAGTTAAAAGTTATTAAATAAAATTGGTTTTTTTTACCAAATCTTTAATTTTTCTTTCTTCTACTTATTAAGATAAAAAAAAATAATAAAAATAGAGATAAAAGATAAAAAATTAATAAATTAGAACAAAATTGCAGCTTTTATCTCGATTTTTAAAGTTGTACTCTCGAGAAAGTTAACAACAAGTTTGAAACTATTGAATGTGGACCATGTATTTCTATATACGTGAAAATCAATTTTAAAGGGAAGCGAATTGAGAGTAAGGTTTGAAATACATAAAAGAGACGTTTAACTTGAAATGCAAAAGAGAAAAAAAGGAGAAACTGAAAGTTCAATTTAAAGAAGATCTGAATTGAAGGACAGGCAAAAAAATCAAAAGAAAAAATTCAAAATGTCGAATTTATATTTTCCTTGGTGTATAAAAATAAAGAACAATATTTATTGTTTTGTGCAATGTGAAAAAATTCTCATAAATCGTAATATATTTGTTTTGCGAAACTAATAGAAAAATACTCTATACGCATGAAATAATAAAATGGAATTAATTATAAAAATTTTGGTATTCTTTCATTCATTTTATTTATTCATTCTGTTCGCAGTTTGAATATGAACTTCTTTTGTTTTTGTTTCCTTGATATGTTTTGACAAATATAATATTATATTATTTTTATTTTTTAATCAATTTAAATATATTTTATTTTTTAAATATAATTTTATTCAATTTTTTTAAATGAATTTTTCTCATTTTTTAATTTAAAAATAATTCCCTTTTTCATCAGAATTTTCACTACTTTTAAATTGGCTAACAGTTGAAATAAAAAAATTATTCTAAAAAATGTTAATATAAAATTATTTTTAAAAACATTTCAAAAAAATTTAAATATTATTCTTTAAAATGATAACATTTTTTCAAGAATTTTTCGAAATTTAATTATTTTCATAAATAATAAAATATTCAAAGGAACTTAATTTTTCGAAAAAATATGTAAAATTGTTTCATATTCTTCGCAAGAATTCAATTATTTTCAAAAGTTTACAATTTTTAGAAAACCTCTTTGGAAAGGAATCAATTATTTGAAACATTTTAATAAAATTCTTTAAAAGAAGTAAATTATTTTTAACAATTTTTGATAAAATTTGTTTATAAAAATTCAATTAATTTCATAAATAATAACATTCATCCCACCCGTGTAGAAATCACCATGCTATGCCTAAAATGATTATTGGCCCTAGCTTGGACCTAACTTGGCAACCCCTTTTTATATATCCTAGGCTGGTCCTAACTTGGTACTAGCTAGGAGATCCAGTTATGACTTAGAAAAATTTTTAGGAAAATAAAGTGTCAAAATTGATACATGAAAAACATGTAAAAATTGATAAATATTCTCAATTAATATTTATAAAATTAATTGATAATCATATTTGTTTAAACAATTTATTGTTTGACATAAATCAGAAAATTATACAAATACTATAAAATAAAGTTAATTTATTAATTTATTAATTCAGCAATTGTTTAAACAAATAATTGTTATTTACTAACTTTTTACACAATCAACCTAGAAACTAGCAGTTTTTTCTAATTTTGCAATAAGTAAATACTCAGATTAGTTAATTGCAAAATTTTAAAAGACTACAAGTGTCTAGACGCTTTATTGTCTTAAGAATTAATAAATAACAACAATTTTTTGTTTAAACAAATGCTGAATTGTTAAAATTATAAATTATCTTCATATTTCACTACTCAAGTGTAATAATCGCGAAGTTAGATAAAAAACTGCAAATTTTTAAGTAATTTGTTACAAAAGTTAATAAAACAGCAAAATTTATTTATTTATTTAAACAGATACAGACTGCAATATAATTATCATTAGTAAAATATATTTCTAATTTCGTTCGCTGATTTTAAGTTTCGTTTAAGTTGGTGCTAAACACTAAGAGATATTGCAATTCGAATGTGGGCTGACCCACCCAGGTCCAACCCAGGACCTACCTGGGCTTCCTAGTTTCATTAGCAAAAATTTCTAAGTCCAAGTCTAAAAAAATTTTTGCAACAAAAAATTAATGCTTAAAATGATTTAGAATAATGAAAAACGTGTTTTTAACATAAATTTTTTTGACATTTTTTTAAAAAGTGGATCACCCGCTTAATTAATTAGGAAAAATTTCCAAGTCCAAAAGACGAATATTTTTTTTAGACCAAGAAATTAATGTTAAAAATGATTGAGAACAATGAAAAACCTGTTTTTAACGAAAATGTACAGATATTTTTTTTCTTGATATAATATAAAAATATTAATTTTTGAATTTTTATATTTGGATATTATTTTATTATTATTGTTGTTGTTAAACTATTTTTTTTATTTATTATCGTGTATTAGTGTCAATAATTACTATATTGAATCATCAAAAGCAAGTCCACAAGTCACTGACAATAAAAATTTTGATCTCAACTAGTTTCATTAGCATAGTGGTTAGGGCGTTAGTCTCGTAGTCCGTAGGTCGTAGGTTCGATTCCCGCGTGCGTTAGATTTTATTTACTTCTTAGGTTTGCGTTTATTCCGATTTTTCTGCATTGTATTCGTATAAGTAAGCAATTTAATGATTATATATACTGTAAAATAATTTAATTAACAAATTTCTAATTTTTTTTATAATTTTTAATGTATATATTAGAGGAATATATATTAATCTCTACATATACTAACATTATTTATGAATTCGCTTTTGGTCATCACTTAATTGAAAAAAATAATAATTAATTAAAACTAATACTTATTATTAATAATTTAGGTTATTTCTTTAACAAATATTATTAACTAATTAAAATTATAATGAAATAGAAAATACTGTCTGAGATGGTCCTTTCTAGGTCCTAAAATGGACCCATAAACTGGTCCTAACTAGGCTCCCAAGTTAGGACCAGGCTAGAATCGCATCACCACCCATTGTTGGTCCAACCTACACTGCCAACCTAGGACCAAGCTATTAACAGGGCAAAATAGGTAGGACCTGGCTAGGACCAATTTTCATTTTCCACACGGGCAATTCAATTATTTTTTCATAAATAGTAAAACTCATCGCAGGATTTCAATTATTTTTTATACAATTTTAAATAAATTATTCTTTTAACTTTAAATAAAATAATTTTAAAAAATTCAATTATTTCCAAAAATTTTAATAAAATTTTTTGCAAAAATACAATAATTACTTTTACAAATATTAAAATTTTCACAGGAATTCAATCATTTAAATAAAATTTAATAACATTTCTCACAAGAATTCAATTATTTTTAAAAGATTTAATAAACTTATTTTATAATAAAACTTATTGCAGGATTTCAATTATTTTTAGTACATTTTTAAATGAATTCCTTAAAAAATGCAATTATTCTTAATTTTATTAAAATTTTTCGAAAGAATTCAATTATTTCCAAAAATTTTAACAAAATTCTTCGCTTGAATTCAATTATTTATACAAATAATAAAATTTTCACAGGAATTCAATTATTTAAATAAAATTTAATAAAATTCTACTCAAGTATTCAATTACTTTCAAAAGTGTTAATAAACTTATCCAAGAAATTTAATTATTTTCATAAATAATAAAATTCATTGCAGGATTTCAATTATTTTTGATACAATTTTAAACGAGTTCCTCAAAAAATGCAATTCTTAATTTTTTATAAAATTTTTCGAATGAATTCAATTACTTAATAAATTATTAATTTTTGTATTTCATCCCAATAATTCAATTATTTTTAATACCATTTTAATTAAATTATTCGATACAATATTGAATTATTCTTTCAACTTTTAACAAAATAATTTAAAAAAATTCAATTATTTTTAGATTTTTACAAATACCTAAATAAAATTTTTCACAGCAATTCAATTATTTCAATAAAATTTAATAAAATTACTCGCAAGAATTCAATTACTTTCAAAAGTTTTAATAAACTCATTCTAGGAATTTAATTATTTTCATAAATAATAAAATGCATCCCAAGAATTCAATTATTTTATATAATAATTCAATTAATATTGAATTATTTTTTTAACTTTTAAAAAAATGATTTTAAAAAATTCAATTATTTCCAATAATTTTGATTAAATTCTTCACAAGATTTCAATTTTAATCAATATTCAATTATTTAATAACTTATTAATTTTTGTATTTAAATAATTGAATTCTCATTGAATTGTCCAAAAAAGATTTGATTAGTAAAAATAAAATTCATCTCAAGAATTCAATTATTTAAAAAAAAATTAATAAATTTCGTTGCAAGAATTTAATTATTTTCATAGATAATAATAAATAAGTATTTAAATATTTATTTAATTTTTTTAAACAAAATGTTTTTTGACAAGAAGGAAAAAAAATTGTTTAAATTGATAAAATGTTTGATTATTAATTTTAATTGGAAAGAGAAATACATAAAAAAAAGTAGTACGTTAGAATATATATATCAAGTTGCGGTTATAATTTAGTAGTTTCATTTATTAACTTATTGCCATCCAAAGTTTGGAGTAAACTAATATTAATTGCCACACTTGCTCTTATCGTCTCAGTTTATTACCTGTGTACACTTAATAATCAGTTGGTAAATTGTTTTGCACTTTTCCATCTGTTCCTTAAGTTATCTTTATAGAAATTTGTTTTTATTTACAAAATTTGTTTACTTTTAAAAATTAATAAAAATTGTCCACTATTATTTAATTTAAAGAAATAGTCAATTTAAAAATACCTCTAGTTTTTCTATTCGAAGTTTATATTTATAAAAATAATAAAAATTATTAATAATAATAATAAAAATTATTACAATAATAATTTTAAAAAAATTATTTTTAATTTTTTCCTTTTTTGAATTTTGCGCCAATTTTTTAATTTGGCGCCTATAGATGACATGAAAGTTCGCTCTCAAACGAGTGCAGAAAATTATGAAAATTTCCTTAATTATAATTGCAAAAAATTATTAAACGTAAATTAGGAAAATATATGAAGACATAAGTCTCGAATTATATTTTTATATGTTCTTTAAAGTAGCGAAATATAATGAATTACAAAGTAGATGTAAGAATTGAAATGTTTAATATACATAACCAGGATATAAAAATAAATATCACATTTTTCAATTCATAAAAATTTAATATCCAACATTTAGAAAAGTTTTGATCACTTCCTTTTCTGCTTGTTCAATTTATAATAGTAGCAAGCTTATTTCTGCCCGAAGAATTTGACTTATCAAATATTTCACTCGATACTTACTTTTTATGGATATTTTCCTATTTTTAAATTCATTTTGAGAATTTTTATATTCTTTTAAAAACTAATCTTGTTATCTTCTACTTTACTTTGATGTATTTCAAATCTATTTGAAAACAAAAAAACCGGATTATATATATTAAAAAAAAATTTTTTTTAAATATTATTTTTTTTTACTTCATAAACGAAAGACAACGATTTTTTAACATCGAAACGCACGGACTGAATAGTACGGATAGTTTAGTGAGGAATTTATTAAAATATGCTCATAATAACATGTACGCTTGTGAAATTCTTTGATTACGACAATTTTTTGTTTCATGTCAATTTCTCTTTTCTTTTAAATATTCACGTTCAGAATTTTTATAAAGAAGGATACGTTTTTCGTTTATTTTTATATTTATTTATTTCACTCAATTGCCGTATAAATAAATGAGTAAATATATAAAAATAAAAATTCCGAATAAATAAATACAAACCGACAAATATATTCAATTTAAAAAAAAATTCTCATCAAAATCCCAATTATTTATATAAAATAACAAAATTCTTCCCCAAAGTTAAATTATTTTCAAATAAATTTCAAATTCCCAAAAATAGTACGCAAACATTTAATTATTTTCATAAATAATCAAAATTCCTCAGGAATTCAATTATTTACAAATTTTTTTCATAAATTCCTTCGCAACAATTCAATAAATTTTTTTTTTAGGAATTCAATTATTTTCATAAAAAATAATTAAAAATTGCAGAAAATAATAATTGATTTGAAATGATGAAAAGAATTTTGAAAAAGTTACTGTAATAATATTCAATGATTATATCACTCGGTCATCTTTAATTATTTATAAAACATGAAGACATCGATCACTCCGAGTCTTCGACTCGGAGCAATCGCTATCGTCATGTTTTATAAAAATATTCTTATAATTTATTGAATTTAAAATTTTTGAAATTCTTAATTCTTATGGAAAAATAATATTGATTAAATATTTATTTAAACAAAAAATTATTGATGTTTTCAAATAATTTTACAATTAAAGAAATTTGTAAATAAATGTAACAGAACATTTTTTTGAGTACAAAAAATTTTTTCCTTTGTTTTCTAAAAATTTAAAAAGTTTCAATTACATTTTCAATTAAAATTTGTAATTGACAAATAACAAAAAATAACAAAAAAAAAAAAAATAAATGCATTCTCAAAAAGTAATTTCAAAGTGTGGACAGACAGAATGAAAGAATAAAATACGAAGATTATTATAGTTAATTATTATTATATTATTATGATTTATAATAATTATAATATTATTTTTTTTATATCTGGCTTCTCAAATTAATTAACTATAAAATATGACTAATTTAAACAAATTTTCGTGATTGGCAACTTATTTTTGAATTAAAAACATTTTTCATCAGTGTAAAGAAGGAAAATGTACGAGAATAATAATTATAAACTTCATTTACGAATTTTCTGATTATATTTATTCATACTAGGTATATTAATTTATTGTTATATAAACTAGCAAAACAATCTATTTATAAAAAAACTATTTTTTAATTTTGTTTCTTTTCGATTTTTTATTAATTAAATTTAAATTTTATTAATTTTGTTTCAAAATCTCCTTTTTGGATTTAATTATCATAAAGTTTTGAATAAATGTAATGAGAAAATTTTGTTGATAGAAATTAATTCTATCGCTATATATTTAATGGTATTTTCGGAAGTAATTTTATTAATTAAATTTAAATTTTATTAATTTTGTTTCAAAATCTCCTTTTTGGATTTAATTATCATAAAGTTTTGAATAAATATATAATGAGACAATTTTGCTAAAAGAAATTAATTCTATCGCTATATATTTAATGGTATTTTCGGAAGTAAATTGCGACGTATGGATAAAAGAGATTGGCTAGGAAATTTTCTCATGTGGAAAATGAATTCTTGAATAAAACGAAAATTTTTATCAAAGACTGTGTTTCCATATCTGCAAAATTTCAGTTTTGCCACGTAAAGAAATTGAAATTTAATTTATAATTTGAAATTTACTTTATTATTTATTATTATTTATTATTTATTAAAATTGATTTATGATTTAAAATTAAGAATAATATTTATCATAATGAGTTGAGAATAATAATGAAACCTAGTTTTTAGATAAAAAATTTTTAATTTTAAAGAAAAGAATGAAAATTAGTTAAATACTATCTAAATTTGAATTAGTAAAAATGTTTACTAATTTGAATTAGTGACTGGCTTTTTGCTGTTGCAATAGTAAATTTGTTTAATAAATAGTAATTTCTACTAATTTCTTAGTAAAATGTACTAATTTAGTAAATTTTATTAGTAGTAGTAGTAGTAAGTTTTACTAATAAATAGTAATTTCTACTAATTTATTAGTAAATTTACTACATTAGTAAATTTTACTAATAAATAGTAATTTCTACTAATTTATTAGTAAAATTTACTAATTTAGTAAATTTTACTAATAAACAGTAATTTCTACTAATTTATTAGTAAATTTACTACATTAGTAAATTTTACTAATAAATAGTAATTTCGACTAATTTATTAGTAAAATTTACTAATTTAGTAAATTTTACTAATAAACAGTAATTTCTACTAATTTATTAGTAAATTTTACTAATAAATAGTAATTTCTGCTAATTTATTAGTAAAATTTACTAATTCAACAGCAAAAAATCAGTCATTAATTCAAATTAGTAAATAGTTTTGCCAATTAAAATTTAGAGAGTAATATTTTTTCTCTAGATCGACTTTTGTTTTAATTCTTTTTATATTTAATTTTTTAATGATATTACACCAATAGAGAGATTTTCTTTCTCGATTTTCATTATTTAAATTCGAGGCTTGAATCTAATGAAAAAAAAAATTTGATTTTCGATGGCCTTACCACATTTTGCGATTGAGTAATTCTCATGTATTAACAAGAATATAACACTGTGGCGAACACTGTAACCTTCATATTCGAATGTTCATGGCAGAATTGATCTGCCACTTTGACGAACCGACAATGAAACCATCATGAACGATGTAAATCCACAGAGGATTTGTACAGACGACACGAATGTTGTAATTGAAAAGTAGATTGATGACAAAAAACTGAAAAATATTCCATACAAAAATTCACTGTTTTTTTTTGTTCTGCTTTCCTAACAATGAAAAATATTTTTTTAACCATTTTTATCACTTTTATACTAAAAAAAAAACTGTTTTCCCTTTAAAACGAAAAAAAAACATAAAAACTTTTGATAAAATTAATTTATTCACTGGAAAACATTTTTTCCACTATTTTCAGACAAACGAAAAATTTTTTATTTATATAATTAAATCGAAAAATTTACACTTTATTCAGAAAAACATTTATATTAAAATTTATTTATTAAATCGAAAAATTGTTTACACTTATTTAAAAAAAAAAAAAAAATTTATTAAAACTTATAATTATTTTTTTTTTATTAGATTCAAGGCTCGGATTTAAATTATAAAAATCGAAAAACAAAATCTCTAGTGGTATAATTTTAATTACCCGTGTGGAAAATGAAAATTGGTCCTAGCCAGGTCCTACCTATTTTGCCCTGTTAATAGCTTGGTCCTAGGTTGGCAGTGTAGGTTGGACCAACAATGGGTGGTGATGCGATTCTAGCCTGGTCCTAACTTGGGAGCCTAGTTAGGACCAGTTTATGGGTCCATTTTAGGACCTAGAAAGGACCATCTCAGACAGTATTTTCTATTTCATTATAATTTTAATTAGTTAATAATATTTGTTAAAGAAATAACCTAAATTATTAATAATAAGTATTAGTTTTAATTAATTATTATTTTTTTCAATTAAGTGATGACCAAAAGCGAATTCATAAATAATGTTAGTATATGTAGAGATTAATATATATTCCTCTAATATATACATTAAAAATTATAAAAAAATTAGAAATTTGTTAATTAAATTATTTTACAGTATATATAATCATTAAATTGCATACTTATACGAATACAATGCAGAAAAATCGGAATAAACGCAAACCTAAGAAGTAAATAAAATCTAACGCACGCGGGAATCGAACCTACGACCTACGGACTACGAGACTAACGCCCTAACCACTATGCTAATGAAACTAGTTGAGATCAAAATTTTTATTGTCAGTGACTTGTGGACTTGCTTTTGATGATTCAATATAGTAATTATTGACACTAATACACAATAATAAATAAAAAAAATAGTTTAACAACAACAATAATAATAAAATAATATCCAAATATAAAAATTCAAAAATTAATATTTTTATATTATATCAAGAAAAAAAATATCTATACATTTTCGTTAAAAACAGGTTTTTCATTGTTCTCAATCATTTTTAACATTAATTTCTTGGTCTAAAAAAAATATTCGTCTTTTGGACTTGGAAATTTTTCCTAATTAATTAAGCGGGTAATCCACTTTTTAAAAAAATGTCAAAAAAATTTATGTTAAAAACAAGTTTTTCATTATTCTAAATCATTTTAAGCATTAATTTTTTGTTGCAAAAATTTTTTTAGACTTGGACTTAGAAATTTTTGCTAATGAAACTAGGAAGCCCAGGTAGGTCCTGGGTTGGACCTGGGTGGGTCAGCCCACATTCGAATTGCAATATCTCTTAGTGTTTAGCACCAACTTAAACGAAACTTAAAATCAGCGAACGAAATTAGAAATATATTTTACTAATGATAATTATATTGCAGTCTGTATCTGTTTAAATAAATAAATAAATTTTGCTGTTTTATTAACTTTTGTAACAAATTACTTAAAAATTTGCAGTTTTTTATCTAACTTCGCGATTATTACACTTGAGTAGTGAAATATGAAGATAATTTATAATTTTAACAATTCAGCATTTGTTTAAACAAAAAATTGTTGTTATTTATTAATTCTTAAGACAATAAAGCATCTAGACACTTGTAGTCTTTTAAAGTTTTGCAATTAACTAATCTGAGTATTTACTTATTGCAAAATTAGAAAAAACTGCTAGTTTCTAGGTTGATTGTGTAAAAAGTTAGTAAATAACAATTATTTGTTTAAACAATTGCTGAATTAATAAATTAATAAATTAACTTTATTTTATAGTATTTGTATAATTTTCTGATTTATGTCAAACAATAAATTGTTTAAACAAAAATGATTATCAATTAATTTTATAAATATTAATTGAGAATATTTATCAATTTTTACATGTTTTTCATGTATCAATTTTGACACTTTATTTTCCTAAAAATTTTTCTAAGTCATAACTGGATCTCCTAGCTAGTACCAAGTTAGGACCAGCCTAGGATATATAAAAAGGGGTTGCCAAGTTAGGTCCAAGCTAGGGCCAATAATCATTTTAGGCATAGCATGGTGATTTCTACACGGGTAGTAATCAAATCGAAAAATTTACAATTTTTTTCAGAAAAACACGATTTTTATTAAAATTTATTCATTAAATCGAAAAATAGTTTCCAATTTTTTTTTCAAGACAAAAACTTTTCTTAAAAAAAAATTGATTGGATTTGAGATTAAAGTGATTTATTAAAAATAATAATGTAGAAAATAAAACAGAAATGATACGATTTTTCTTAGATTTAAAAAACAAATTACACCAAAGTTTCTCTAGTTCTTTAAATGAAATATTAAATTATTAATCTGCAAAATAAATGAGGTGAAATAAATTAAAAGTTTGCTTTTATCTCCGAAAACTTGAGTTTCTAAACTCTTCCTCTCTTTTAATTTTTTTTTTTTATTTTTCTCGAAAAATTTACGGAAACTTTGACGAAAAGCGCGACTTTAAGTGAAAGAAAGTTCAGCATTCATAGGAGACTCTAAGTCATAAGCAGCTTTTGTTGGTCAACATGAAAATTTTACAGTCTACAATAATTGAATAAATCCCCCCCTCCTCTACCCCCTAAAAAAAGGCGAAAAAAATACTAAAATCACAGGAAAGATTCAAAGACAAATATTATTATAAATTAAAGTGTTTTAAAATTTAAAATTTCTAATAAAGTATTTTAATATATTTTATTAAAAAAATAATTAACGAAGAAAATGTACGTGAGAGTAATTAAAAAATACAATTACAAATTTCACTCAATAAAATAAAATTTTATAAATTAAAGTAAAAAATATAAAACACGTATGAAATGTCAAGTAAAAAAAAGTAAATAAATAATAATAATAAATAAATAAATGAAAATTTCAAATTAAAAAAATAAATAAAAAAACAAACAAATAAATAAAAAAATAAATAAAAAATTTTTTTTAAATCAATAAATAACAAATAAATAACAAATAAAAAAATAAACACAAAACAAAGAAAATGTACGAGAATAATTAAAAAATACAATTATTTCAAATTTTATTCAATATGAAATAAAAAAAACAATACGAAAAAAGTCGAATGTTAAAAAGATGTTTTTCTGAATTAAGAGAATTTTCTTTTTTTTTACAAAGAGGGGGGGGGGGGGGATTTTTTCTTGTACGAGAAAAGTTTATATTTTAAATATTTGGAAAAAAAATGTTATTATTATCAGAGAGTGCATATCCGGTTATTTGAATAGCGCCCTTGCGCCTTCATTTTAGAATAGATACGTGAGCTGCGTCATTAAAATTGAAAAAGTAAGAAAAGAAAAAAAAAAACAGAGCATATAAAAGAAGAAAAAAGAAAAAAGGTTTTTCCGACACAATTGTCGCATCGTAAGCCGAGTTTAATTTACCACGAAGAGAAAACCTCGTTCTTAGGGTGTCTTTGCATAATGGCTGACTCGTCATTGAGATCTACTACTGAAACTCTAGGATCTCGATGAAACCACTTCCTGCTTGTAATGCTCCTTTCTTCTTTCATTTTGGTTCTTCGCATTTTAAACACAAATGTTGTCTGGCACTTCTTTTTTAAGCATATCTATTTAACATTCGTGTATTTTTCCCTTTCTCTTAAAAAAAAAAAAAAAAAAAAAAATGATCAATTTTAAAATTTTTTTTTGTTTTTTCTTTTCTTTACAGATATTATTTTTTATAATTATTTAAAAACCTCGAGTTTTGTAAATAATTTCGAATTATTTATATTTTACTTGATAAAATTTCAATTATAAAAAGATTTTTATCGGGACTCGTTTTCAAAATTAATTATCTAAGTACAGATTTATGTTTTTTTGAATTTTGAAAATTGGTGGAAAAAATTAGTAAATACTTATTATTTAATTAATTTTTAATTAATAATTTTTTTTTTCTGGATGATTGTTGTATTAATCAATATTTTTAATTAATTGTATTTTTTGCCTTTTTTTAATATTTTTTCTGACTAATTATTTAATTAATAATTAAGTTTAGTGACTAATATATTTTTCCTCTCTCACTATTTAATTATTAATTAATTTTGATTAATAATATATTTTCTCTCTAATTATTTAATTATTAATGAAGTTTAATTACTAATATGTTTCCTCTTTAACTATTTAATTATTAATTAATTTTAATTAATTTTAATTAATAATACATTTTCCATCTAATTATTTAATTATTAATGAAGTTTAATTACTAATATTTTTCCTCTCTAACTCTTTAATTATTAATTAATCTTGATTAATAATGTATTTTATTTTTAATTATTTAATTAATAAGACATTTTTTCTGCAGATATTAAATTGAGACAAAAATGTGAATTAATTTTTATTTCAATACTTTTTCGAACTAATTATTTAATAAATAATACTTTTTAATGACTAACTAATTAATTATTAATTACTGTTAATTAATAATATATTTTCTCTCTAATTATTTAATTATTAATGAAGTTTAATTACTAATATTTTTTCTCTCTAAATGTTTAAGTATTAATTAATTTTAATTAACAATACATTTTCTCTCTAATTATTTAATTATTAATAAAGTTTAATTATACTAATATTTTTCCTATTTATTTATTAATTAATTTTAATTGATAATAAATTTTCTCTCTAATTATTTAATTAATAACTCAGTTTTTCTGCGGATATCAAATTGAGACAAAAAACGAAGCAAAAATGTTTTTTTTTTTTATTTTTTTTTTTTCGTTTTTTGTCTCAATTTGATATCCGTAGAGAAACTATCTTAATTTTTATTTTTTCCAACTAATTATTTAATTAATAATTTTTGTTTCAAAATTAATATTTTTTATTTACCAAAAAAGACTCTTGAATGCAAAAAATTATAAACTTTGTAACCGAATTATAAATTTTTGTTTTTTTTTTTTCGGAAAACTTTTTTTGCTATCTGTAATATAAATGTTGTAAAAAATCGATGACAATAAATTAATTAAAGCAGATGGGTATTCCTCGTTTGGCCACCTGTCTTAATTACACTTTGCGCGCACAGTGTCATTGAATCGAGTGCGTGGCACATTAGAGACTCAGTGTCCTATTCGAAAAAGAATATTGGATAAAGCGGAAAAACTCTGGAAATAAACCGTGATGCCAGGCAATAACAGTATATCTTCTCAGTTCTCATATATACATTTACTCGATTTTTGTATTATTTTTTCATTTTTTGCATTTTCTTTTCATTGGCCACACTATATATGGCGCAATATTAGTCACGATGCGCGGTATAATTTGTGCGTGTTTGATCTATTCATATTTGACAAATGATAAATTGTTATTCACACTTTTAAATTATATACCCTCATCGTATAAGAGCGAAGTTGTAAATTATATTTCTCTCTCACTTTTTTGTAATATTCTGTGATTAGAATTTCCAACTCTTTTCAATTATTTTTTGGTCTTTAATTTTCAAGGATAAATTTAATTTACAATTTTTAGTTATTTTTAATTTAAATTTGTCATTTTTCATTGCAATTTTTAATTCTAATCTTAATTTATAATTTTTAATTATAATTCTAATTTATATATTTTAATTATATAATTTTAATTTGTGATTTTCAATTATACTTTTTAAATCTAATTTTTACTTCTAATCGTAATTGCTAATTTTTAAATATAATTCTAATTTATAATTTTCAATTATAATTTGAATTTTTGAGATTAGAATTTTTAAGTGCAATTTTAATTTCTAATTTTTAATTATAATTCTAATTTGAAATTTTGGGTTTAGAATTTTTAATTACAATTTTAATTTATACTTATTAATTACACTTTTAATTTTTAATGACTAATTATATATTTTTTTTATTAATAATTTTAATATTGAACAAAGGTCTTTAACTAAAATTCACAATTTCCAATTTATAATTTTTAAATCTAATTTATAATTTGTTATTAGAATTTTAAATTCTAATCTTAATTTATAATTTTGAATTAAAAGTTCAGTTTGTGACACTTAATTATTATTTCTTTATGTAATTTTTAATTCCAACCTTAAGGGCATTTGAACCATGATGACGTCACAGCCTGAAAACACATGCTTTGCAGAACCTATGACGTCATAATGGTTCAAATGCCCTTAATTTCTAATTTTTATTTCTAATTCTAATTTATATTTTTTTAATACAATTTTAATTTGTGATTTTCAATATTTTTTTTTAATTCTAATTTTTACTTCTAATAAATTGTAATTTCTAATTTTTAATTCTAATTCTAATCTATAATTTCTATTTTTAATTTTAATTTGAAATTTTGGGTTTAGAAATTTTAATTTGTGATTTTCAATTATAGGGTAGAGTGGGGTAAAAAAGCCACATTTTTACTTTTGATGCTGTAAAATCTGTATTTAAAATTTTTTTCTCAAATTTCCAATTGTTATTGAAAGTTTAGTTATTAAGCTTGAAAATTCTTGACGGAAATATTTTTTATCTCATGAAAGGACTAAGTTATAAGAGTTTTACGAAAGCACTGCAAGTGGCTTTTTTGCACCACCTGGTGGGGTGAAAAAGCCACCCTACGATTTTAGCAAAACATGTTATCAATTTAGGTATTTTTATAGTTTCCCTTTATTTATATGACAAATAGTCTTATTTGAAAAATATTTTAATAAATATGAAAGAGTTTTTAGCAAGCAAAATTGAAAATTATATTAAGTTTACCTGTTTTCGATTTGCACTGCCAATTTTTCGTACCTTTTTTAGAAGTTCTCTTTAAGTTTCACCACAGATAACATATTTCGTTGCAACCGTTTATTCATTGTTTATTTTTTAAATGCACTTTGAACTACTTTTTCGTCGTGTTTAATTTATTTTATTAAATAAACACGAGAAATTTTGTAAAATAAGAAGGTTAGTTTAAATAGAAAACAAGTGAATTTCACAAAATATTCAATGGATTTTTTGCCCTGGCTTTTTTACACCCAAAACCAGTTATTAGAAAAGCAAAAATAAATTGTTAATTCAGTTCAATTTCCAAAAATTAACATTGTATACGTTTTCGGTATACTTTTCTCCTTATGTACAAACATTTACTTTTATTATTCGTTCACTTAATCAGATTGTAATATGTTTGAAAAGTTCACCAAAATGTTTTCAAAAAAGAAACAAAAAATTAAAATTACAATAAAAACAATATTAATCTAGGTACAACATTCAAACTAGATTCAAAAGTTGCGTATTACCTAATAGTATTTATATTCTAAACAGCTGATAAATCGGCTTAATAGTTTTTAAATAAAACTCAAATGGCTTTTTTACACCATGGCTTTTTCACCCCACTCTACCCTACTTTTTAATTATAATTTTTAATTATAATTTTTACTTCTAATAAATTGTAATTTCTAATTTTTAATTTTAATTCTAATCTGTATTTTTCAATTATAATTTTAATTTGAATTTTTGGGTTTAGAATTTTTAATTGCAAATTTAATTTCTAATTTTTAATTGCAATTTTAATTTATACTTTTTAATTACACTTTTAATTTTTAATGACTAAATTATATATTTTTTTATTAATAATTTTAATATTGAACAAAGGTGTTTAACTAAAATTGCCAATTTCTAATTTTGAATTCTAATTTATAATTTGTTAATAGAATTTTTAATTATAATCTTAATTTATAATTTTTAATTATAACTTCAGTTTGTGACACTTAATTATCATTTTTTGCAATAATTTTTAATTCCAATCTTAATTTTAATTCTAATTTATATTTTTTAATTAAAATTTTAATTCTAATTTTTACTTATAATAAATTGTAATTTCTAATTTTTAATTCTAATTCTAATCTATAATTTTCAATTATAATTCTAATTTTTGTGTTTTCAATTTTTAATTATAATTTTAATTTGAATTCTTGGGTTTAGAATTTTTTAATTGCAATTTTAATTTCTAATTTTTAATTTACACTTTTAATTTTTAATGACTAATTATATTTTTTTAATCAACAATAATTTTAATATTGAACGAAGGCATATAACTAAAATTCCCAATATAAATTATAAGCAGATGAAAAATTCAAACTTTTCTCCACGTAATTTAACTTTATTGATGATATTTGAAGTGTGTTTATTAATTTTATTAATTGGATTAGCAGAAATTGCGAATTTTCTCCAATTAATTATTCAAACTCGACACGTGAAATGAAGATTTTCGCATTTTAATCCACATTTTAATTAAGAGATTTTTAATTTAACAGACATTTTGTGTGCAAACTCTCGTATTATTATTTACCGTTAATTATCGACATTTTTTAATTCTATATTTTCATAAAAGATAGGAAGAAGAAATTTGAGAGAAAAAATATTAAAAATTGAATTAAAATTGCTTTTTTTTGGGGGGAGAATAAATAAAAGAGTGGATGAAATTTGAGAGAAAAATATTAAAACTTTTTTAAAAATTGCTTTTTATGGGGAGAGTAAATAAATGAGGGGAAGAAATTTGAGTGAAAAATATTTAAAAATTGAAAAAAGTTGCTTTTTCGGGGAAGGAGGGTGGGGTAAATAAAGAGGGGAAGAAATTTGAGAGAAAAATATTAAAAAATGGAAAAAAATTGTATTTTTAAGAAGGTAGGTGGGGGGGAAGAAATTTGAGAGAAAAATGTGAAAAATTGAAAAAAAACTTGCTTTTTTGGAAGAGGAGGGGGAAGAAATTTGAGAGAAGAATATTAAAGATTTGAAAAAAAAAATTGCTTTTTTATGAGGTGGAGGGAAATATATTGGGAGTTAATAATTCTATATATATATTGCTAGTGTAAAAGAAATTGGCAACATTTCACGTTTCACTTTTCCAGTTTGTTTCCTGTAAAAATAAATCTTAGATTTCAAGTTTCATTCACATGTATTGGACCAACTTCTTGGAATCTGGAAAAATGTTTCTCGCTGATCAATGTTTCCTTCGCACCCCCCACACCCCTTCTCATCCCTCCTTCTTTTTTTTTATATACTTATCCGATGGGAATTGAACTTCTGTGGAAAAACTTTTAAATTTTTAATGTGCCAACATTCTCTTTATAGAGTTCTACATTTTGTTTTTACATTCTTTTTTCGGATATTTTTCTATCTAATTCGAGTTATTAATGTAGAAAACATTTTTTTTGTTTGAATATCTTATATTTGTGATACAATAATTATAAATATTTACAAATATTTGTGCCAATTCCAAATTTAAATAAAAAAATATTTAGTACCTATTTAAATATTAATAATTTTACTAATAAATAGTAATTTCTAATAATTTATTAGTAAATTCAAAATTTAATTAGTAATTTAAAATATTAATAGAAATATTTAAATAAATAAAAAAAATTATTTAAATAATTTAAATAAAAAATATTAGTATTAAAATATTACTAACTATTAGTAAAATTTTCCAATTAAAAAGCAAAAAGTCAGTCACTAATTCAAATTAGTAAACATTTTTACTAATTCAAATTTAGCGAGCCCGTGAATAATTAATAATTTTAAACACAATATTTTGTACAATTTACTTTTATAATACAAAATAATATAATTTTAATTTATTCTTTGATTTTATTTTTAAGTAGGGTAATATTTTTAATTGACTTTTAATATTTAAAACATATAGAAACATAAATTTTGAACATTAAGGGATAAAATTTTGTATACTGTAAGCACCATGATTGTCTAAATTTGCATAAGTTTGCACAATTTGCATAATTTGCTTTTGAGTAAAACGAGTTTAAAATATTGTAATTAAGAAAATAAAAATCCAATTATAGTAATGTTGGAAAAAAATTATAGCATTTTTATATTTTGTTAATCTGTGTCTCCAGGAGTTAATTAATTATGACAAAGAAATAGAATTTTATAATATAATTATTTAATTTCTTCAGGGTTGTCACGAAAATTTGTTTTTGTTTTTTTTCTAACTTTTCCCTGATTTGCAGACAGAATTTTGACTTTTTTCACATCTCTCAATTTAAATTAGTAAAAATTATTACTAATTTCAATTAATCACTGAATTTTTTATTTAAATTAGTAAATTTTACTAATAAACAGTAATTTCGACCAATTTTTGAGTAAAATTTTCTGATTCAAAATATTAATTAAAATATTTAAGTAAATAAAAAAAATGTAAATTAAATAATATAAATAGAAAATATATTCAAATATCAGTAAATTTTATTAATATGTAAATAGTAATTTCTACTAAAATTTAGTAATTTAAAAGCATTTGCACTAATGCAAATTAATAAATATTTTTAGTTTTAACTAATTAAAATTTAGAGTCGATCTAAAATTTAACAAAATTTTACTAATTCCAATTGATAAATTGTTAATAGAATTTTTAATTATAATTTCGAATTCTACTTTTAATTTATTGTTTTTAATTATAATTTGTATTTCAAATTTTTAATTCTAATTTTAATTTATAATCTTTAATTATAATTTCAGTTTGTAACACTTAATTATGATTTTTTTATTAGAATTTTTAATTCTAATCTTAATTTCTAATTTTTATTTTTAATTCTAATTTAATCATTTCTATTAAATTTACTAATTCAAAAGTAAAAAATCAGTCTCTAATTGAAATTAGTAAACACTTTTACTAATTAAAATTTAGTGAGTCACTAATTAAAATTAGTAAACATTTCTACTAATTAAAATTTAATGAGTCCATCTGAAACTCATTAATATTTTCCTAATTTTTTTAAATCTACTAATTTAGAGTTAGAAAGTACTTATAAATAATAATTTCTCAATTGTGATTTGCGAGAATGCAACAAACGAAAAAAAAGCAAAAAAAAAAAACATGTTTTTCTCACAAAAGAAATATAAAACTTTTCCAATACTACGCCTGAAATCTTTGATTGATAGTTCAGAGAATTGGAGCAATTTAAAAGATTAAATTATACAGCACTGAAAAAAAAGAAGGAATTCGAAGTGAAGTTTCCTTAACATCTTTTTCTGATTTCATGCTTTTCTTGGGTGGAAAAAAAATAAAGGGTTCGAGAGTTAGTTAAAATGAAGAGAGTTTGGATACTCTTTTCTTGTTCTTCCTCATCATCATCATCGACATTTTTTTTTTTTTTTTATTCTTTTTCTTCTTCTCCTTCTTTTAGTAATCTGAGGTGTCTATATCACTAACCGCTATCTTCTATTTTGTCCCCTCGAACTTTTCTATCAATTTTCCAAGCAGCCTCGAGTTTCGGAATTCTTTTCGACAACAGGCTTCACAGTAGCTTTATTTATTCTCAAAAAAAAGGTGAAAAGGAAAATTTTTTTCTGAAAAAGGGGGACAAAAAAATATACCGAAAAAATTAAAATGAGTTAAAAAAGAAAAACTTTAATTTTTATTAGAAAAAGTTAAATAATGGGACAAATCACCAAAAAAGGGAAAAAGGTACCAAATCATCAAAAAAAAAGGTGAAAAAGGTGACAAAATTAAAAAAGGCGGCAAAATCTAAAAAAGGTGATAAAATTAAAAAAGGGACAAAATTGAAAAAAGGAAACAAAAGCTGAAAAAGGTGAAAAAAATTATAAAAAAGGTTCCAAATTCAAGAAATGGGACAAAATTAAAAAGGGACAAAATTAAATAAATCAAACAAAATTGAAGAAAGGGAATAAAAGCTAAAAAAAATGTCAAAATTGTAGAAAGGGAATAAAAGTTAAAAATTGTCAAAATTGAAGAGAGGAAACAAAAGCTGAAAAAGGTGACGAAATCAAAGAAATTTGACAAAATTAAAAAGTGACAAAATTTAATAAATGAAACAAAATTGAAGAAAGGGGACAAAATTAAAGAAAGGGAATAAAAGTTTTTTAGCTTTTATTCCCTTTCTCCAATTTTTTCCCTTTCAAAATTTAAGAGAGGGGACATAAGCTTTAAAAGGTTACAAAATTTGAAGAAGAGACAAAATTGAAGAAATGGGACAAAATTAAAAAGGATGAAATAAAAAAGGGACAAAATTGAAGAAAGGGAATCAAAGCTAAAATATGACAAAATTGAAAAAAGGATCAAAATTGTAGAGAGGGACAAAAGCTTAAAAGGGTTACAAATTTCAAAAAGGGACTAAATTTAAGAAATGAGACAAAACTATAATGGTACAAAATGGAAGAAATAAAACAAAATTGAAGAAAGGGAATAAAAGTTAAAAAAAAATTTCTATAAACATAAACTTTAAAAGTTTACAAATTTCAAAGAGGGACAAAATTGAAGAAATGAAACAAATTTGAAAAAAAGAACAAAATTGAAGAAAGGAAATATAAGCTAAAAAGATGACAAAATTGAAAAGGGGACAAAATTGAAGAGAGGGACAAAAGCTTTAAAAGGTTACAAATTTGGAAAAGAGACAAAATTGAAGAAATGGGACAAAATTAGGAAAGGGACAAAATTAAAGAAAGGGAATAAAAGCTAAAAAAAATGTCAAAATTGAAGACAGTAATCAAGAGCTGAAAAAGGTGACAAAATTGAAGAAATAGGACAAAATTAGAAAGGGACAAAATTGAAGAAAGGGATTAAAAGCTAAAAATATGACAAAATTAGAAAAGGGACAAAATGGAAGAGAGGGACATAAGCTTAAAACGGCTTCAAATTTGAAAAAGGGACCAAATTGAAGAAATGGGACAAAATTAGGAAAGGAACAAAATTAATGAAAGGGAATAAAAGCTAAAAAAATGTCAAAATTGAAGACAGTAATCAAAAGCTGAAAAAGGTGACAAAATTGAAGAAATAGGACAAAATTAGAAAGGGACAAAATTGAAGAAAGGGATTAGAAGCTAAAAATATGACAAAATTAAAAAAGGGACAAAATGGAAGAGAGGGACATAAACTTAAAACGGCTTCAAATTTGAAAAAGGGACCAAATTGAAGAAATGGGACAAAATTAGGAAAGGAACAAAATTAATGAAAGGGAATAAAAGCTAAAAAAATGTCAAAATTGAAGACAGTAATCAAGAGCTGAAAAAGGTGACAAAATTAAAGAAATAGGACAAAATTAGAAAGGGACAAAATTAAAGAAAGGGATTAAAAGCTAAAAATATGACAAAATTAAAAAAGGGACAAAATGGAAGAGAGGGACATAAGCTTAAAACGGCTTCAAATTTGAAAAAGGGACCAAATTGAAGAAATGGGACAAAATTAGGAAAGGAACAAAATTAATGAAAGGGAATAAAAGCTAAAAAAATGTCAAAATTGAAGACAGTAATCAAAAGCTGAAAAAGGTGACAAAATTGAAGAAATAGGACAAAATTAGAAAGGGACAAAATTGAAGAAAGGGATTAGAAGCTAAAAATATGACAAAATTAAAAAAGGGACAAAATGGAAGAGAGGGACATAAACTTAAAACGGCTTCAAATTTGAAAAAGGGACCAAATTGAAGAAATGGGACAAAATTAGGAAAGGAACAAAATTAATGAAAGGGAATAAAAGCTAAAAAAATGTCAAAATTGAAGACAGTAATCAAAAGCTGAAAAAGGTGACAAAATTGAAGAAATAGGACAAAATTAGAAAGGGACAAAATTGAAGAAAGGGATTAGAAGCTAAAAATATGACAAAATTAAAAAAGGGACAAAATGGAAGAGAGGGACATAAACTTAAAACGGCTTCAAATTTGAAAAAGGGACCAAATTGAAGAAATGGGACAAAATTAGGAAAGGAACAAAATTAATGAAAGGGAATAAAAGCTAAAAAAATGTCAAAATTGAAGACAGTAATCAAGAGCTGAAAAAGGTGACAAAATTAAAGAAATAGGACAAAATTAGAAAGGGACAAAATTAAAGAAAGGGATTAAAAGCTAAAAATATGACAAAATTAAAAAAGGGACAAAATGGAAGAGAGGGACATAAGCTTAAAACGGCTTCAAATTTGAAAAAGGGACCAAATTGAAGAAATGGGACAAAATTAGGAAAGGAACAAAATTAATGAAAGGGAATAAAAGCTAAAAAAATGTCAAAATTGAAGACAGTAATCAAAAGCTGAAAAAGGTGACAAAATTGAAGAAATAGGACAAAATTAGAAAGGGACAAAATTGAAGAAAGGGATTAGAAGCTAAAAATATGACAAAATTAAAAAAGGGACAAAATGGAAGAGAGGGACATAAACTTAAAACGGCTTCAAATTTGAAAAAGGGACCAAATTGAAGAAATGGGACAAAATTAGGAAAGGAACAAAATTAATGAAAGGGAATAAAAGCTAAAAAAATGTCAAAATTGAAGACAGTAATCAAGAGCTGAAAAAGGTGACAAAATTAAAGAAATAGGACAAAATTAGAAAGGGACAAAATTAAAGAAAGGGATTAAAAGCTAAAAATATGACAAAATTAAAAAAGGGACAAAATGGAAGAGAGGGACATAAGCTTAAAACGGCTTCAAATTTGAAAAAGGGACCAAATTGAAGAAATGGGACAAAATTAAAAAAGACAATTGAAGAAAGGAGACAAAAGCTGAAAAAAGGACAAAATTGAAGAAGGGGGACAAAATCTCTAATGCCTGCGACAGGTTGCTCCTTGGTGGCATAGAACGTATATTATTGGGACACACTGACCTCCTGTCCCAATTTTTTTATTTACACAATTCGGACATTTTCATGCTGACAATACGTTGCGTCACTCTTTCTTTTCTCAACTTATCATCGGCACAATGCGCTACTGAGCCATCAAGCAGATTGAATGAATGAGAAGTTTTCATTGCGCCGATGTAGACTCTAATTCTCTCTCTCTCTCTCACTCTCTATCGTTACGTCTATCGTCGCGACGGAGGGCCGAACCAACGTCGACCAACCAGGATCATTTCAAACGACAGAGTACTCTCAGACTTCTCCGCGTTCACATCCATTTGAAAAATACATTTTACGGTCTATTCGATAAAAAGTGTTTTGATTCAAAAGTGATAATTAACTGACAAAAATACGGATTTAAAAAAAATTATATTCGAGAAGTATATATTCGAAAAATATATATTCTAAAAATATGAATTAAAAATAAAAAAAAATATGTTTTAAAAATAAAAAAATTTGTATTAAAAGTAAAAAAATTTGTTTTACAAATATAAAAAAAGATGCATTAAAAACTATAAAATAATAAAATAGATTTTTGAAAAATTATTTTGATAAACAGAATGAAAAAAAATTTACTTTAGTAAAATAATCGATTTACTTGAATCAAATAATTTTTGTTTTGATCTTTTATTTTCTTAAATTTTTTTAATATTATTTTTAATTTATTTTTTAAAAAGGTATTTAAATTTTAATTTAATGATAAAATTATCGAACTTAAATAAAATTTAAATTTTAAATGAGTCAATAATACGAAAAATTAAAAATATTATAAACTAAGAATACTAAAACAACTACTAATAAAAATACAACATAATATATTAACGACAAGATTGGAAAAATCTGTTATAATAATAAATAATTTTAAATAATATAATAAAAATGAGTAACTACAGCGAAAAAAAAAAATTATTTGATTCTAATAACCAATTACTTGTCTATTATCAAATAAATATTTACTTGCATCGAATAATTTTTATTTAAATCAATTAAATTTGAATCAATAATTTCAGTATTTGAAGCAAATATAAATTGAACCATTTAATTGCGACTCAAATAAAAATTATTTGATTCAAGTAAATATGTAATTGATAATAGCCAAGTAATCGGTTATTTGAATCAAATAATATTTTTTTCAATGTAGTAGCAAATAGTATAATAATAAAAATAATAATAAGTAATAAATACCTAGTAACTACTAAAATCCAAAAAAAAAAAAAAATTGTAAATAATATTAAATTACATCGCGCTAAAGCGCGCCTTTATTTTTTTTCTTTAATGTGAATAAATATTTAACAATAATGCCTATTACCAATTCACATTTTTTTTATAAAATAAAACAAAAATTTTTTTCTCTTCAAGTATTTTCTTAACACAAATTGAAAACGATAAAAAAATGCTCGGTATACTTTAAATATTTCTAAAGTGACTTTTTGGAGTAAAACTTAATGAAAAGGGTGCACAAGTGCAATTACGAGAAATATTTTAAATATCCCCCCTCACTCCCCAGAAAAAATATATTGGTCACAAATAATTGTGATTATCAAATAGAAATTATGACAATTTTTTCATTTATATAAAAAAAAATAACAAATTTCTTTAAAAAATGGAAATTATGCAAATTTTTTTTAACTCTTTTTAAAAAATAGTTGAGATTTTGTGAAAAAAATTGTGACGAAAAAATAGAAATTATGCTTATTTTTTATTTAGGTATTTCTAAAAAAAACTAAAAGTTTTGTACAGAAAAATTATGATTGTTCAATTGAAATTGTATGTAATTTTTTTTCATTAAATTAAAAAAATTTATTACAAGAAAAAAAATTGTAATTTCGGTAAAAATCGTAATTAACAATTAGACATAATGAAAATTTTTTTCCTTTTTCTCCGCAAAAAGAAAATTTGAAATTTCATAAAAACGTGATTTATAAAAAAATTTTCCGTTTTTTTTAAATACTTGGCATTTTGTTTGAAATATTGGAATTGAAGAATAGAAATTTGTGCAAATTATTTCCTGTTTTCCAAAAAATTAGAATTTTTTTTATCTAAATTGTGATTTGAAAATAGAAATAGGAATTAAGCAACAAAATTTCTTCTTTTTTTTAAAAAGAAACTCATATAATTTTGTGAAAAAAATTGTAATTGAGAAACAGAAGATATGCAAAATTTTTTCTATTTCCTGATCTTAATTTTTTTAAACAATTTTCTAATTTTTTCGAAGAAGAAAAGAGAATAAATCTGCTTAATTGCAATTTTTGAAACAAATCAGTTTTTGTAGAAAAAGAAAAGATGATAAAAATTTGTATGATTTCTATTTGAGAATTACAATTTTTGTTACAAAATGCAAATTTTTTTTTTTAGGAAAAAAGAAAAAAATGCATAATTTCTAATAACAATAATTCTAAAATAATATTGTAAAAATTATATTAAATATTTTGTTGCAATATAATATGGAAATGATTTAAAAAAAATAATTAATAAAAATTAAAACAATAATAAAAACAGTTAAAAGGAATGAACAATAGTCAATCTAGAACACAAAAACAAAAAAAATAATAATAATAAATAATAGTAAATAATATAGATAATAATAAAATAGTTTCGAAAAATACACAAATGGGACTGAAGGAACATTAAAGAAAAAAAATTTTCAAAATAAAAATACTAAATATTAAATAAAAAGAAATACTAAAATTAAAACAATACCAAATACTAAAAATGCAAACAAAAATAATAAAAAATTGTAAATAGTAATAGTTATAGTATATACTAATCTATAGTAAATACTAAATACTATAATAAAATAAACAATAAAAAATAATAAAAAATAGTAAATAAATAATAAATAATAGTAAATAATATAATTAAATCCTAAAACTTGTAAAAATAATGAAAAATTTAAAATACTAAATAATTGTAATAAATACCTATACCTACAAAATATTAGGTACTAGTACTAAAAAAAATACTCAATAATAGCAATCAAATAAAATAAAAAAATACTATACAACAATAATAATAAAAAAAATAAGTCCTGTTTTCATTTTCACAGTTTTTATTAGGATATCAAATTCAGACGAAAATTGAATCAAAACATTGCTTCGCAACACTTTTGATTCATTTTGTGTTTGAATTTGATATCCTAATAAAAACTGTGAATATAAATTAATTAAAAAATAAAATAAATAAAAATAGTTGCATTTTCTCTAAAATTCATTTTTTTCTTTTAAGGAAGAAGACAAAGAGAATTAATTTGTCAAATTTCCAAACTATTTCTAAAACACTCGAAAAAGCATAAAAATAATAACAAAAAAAAAAGATAACAAAAGGACTGAATGTTATTGCAAAAATTTGAGTGTTGCGGCGACGCGAGAGGTGCGCGTGCGGACGTTAAGATTGAAATTGAATAGTCCACAAGAGGGAGGAAGAGAGCGAGAGCGAGAGAGATAGAAAGAGAAAAAGAGAGATCCGTTAAAGAGACTCCAGATTGGATGTTCGAGTGACTGTGTGATAAGTGAGAGAGAAATTGAACTTTCAAGTTCGGTCAGTGTAATAATAACGTACATGCGGGTTCCATTAAAAGCAGAAAACGATTTTTATCAAAATCTTTGTTATGTCGAGATAATAGTCTGAAGTATTATTTCGATAAATCGACTTCATCTTCACGAGAAAAGTGTTTTTTTTTGCGCCAAAAAAATTCAAAAAATTCAACAAAAAAAAAATTATAGTGTCATTTCGATCGAGAATCGAAGAAAACTCACAAGTGCGACGAGATGAAATTGTACAGGATCTTTTTTATCCTCATTTTGAGCGTCACATATTGCATTGCAAATTCTTTAAATTTGATGAATAGAAATCATCATTTTTTGTGCCCTGAGTTAAGATCGCAGGAATCACTTGGTTTTAAAGAGGTTTGTAAACATTTTCTTTTATTCTTGTTGCAATTGTAATCTTGTCTTTTTTATTCTTATTAATTTTATTTATTAATTTTTTTTATTTTTTTATTTATTTGTTTATTTATTTATTTATTAAAAGAAAGAAACAAAGAAAAAAGACAAGATTACAAATTTTGTCTTTTTCCTTTGATTCTTTCTTTGGTAATTTTTTGTTTCCTTATTTCTCGTTCTTTTTTATTAAATTAATTTCTGTAAAAAGTAATTTTGTAGACGATTGAGATTGATCGTGATTCACATTTAATTAAGATCAGTTTAATTGAAGATCTTTCAATTTCAAAAGTTCAAGGGAGAAAATATAAAGTGGAAAAATAAATGTGTGTGTGTATATATTTATATATGTGACCTCCGTGATTGATGATTGTATTTTGAATTGAGAAGAGTGGAGCGTAATGTCTCAATTGATATTATACAGGTCGGAATTATTTGTTATAAATTTTTGCGCTTCTTTTCAATTTCTTTGAATGAAAAATAGTAATTTTTTTCTTTTTAATGTTTTGAAATTAATTTAAAATTAAAATTAATTTTTTATATTTTCTTTGAAATTTGCAAATTTTTTGACTATTTTAAAAAAAGAAAAGTATTTTTCACAAAATAAATAATTTATTTTGTGAAAAATACTTTTTTTTCTTAAAAATCGTTGATTATATAAATTATAAATCGTCTTATAAATCGTTGATTTCATTATAAAACTTCACCGAAGTTAAAATACTTTACTGAAGTTCACAATCCTCACGATTGACGATTTTAGAAAAAAAAAATGTTTTTTTTAGTAAATTCTTATAACTTTTCCTTTGAAAAATTATTTACAAATTTTTTTTTTAACTATTTTCAAAAGAAAAATGTATAAAAAAATTAATTATTTAAATGGTAAAAAACAACTTTTTTCCTTCAATCGTTGATGATAAACGTTGCGAACTTCGTCGACATTAAAATATGTAGTTCAATAAAGTTCACAATTTTTATGATCAACGATTGAAAAAAATATTTTTCCAAGTAAATTTTTTAATGTTTTTGTAGGAAACATTTATTTTTTAATTTTCTTGGCTAGGTACAAAAAAAAATTTCGTAAATAGAAAAAATATTTTAAAAACTACTTTTTTCCTTTAGACGTTGATTATGATTGTTGCGAACTTCATTGACGTTAAAATACTTCAAAAAAAAATTCACAATTTTAATAATCAACGATTTTAGAAGGAAAAAAATATTTTCCTATGTAAATTTCGAAAATTTCCGTTTGAAATCCTTTTTTTTACAAGTTTTCCCGACTATTTTGAAAAAGAAATAGAATAGAAAAGAAAATTTTGTAGAAAAATCGAGAAAATAATTACAAAAACTATTAATTTGCCTCAAAATTAAAAGTAATTTTAACTACGATTTTTGTACTTTGTGACTTTTTCTAAAAAATATTTTCTAATTCTTCTTTTTTTTTTATTAAAAAAAATTACCTTATCTGAAGAAATCACTTTTCTAATAACTTTTAATTTGTTAAATGCATTTTTTATATAAAAGCTTTGAATTCCTGAAATAAATTTTTCGAACAATATAAAAAAAAACCTTTGCTAATAAAATCACCTTTTCTAACAACTTTCAATTTGGTTAATGTATTTTTGTAAAAAGCTTGAAAATATAAAATATAAAAGCTCTGGAGTACGATTTTTTATAATAAATATAAATTTTCATTTTCTCTCTTACAATATTTTTGAATGGTAGAAAAATTTATTTTTACATATTTTACTAACTTTTTGTTTCTTTTTGCTTCTCGCTGAAATTAATATGTAAATATCTAAATTAAAAAAGATTTTCTCAACGAATTTTTAATTTTTCCTTTTTATTATGAATATTTTAAAATTTTTTCCAACAGTTTTTTTTTTTTTTTTGGTTTTATTTTGAAAGTACTTTTTAAATATTAATTCAAAAGATATAAAAATATTCAGAACACTAAGTATTATTTGTTTTAGAATTATTAATTATATTTTATTACTAATTTATTATCATTATTGTTATTATTATTATTTCTTTTTATTTTACTTTTATTTCTTTTTATTTATTTTATTTTTTATTATATTTTTCTATATCAGCATAAAAATATAGTTTTTTTTTATTGTTATTACTAACATTATTATTGTAAAAAAGTAAAAAATATATAGAAAGTACTTAAATTGCTTCTTCAGTGAAAGTTAATTTTTGATAAAAATTTAAATAACATTAATTATTATTGCACGAACCGAAAAGTTTTGTTCACTTAATAATTTAATAGTTGCTGGACTATTGAAAGTTCAACAAGAGTTTAAAATTTTATTATTTACATTAACTTTTAGTGGTTTCGAATAGGAACATAAGCTGATCAAAACATTAAGAATTTATTATTTATATTTTAATATTATTTTTAATTTTTAACTTTACTACTGTTTTTAATATTATTTTTAATTACTTAATTACTTAACTTATTATTATTTTGTCATTTTCTTTTTTTTTATTTTTGTAGTTTCTTTCTGTAGTTTTTAGTTTTTTTACAAATATGTCAAAAATAATATTTATTTAAAACAAATAATTTAATATTAATAATTTAATAATAAATTAATATTTATTAATCTTTCAGTTTAATAATATTTATATTAAATAATAAAGATCTTAAATTATATGGCTTTCTAAAAAAATTTATTTTAACAATATTTATATTAGTAATTTAAGAATAGTTTAATATTAAATTATTTACTAATAAAAAGCTATTTCGCTACTTGAAACAAATAAAAAGTTGAGTAATTTCTGAGTCAATTAAAAAATTTATTTTAAAAATTAAAAATGTCAAACAAAAATCTTGTTTTTTTTATACTAAAAAAATAATTATACAGAAAAAAAAATTTTTTTTCTCCATTAATGTATTTTCAGTCGCGGGACAATTACTTTGAGAATTAAAGGATGATGTTGAGGCTAAAAGGTCACTAAAGGAGAACTAATTCAGCTCCTAGGATGGATTAAATTAGAGCTTAGATTTCGACTCGAAATTAAGTTTCTCCGTTAGATAAATTACAAACTCAGTTAATAGACAATTTTACAATGCGTTTCATTAGTAAATTTTGTGATTTATATTCACATTTAGATGGAGATTCTGCAAGCACGTATATTCCTTTTATAATAAAGTTACACAACTAATCAAAAAGAAAAAAATTCCAATTTTTATTTTCTTAAATGAAAAATCGTTCACCAGAATATTTCCAAAGTTGTGGTTTGCAACGGAATTTTTTTTTTTTTTAGTAGAAAAAAATCTTGATGAATCCGCATAAAAAACGAAATCCGGTTTATAAATCTGTATTTGAAAAACTGTATATGAGTTTCAATTTTTTTTTCTTCTTTTATCAGCTATGTGTAAATGGATATAGAGGTGTATATATATCACGAACACGAAATTTTATGGTTATTGAGTTCAATAAGCACTAAAATCGAAGTTTCTTTTTCTGAAATATCTAAAGATTGGATTTGTGTGTGTGCGTTTTTTTTCGCACAAATGACTCAATTACATTCTCGCTTTGAAGTAAATTTTGAGCTTTGCAAAGTTCTTGAATTCAAAGTAGAGAAATTCGTATGTTGTCTAATTCGAGTTACGCAATTTCATTGTTGATAATTAGATTCCTTCATGTACTTCCATTTAATTAAAAAGATTCTAATTTACTTTTATAGTATTCTCACTATTTTTTTTTGTACCTATTGCATCTGTTTAGTTGGTTTTCTAAAAGTTATGATAAAAACATTTTTTTTTTTGGTTGAATAATTAAATATTTTACATGTTGGCATTTTTTTTCGCTATTTGCAATCTAAACTTGGTAAAATTTTCATCATAGGAGAAAATCCCGTCGAGAGATAATTAAATATAAGTGAACAGCCACAAGTGGGTAACAACTGAGGGTTACTCGCACTGTGCTGCAGGCTTGATTTTATACATTCATTTTGTATGTTTGGAACTAAAAATAAACATATTCTTTCTGTGAAACGAGAAATGAGAATATAAAAATTTTTCACTAATTCGTTTTTTCTTTTTTTTTTGCTTTTTATATCTAATTATTGTATGAATTATATAGTAAATTCACTTCTACGTGATATTTTTTGTTTTAATTCTAAATCTGAATCGGTGAAAAGTCACTTTTTACTTTTTTTGTTTACAAATTTTAAAAGGTATTAATTAATTAATTAAATCTTATAGAAAACAAATTATTTATTTATTTAATAATAATAATAAAGATTGACAATTTTTCTTATAATTATTAATATATAATATATTGGGACATTCCAAACCATTATTAAAATAATAATAAAAATTAATAGACAGTAAAAGTTATTCTAGAAATAAAAATTTTTAGTGATAAATTTTACCTAGTCAGAACTAAGTTATAATAATTTTTACTAAAATTTATTTCTGTATAGTAAAATTTACTGCAGAAATAACAATTTTTAGTAGCAAATTTTACTATTCTTGCAGTAAAGTTTTGGATAAAATTAAAAATAAAAAAATTCTCCAATATATAGTGTCTACAATTTGTTAGTAAGAATTATTATCATAGTAAATTTACTTTTTTTGTTTACAAATTTTAATATTGATTAATTAATTAAATTTTATGGGAAAAAATAATTTTTTGTTTATTTGCAAAATTATCAAGTTCATTTATTTATTTAATAATAAAAATTAATAGACAGTAAAAGTTATTCTGGAAATAAAAATTTTAGTAATAAATTTTACCTAGTCAGAACTAAGTTACACGAATTTTTACTAAAATTTACTTTGGTATAGTAAAATTTACATGCGGAAATAATAATTTTTAGTAGCAAATTTTACTATTCTTGCAGTAAAGTTTTAGATAGAATTTTTTTAAATTTTCTTCGAACGTAGTATCTACAGTTTAGTTTTTTGGTAAGAATTATTTTCATAGTCAATTTTACTACTTCTCAAGTAAATTTTTCAAATTTTTATTCAGAAATTTTCTAACGGAAATAGTAAATTTATTAGTAAGAATTATTTTCATAGTAAATTTTACGACTTTCGAAGTAAATTTTTCAAATTTTTATTAAGAAACTTTCTAACGAAAATAGTAAAATTTATTAGTAAGAATTATTTTCAGTAAATTTTAGTAAATTTTACTAATTCTAAAGTAAATTTTTCAAATTTTTATTAAGAAATTTTCTAACAGAAATAATAAAAGTTATTCTGAAATTAAAAATGTTTAATGAATATTTAGCAACACCGAATTAAATTTTACTAATTTTTACTCAAATTTAGTATAGTAAAATTTGCTCTGGAAATAATAAATTTAAAAAAAAATTTTTACTATTTTTACAGTTAATTTTTATGTATAATTTTTTAACGAAATCTCAAGTATTTTTTTAAGAGAGTAAATAAATTTTTACAATTTCTATTTTCCACTCACGATTGTTAATAAAATTCTATTTTCTTTACAAAAATGAAAAAAATTGGCATAATTTCTGCTTTTTCAACCACAAAGTTTTGAATAAAAAATATTCTTCTTTTTGAAAAATATAAAAAATATTTTTAGTTATTTTAGCTAATTAGTATTAATTCAAAACTAGTAAAAAAAGTATTATTAATTTAAAATTTGAAAAAATAATATTATTTTAAAATCTGAAAAATAATACTAATTTAAAATTGATGCCAAAAGTATTAACTATAAAGGGTATTGAATCCTAGTTTCATCTTTTTAACATAGTATTAAAGTATTCTTGGGAACTATGTATATATATTCATAAATTAAAACCTACGGAGCTTGCAAATTTTATCGAAATCTCTGCTCTTTATTGTAACGAAATTCACGTATACACAGCGGCTAATTAACATATATTAAACCCGATATGTTTATTCATGAAATTTCATTTCACTTTAATAAACATTAAACTGCAGTTATTTTAATTTCAAAATATTTTCCCTGCAATTAAATAATAGAAATTTAAAAAAAACTAAAAAGCAATTAAAAAAATTGAATAGCAATTAAAAAAATAATAATAATTAAAAAAAAACTTATAATAATTGAAAAATAGAAGTAATTGAGAAAATATTAATTAAAGAATAGAAGTAATTAAAAAAATTAAAAAAATATAAATGTATTTACTGCGTTTACAAACTGTATCAGCAGAAAAAATTGTTTAATTTATTTAGTGTTTTATTTAATTTACATATTTCTTTTCGATTTCTTCCTCAGAGAGGAAGGATTTTATTTAATATTTATTCAATTTAATGAAATGACAAAATTTATTTTCATTCGCAACAAATTCTTCTTTAATAAACCAAAATTTTTATAGTTTAAAATTGATTTTTTCATTAATAATTTTTGCAAAGTGGCTGAAAAAGTTTTATGTTTGAGTTGTTAAAGGAAACAAGTAAATTAATTTCATAGATTTTTTATTATGCCTCTAAAGGTAATAAAAACAAAAAAATATGAAACAAAATGATTACTAATTTAAATTCACGTTTTAATAACTGTCAATTGATTGAAATACGACCGCACAGAGAAAATATTGGATTGGATTGATAAAAGCTAAAATTGTCTTGTTTTAATTAAATTTCGTTCCTTTATTTATAAATATAAACGAACACAATATTAAGACATTATAATACATTCGGAAAAGTTATTTTTGCCGCAAAGAGAATTTCATACAAAAATTATTAGTTTTTCTACTATAAATATAAACAACTGAAATTTTAAGAAATAAATTTCGAGAGACATACTTGAATTTAAATTTAGAATCTAAAAATTGTTATTCTGAAATTCAGTCAATATTTATGGGGAAACGAAAAACAATATTTGTTTATTAAATTTGTGGTAAAATTATTTTTTTTGTACAAAATTGGATTTTAGAGGAAAAATATTTTTTACACACTCTCTAAAATTAAATTAGTAAAAATCAGACATCACAGATCGTCCCCTTTTCCCCTTTTGTCCCTTTTTTCCCTTTTTAAATTTTGTTACCTTTTTTGATGAATTGGCACCTTTTTTCCCTTTTTTTTGCTGGTGATTTGTACCCTTTTTCTAATAAAAAATATAATTAATTAAATTAATTAATTCTGGGTTTATAATTCTTAATAAATTGCAATCTTAATTTCTAATTTCTAATTTTAATTATAATTTTTATTTTTAATTATAATTTAGTCATTTTTATTAAATTAGTAGTAAAATTTCCTAATTTAAAAGCAAAAAGTCAGTCACTAATTCAAATTAGTAAACATTTTTGCTAATTGAAATTTAGAGAATAGATTTAAAAATTAGTAAAATTTTACTGATTCTAATTTATGATTAGTTATTAGAATGTTGAATTGTACTTTCAATTTATTACCTTTAATTCTAATTTGTAATTTTTGGGTTTATAATTTTTAATTGAATTATTAATTTTTAATACTTAATTATTAATTTATAATTTGTTATTAGAATATTTAATTTTACTTTTAATTTATTATTTTCAATTCTAAACTTAATTTCTAATTCTTAATTATAATTAATATTTTTATTTTTAAATTTTTAACTATAATTTTGAATTCTACTTTTAATTTATTACTTTTAATTCTAATTTGAATTTATAATATTCAATTATAATTCTAATTTGTAATTTTAAATTTATAATTTTTAATTGAATTTTGAATTATTAATTTTTAATCCTAATCTTAATTTATAATTTGTTATTAGAATTTTCAATTTCATTTCTAATTTATTGTTTTCAATTCTAAACTTAATTTCAAATTTTTAATTGTAGATCACATTTTTTAATTTCGAATTGTAATTTTGAATTCTATTTTTAATTTATTACTTTTAATTAAAATTTGAATTTATAATTTTTAATTATAATACTTATTTGTAATTTTAGATTTATAATTTTTAATTGAAATTATCTTAATTTTTAATTTTTAAATTTAAATTTTAAATTCTAATTTTATTTTTATTCGTAAAAATCCCAATTATATTTATAAATAACAAAATTCTTCTCCAAAGTTCAATTATTTTCAAAAAATTTTCTAAAATTTATTTTAAAAAAATGAAGAATTCGATTGCTCCGAGTCAAAGATTCGGAGTGATCGAGTTCTTCATGTTTTATAATAAACTTTTATAAGTTGTTTAATTTAAAAAAAGGTTTGAATTTGAAATTTTTGAATGTCTTAATTCTTGTGGAATTCTGTTCCAAAAATAAGATTAAAAATAGAAATTGTGCAAATATTTTTCTTCTTTTTCTAAAATACAATAATAATTTTGTTAAAAAAAATGTGATTCATAAAGAAAAATAATGCAAAATAATTAAATTTTCTATTTCTTAATCACAGTTGTTTAACAATTTTCTAATTTTCCTTAGAAGTAAAGAATAAAAAATCTGCAGATTTTCAATTTTTTTTTTTTTTTGTTTGTCTTTGGAAAAATAAATTTATCACAAGAAAGAAAAAATGCCAAGTAATTTAAGAAAAGCGTTTGATGATTTGAGAAGTAAAAAACGGAAGAACGTGAGTTTTCCATGTGTTTTTCAAAGTATAAAATCCAACTTGTTTCAAAACCGGTATTTGGGCACGATTAGCATAAGTCGAGTTTTAAATCCATGCACTGAATATAAAGCGTCGGTTGCGCTTACTCTCATCCGAGTTATGGGCAAGCTGTTGCGGAATTCAGCACGCTGCAGTGACGTTACGATGAAAATCCCCCTTTTACAATTTATGACGGAAAGATCAAGGATCTGGAAATTTAGTTCTGACGCACTCGCAAGTCAAGTGCATTTTCTGTTTTAAACCCGTTTTCCATTAAATTCCTTATATATTCTAATATTCTAAACAATTTTCCCCATTTTCCCAAATTTCTTCACTCAAAAAGAAAAAAGAAACATAAACTTTTACTATTTTCATATAATATACAATAAAACCTGAAAGTGTCTCAAATTTCTGCGCAATGTTAACTTTTACTACTGCCGGAGTAAATTTTACTATTTCCGAATAAAGTGAATTTTAATAAAAATTAAGTTCAGTAAAATGTACAATTGAAAATTTGTCATCATAATATACGGAAATAATAAAAGTTGACATAATCTCGTGGAAATTTCAGAGTATTTTCATTAAAATAGTAAAAGAATTTGGGTATGTTTTACCAATTTCACTTTTCTTCTTTAAAAAATTTTTTTTTAATATTGTCTCCCTTTCAATTATAATAAAATTAGTTAATTTTATTAATTTAAGGGGAGAACTAAAATTATTTCTAATTTACGAAAAAAGGGGTTTATTTTCTTTTTTAAATTTTAAAAAGATAATTCATTTTGCTTAAAATTTATAATTCACATAGTAATTCTTTCCGTGGGATTAATTAAAATGAGGTCATTAATAAATTTAATTAGTCACGTTTCAATCAAGTGTTCGATTTATTTGCACATCAAATTCTATTTAATTAAATGGTTTATACTTATCAAAGTATGCTCTCAAGCGTAATAATGACTAATCAATTTTTTTGAACAATGGATTAATTATATAATTATACTTTTGGTATTTAAAGAGTCGAAACTCAAATATTATATTCATTATAAAAAGATTTATATTAAATATCTATTTGTTATTCATCAACTCTCAAAATTTGAATTAGTAATTAGTAAAAAATTAAAAATAATTATGAATTTAAACTAGTGACTAACTTTTAGCTTTTGAATTAGTAAATTTTACTAATATTTAATAATTTTTACTAATTTACTAATTTACTAATTCATTAGTAAAGATAATTAATGAATTAGTTAACTAATAAAATAAATTTATTTTTACTATTAAATTTTGCTAATAATTTAAAGTAATTTCTACTAATTTATTAGTAAAAATATTTAGTTAGTTTACTAATAAAATTAATTTATTTTCACTATTAAATTTTTTTAAAAAATAGTAATTTCTACTAATTTATTAGTAAAAATATTTATTAGTAAAAATTTACAGGCCTCGGATCGATTTTAAGGCGCAAGTAAATCGCTTTAGTTGATTTAAAATACAAAAAATCGAAAAAGTCGTTTATTTAATTCAGTGTTATCACAAAAATTTTATTTTGTATTTTTCTCATCTTTCATTAATTTATAAATTCAATTATTCAAGACTTGAATACATTCGTTAAATAAATATTTAAATTCTTCTTGCTTGTTTTTATACGGGAATAAAATTTAAAAAATTTCTATTTAAAAACTTCTAAAAATTACGACTGCAATTCTCTTAAAATTCAATTATTTTCTACAATTTTTAATCAAACTTCTTCTTAAAATCAATTATTTTCAATAATTTTACGCAAAGTTCTTAGAGAATTCAATTATTTAAATACAAAAATTCAGTTTTTTATAATAATCGTAACTATCCAGGTTTATTAAGTTATTAATTAATTTTCAAAAAATTAAAATAAAGAATTTCTTAAAATTAATTTTATAAAAACATTTTTTAAATAATTTATGAATGAATTTAATTTATTTATGAATTTATTTATAATAGTCTTTCAATTATATATACAATTGAAAAATTTTCAAACAATATTGAAATTTGGTAAATTGTATTAAAAAAATAATTGGATTTTTGAAGAATTTTAATTATTAATATAAACGTGATTTTTCCAAAATTTTAATAAATTTAAAAAAGTAAATTTTTAAAAATTTTAATTTACTTTGTTCGAAGTTAATTGAGTCTTAAAAAATTAAGATATAAAAATTACAAGAAAAAACTATTTTTTTTAAATATTGTAATGCAATTTTTCGAAAAGAATTGAATTTCTTAAAAGAATTTTTTTATAATTCGAACAGTTTGGTTAGAATTATTTTGCACAACTCTAGTCTCTAGTTTGTAGTAAAAAATTTAAAATTATTAAAAATTAGGTGTTAAAAATTCAAAAAACCGAATTTCTTAAAATTCAAGATTTTTTCTTTTCTTTTATGGCATTTAGCTTCACTATTTTTAAGCTCTTGAAAAACACTTTACTTATTTAATAGTCTTCACCCTTTAATAGAAAATTTTAAATCATTAAAAATTATAAAAAAATTCGAAAAACCGAATTTCTTAAAATTCAACATTTTTTCTTCTTTTTTATGGCATTTGGCTTCAATATTTTTGTGCTCCTTAAAAATACTTTACTTATTTAAAAGTCTCCACCCTTTGGTAAAAAATCTGAAATTATTAAAATTTATCAAAAATTCAAAAAACCGAATTTCTTAAAATTCAACATTTTTTCTTCTTTTTTATGGCCTTTAGCTTCAATATTTTTGTGCTCCTCAAAAATACTTTACTTATTTAATAGCCGTTTATATTTACTAATTCAAATTTAAAGAGAAATTAATGTTATTCACTTGTAAATATGAAATATAATTATAATTTTTTTTCCAATTCTTAATGTTACATTAATAATTAAAGACAAAACTATATACCTTTTTTTCTGCAAAAACAGGAAAAAGGTGAAATTACAAGTGTGTTTCTGAATAAATTGTAAATTGTGAGATGTTTTCAACTCAAATTGCATTTTATATAGTTTACTTTCCAATAAAAAGGGAAAAAAGTGTATATGTAGATTGCTTACTTGTTTATAGGCGTATAAAAAAAAGTCCATTGTTTGAAAATATACAGCGTGACACTTGAATGATGAAAACATGGTTCATAAAAAATGTAAGGCTGCACATATATGGCAGAATGATGGTTGTAAAATAAGTTCGATACATACATTTTTTTTCTCAAGGTTTACAATATACAGCACTTCAATAAATTGATAAAATTGATGTACACTTTTATAATCTTCACACTTGAGTGAACGTAAGGAAAATTTACTTTTATCATGAGTGACAGTCAATTTAATATTAAACTAGTCGAAAGTAATTTCTTATATAGATAAGGAGAAAAAATATTTTCATACAGAACTGAAAAATTACACTTTTCAATATTTTTACTTGGTAAAAATTATTATTATAAAGTAATAATAATAATAATAATAATAATAATAATAACAATAATAAATATTTAAATTTTTCCCAGAATTTCTACCGAAACATTTTTTTTTCGTCAAAAACTTTTTTTAATAAAAATATTATTATTCCTAGCATTATTATAATTAATCCAAAGAAACGAAAATTTCTTTATAAAAATTAGAAGAACTTAGGAATTAGTAGAATTTACTCTGGGAACACAAATTTTTAATAATAAATTTTATATCGTTCGAGGAAATTTTTGTTTCTATAGAAAATTTACTTGTTTGACAAATATAAATTTTTATTAAATAAAAATTCTTCTAAAAAGAAAATTAGAAAATTGTTAAAAAAAACTTTAATCATTTTCATTTTTTTATCACGATTTTTAACAAAATTCTATTTTATTTTTTACTTTGAAAAAAAAGTTCCAAAAAAATGAATAAGAATAAAAAATAAAATATAAATAAAAAAAAATAAATAAAAATATAAAAAGAACAGTATTTATATAATATTGTTTTTTTTTTAATCCCACCTTTTGTATATTTTACCAAACAACTGATAAATGAGTGGCACTTATAGTGATTCTGTTAGAGGATAAAAGCAAGCCAGTGCGGATAAAAGCAATCGACAATTAAAGAAATTACCCTCATGAAGTGTAACGATTAGGTTGTATTTGTGACTGAAATGATTGCAATGACTTAAGTGGGCAACGACTTTCAAATTATGGACCATTTCAAAAACCAATCGAATGCATTCGCCTCAAATGGCTATTTATTTTCTAGAACGTTATATATAGTATATAAAGCGATTCATTCGATTTTAAAAGTACCTATCATTTGAGGGGATTAATTATATTTTTTATTTTAACGATAAAAAAAAAGGTAATTTTGTCTTTTTCAATTAAATAAAGAAAAAAATAAAATAAAAAAGACGACTGAGAACTTCTTCCTTTTAATGTTCATTTTACGCCAACATTTCATTTCTCATGGATAATAAACTTGGGAAAATTATTTTTTACCAAAGAAAAGACAAATTAAATGAATTTTTAATTGATGTTTCACAAATTAGGTACTATTTTCGCTATTACTATTCGCTATTACCTACTATTTACTATTAATTACTATAGTACTATTTATAAATTTAATTAAATAAATTTAATCAACTGATTAATTTGATTTTAATTTTTTTTAAAACCACTTGTCTGAATCTATTCCTTTAATTATTCTGGTGCACTTTGAATATAATTAATTGCTAATGAACTGTAATGAACTATAATTAATTAATTACTAATTAATTATTAATTATCTATTAATTATTAAATAACTATTATTTATTAATGAACTATTATTTATTAATGAATTATGAATTATCTATTAATTATTAATTAACTATTAATTAATAATCAATTATTAATTATTAATTAACTATTAATTAATAATCAATTATTAATTATTAATTAACTATAATCAGTTACTAAAATTATTACCAAAATTAATTATTCTAATTAAAGACTAAAATTAATTAATTAATTTCTTAAATAAAAACAAGTAAATTACTAAAATATGCGTAAACTAAGAAAAGGTTTAAAAATAATAATATTAATAATAATAATGACTAATTTAATTGACAATAATTCATATTTTTGATCAATTTCTCGAAAATAAATTAAAAAATAATTTCTCATTATTATAACTAAAGAATGCAAATTTCGATTTTTTTTCTACATAAAAAATGTAATCAAAACCCACGATTAAAATCGAAAACAGCAATAAACGTGAGATTAAAAAGGATGTGCACCAAACCTCAACATATATTGCATTATTGGTATTTTTAAATTCTCTTTTATTAAAATGTATAATAGAACCAAATTTATTTTACTTCTTTACTTCCTAAATAATAATAAAAAAAATAATAATAATAAAAAAATAGTACAAAAAATAATAAAATTAATAAAAATAAAAAAATAGTACAAAAAATAATAAAATTAATAAAAATAAAAAAATAGTACAAAAAAGAATTAAAATAATAATAATAAAAATAATACTAATAATGAAAAAAAAATTCCATTTGAACCTTCAAGTTTTGGATAAAAATTAGTTTGCAAATTAATTTTTAATTTTTTAATTAATTAGTATAAATACAAATGAGAAATAAATAAGGAAATAGTAAAAAATCGAATCTTAATCGAAGAGTAAAAAAATAACTGCAAATATTTGATAAATAATCAAAGAGAGATTTAAAATTTAATCGAAAATAATTAACATAATCTTCATCTTTCTCTGAAGTTATTTTATTAGATTATTGAATTTTTATTTGGCGTATATTTTACTATTATAGAATTTTACTTGATGTAAAGTAGAATCGCAAAACGCAATTCTAGTCGGAACTGGGGAAATCAGAGGTTAAAAGCTCGACTGGGGAAAAGCACTATGAAATGCTTTCAACATTGAGTTAGAATTATACAAGTGTATATAGGTATATAAATAAATGTATATGTATACAAATATATATATATATATATATATGTATATGTTTTAGAGTCGAGCATAGTCGACCTTTCTGTCCCACACATGCATAAACAGAATCCTGAAACTGAGTTTCAAATATAACATGTCACGACTGTTTGCTAGTCTCCTTTATCTTTTATGAAACTCGACATATTTTCAAAGAAATTTGTATCTTTTTAACCCGCACTATATTTTTCTGACAAGCATAATTTTTTTCTTTTATTGTTTTCGGAAAAAATATTTCAGAAAATTTTTCCAACGCAATATGAAAATGAAAAAGATAAATAATTGTGGGTGCATCCCTACAGGCGATTTATGTATTCGGATTTTCAAATTAGTTATAATTTATTGTAATTTTCTATTCGCCTAATTAATATTTAACGATGTGATGATAATTCCTATTTAAATAATGATAATAGAATTTAAAAAAAATAGAAATTAAATAATAAAATAGAATTTAAATAATAAAATAAAATTTAAATACTATAGCAATAATACTCTCTAATAAAAATTAAAACCTTAAATTTAACATTTATAGAAACTATAAAATTTATTTTTTCGATAATGACGCAAAATTAGTAATAAAAATTTAATTTGAAGAAGAAATGAATTAATTTCGTTCATTATTTGAACGTTCTAGGGTTACCATTTTCATAAATAGATCAACTTCAAAAGGTTTTAATTTTTAATTTTACAAAATTTCAATTCTAAATGAATTTAATTAGAAATTATAATGAAATTAGATTTTTCAAAAATTTTAATAATTCAAATTCTGAAATTAGTTACATTTTTTAATATTTATTTGATTAATTATTAAAAACAATAGATTTATAGAAGAATTTTAATTAAAAATACTAAAAAAAATTGAATTTTGGAAAAGTTACAAATGATTGGAGAAATTCAATTATTTTCAAAAGTAATAAAATTCTTCGCAGAAATTCAATTATGTTCAAAATTTTTTTTAAATATCTCGTCAAAATTTCAAGTATTTTTATAAATAATAAAAATTTCACAGTTATTCAATTATATTTACAATTTTTTATAAATATCTTCTCAATAATTCAATTATTTTCATAAAAAAAATTTTTTACATGGATTCAATTATTTTCATAAATAATAAAACTCATCGTCGAATTTCAAATATTTTTAATACAATTTTAATTTCAATTCTGAAATTAGTTGGATTTTCAATTTGTATTTAATTTTATTTCCAAAATTTTCACGAAATTCTTCGAAAGAAATCAATTATCTTGATAAATATCAAAATTCTTCCCAGAAATTGCAATTGCTTTCAAGAATTTTAATAAAATTCTTTGCAAAATTTAATTATTTTCATAAATGACAATATTAATCACGAGAATAAAATTATTTTCAAGAATAATAAAATTCTTTTCAGAAATTGAATTATTTTCAAAAATTAAAAAAAATTCTCGTCATGATTTTAATTATCTTTATAAACAGCAAAATTCTTCGCTGGAATTAAATTATTTTTCAAAAATTTTAACAAAATTTTTGCTATGAATTTAATTATTTGCATAAATTTTAATAAAATTCTACGAAGTAATTCAATTATTTTAAAAATTTTCAAAGAATTCTTTGGAGGAATTCAATTATTTTCAAAAAAATTTTCATAAAATTCTTCGATGGATTTCGAAGGATTTAATTATTTTAAATAATTTTATTAAAAATTTTTGTAACAAATTAAGTATTTTTAACAAACTTTACTAAAATTCTACGCCAACATTTAATTATTTTCATAAATAATAAAAATTTCTCTGGATGTCATTTATTTATAAATTTTTTATAAATTTCTTCGCAAGAATTCAATTATTTCCACAAATAATAAAATTGTTCTCAGGAATTTAATTATTTTCATAAATAATAAAATTTACAGCAGGATTTTAATTATTTTTGATACAATTTTAATCAAATTCCTCAAAAAAATTAATTATTCTTAAAAATGTTATTAAAATTCGTTAGAAGAATTCAATTGCTTAAAAATTTGTTGATAAAAATCTTTATGAGAATTCAATTTTAACAAATATTCAATTATCCAATAAATTATTTTATTTTAAATCTGATTAATTGAGTTTTCGTAGATTTTTCTAATATTTAATTTTAAAATTAATTTCCAACTAATCGATTTATTATTTATGAAAATAATGGAATTCTTGCAACGAATTTTATTCTATATTTTTCAAATAATTGAATTCTTTTAAAAAATTTTACTACTAGTAAAAATAATTGAATTCTCGTGAAAGATTTTATTAAGATTTTTGTAAATAATTACATTTTTTTGAAAAATTTTATGGCCTAATTTAAATTATTATAAGACATGAAGATATCGATCTCTCCGAGTCGAAGACTCAGAGTGATCGATTTCTTCATGTTTTACAATAAAATTTTGATAAATTGTTAATTTCAATAAGTTTGAATTTAAAATTTTTTTAAATCTCAATTCCTATGGAAAAATAATGATGATTAAATATTTATTTTTAATAAAACTATTGATGTTTTCGAATAATTTTACAATTAACTAATAAATAGTAACATCTACTAATTTATTTTTAGAGAGTAATATTAATGTTAATAATAATTAAAATTATCATTATTATTTACCTAATTACCTAAATATAAAAATAAATTTTCTTAAAACAAATGATTTGAGAAAATTTGATTATTTATTATTATTATTATTTATTTTTATTTGAAGAAATAAAATTTTCTATCTTCAATATTAAAAATAAAATTTTAATTTGACCTTTTGTTGCATAATCAAGGCATAATTTTTAATCAGAAGCATGATTTTTTAATGAATTGACAAGTGGAGTGGTAATGTGTCACGTATCTTGGAATTTAAACTGAATTTAAATGAAAATTATTTGAAATTATAATAGCCAGAATTAAATGAAATTTGTCATATATGTGGGAAATGTCAAACGCACGTGTTTTATATGAAAAATTATATTCTCAATTGTTTCGGTAATGAATTATTTTCTTATAGAAATTTCCTCCAGAATTAATATTTTATTGTTTAGTAATTTTTAAAAAATTTCATATTTACTTTATTTTTTATTTTAATAAATATTTTAAATACATAAAAAATAAAATTTTACCTTTTTTTAAATAATTATAAACAAAAAAAAATTCTTTTTTATAAGATAAAACATTTTTTTTAAGGTTTAAATAAAAAATTTCCAAAATGGGAAAAGAATTACAAATATTTTTGGGTGGCATTCAGTCATTACTATTAAATATGTTTAAAAATGCCTAATATTTTATTTCCCCATTGAAATGGAATAATAAAAAAAAAAAAAAAATTACGAGACACAAACACAGTGAATTTTAATATCCAAATGGAATTCTTTTAGTGAGTAAAAAAAGGGGTCCAAGTGAATTTAGTGGTGGCATTTCTTGAAGCGAAATTGCATGAAATAGAATTCCAGGGACTAAATTTTTATTACGTTCACGTTTTACTTTAAATCCAGATATCAATATCTCAAGAAAATTGTAAGAAAAGAAAAGTACTATCTTGCATAATAATTATTGCGAGTCAGTAGTGGTCTCGTGAAAAAACCCCGGAAAAAAGAAATCGAATGCAAATCACGTAGCTTCTTTTTCTTTACCACCCCTCCCCCCCTCAATATTCCCTGGAATACTAATTGTTGAATATCGCCTTATATTATCTTTATAGTAATTTATTATTAATAAGCATTTGCAATTCCTTTTCTTTCATTATACTTAAACTTTATTTTCTTCTTTAATATATTTTTTCTCTATTTTCCTATACTTGCTCTTTATATACATTATTAATAGTTTTTTTTCTTTATACTTTTATTTTTTCTTTTTCTACTCTCTCTCTCTCTCTCTCCCTCTTTTACTCTCTACACAGAAAAGTCCTCGTTTTTTCCAATTAAAGAAAATATATTATTTCTTTTGTTTAAAAATAAACAGAATTTATTATCTAAGAACATGTTTCTGGAATTTAATTAAATTTCAGAAAAAAGGAAAAACTTTATAAAACAAAATGTACGACTAATATAAATAGTTAGGTATAATAACTTTGTATTCTTTCATTCATTCATTCATTTGTCTTCGAACGACATAATATTTGTTATTGAAAAGTTATATTTCTATAAAGTAAATTTTACTAATTAACAAGTTCTTCTAATTTTTATAAAGAAATTTTCGTTTTCTTGGATTAATTATAATAATGATAATAATAATAATTATTATTATTGTGATAATAATGTTGAATGAGGTCAAAAAACAAAAAAACACAAAAATAATATTTATTATTGTTATAATAATAATCTTTACCATGAAGAAATATTAAAAAAATATAATTTTTCTGTTCTGAATGGAAATATTTTTTCCTTCTTTAAGAAATAACTTTCGACACAGTTCATTTTTGGCAATATAATATTTGATATATTTTCTTCGAAAGGAAATAAAATTTGTTGCTATAAAAATTTGTCTTTTCAGTGTAAATTTCACTAATTCTTAATTAAATTCTTCTTTTTTTAGAAAGAAATATTCTTTTCTGTAAAAAACTTATTTGTTTGACAAATCGAAATTAAGTTGGTTTATTTTTTTTCCTTACAAAAGAAAAAACAATTAGAATATTCTTAAAAAATTAAGTTTTGAAAATGGAAAATATTTCACATATTTTCTGTTTCTGAATCATAATTTTCTTTAAAGAAGTCTAACTTTAAACTGCAATGAGAATGAATGAAAAAATACCAAGATTATTATACTAGGTTGACACAAAACTTTCATTTTGTTTTTCCCTGACTTTTCCCTGATTTTTCTGAAATTTTAAGTGAAATTCATTTTTTTAATCAATTTTTATTTGATAATTTTTCAAGAATTCAATTATTTACATACAAAAATAAATAATTTATTCAATAATTGAATTTTTATGAAGAATTTTACAAAAATTTTTTTAAATAAAATTGAATTCTTTCGGTGAATTTAAAAAAAAAATTTTAAGAATAAATGCAATTTTCTATAATTATATTTAAAATTGTATAAAAAGTAATTGAAATTCTGCAATAAGTTTAGTTATTTATGAAAATAATTAAATTCTTGCAACGAATTTTATTAAAAAAATTTTTAAAGAATTCAATTCCTGTAAAGAATTTTATTTGTAAAAATAATTGAATTCCGGAGAAAAATATTATTATTCATGAAAATAATGAATTTCTTGTGAAGAATTTTATTAAAATTTTTTTAAATAATTGAATTTCTCAGAATTTTTTAAAACTTTTTGAAAATAATTAAATTCTATCGAGAAATTTCATTAAAAAATTGAAAATAATTGAAATATGACAAAGAATTTAAAAAAATTCGTTTTTAAATAATAATTGAATTCCTATGAAAATGTTTATTTTTGAAAAGAATTGAATTCTTGGGAAGAATTTTATTAAAATTTCTTAAATAATTGAATTGCTTTGAAGAAATTTATTTTTTACAAAAATAATTGAATTCTTTCGAAGATTCTTACAAACATTTTTAACAATAATTGTATTCCTAGGAAGAATGTTATATTTTACGAAAATAATTTTATTCTACGATCACTTTTATTATAATTTTTCAAATTTATAAAGCATTTTATCAAAATTTTTTTAAATAATTGAATTTTCGAGAAAAATGTTATTACTTATCAAAATAATTGATTTTTTTTAATTTTTTTTTCAAATTTTTTTAAATAATAAAATTTTTAAAATAATTTTATTTAAATGTTTCGAAATAATTGAATTTCTCAAAAATATTTTTTTTCAATTCTCTGAATATATTTGAATTCTTTGGAGAAACTTTATTTAAAAATTAAAAATTATTTAATTGGTGCGAAGAAATATATAAAAAATTGGTACGTATTTCTATTCCTTTGAAATTTTTATTAAAATTTTGTTTAAATAATATAATTCTTTTGTAAAATTTTAATAAAATATTAGATAGAAAAAATAATTGAAATGAGGAAAATTGGTCAAAATAATTGAAATTTTGCCAAGAATTTTATTAAATGTTTTGAAAATAATTGAATTTCTCCGAAGAATTTTATTACTTAAGAAAATAATTGAATTTCAGAGAAGAATATTATTATTTATTAAAAATAATTGGAATTTTGACAAGAGTTTTAAAAAATTTTTGAACATAATTGAATTTATGCGAAAAAGTTCATCATTTTTGAAAATAATTGAATTTCTGTAATTAGCTGTTCTTAAAATTTTTGTTTAAATTCATTAAAAATTGATATTTTAAAAAATTTCAAATTGAAACCATTGAAGTTCATCTATTTATGAAGATTGTAAACGCAACTCTTTTGAAATCCGATTAATTTTGAAATTTTTAAGTAAAATTATTCATTAAATAATTTATAAGTAATAATTTTATGATAGTTCTTCAAGAATTAAGTTATTTAAAAAGAAATTATTTTTAGAAATAGAAAAATTTGAAGCGGGTTTGTATTAGAATTCTTGTTAATTTTAAAGTTTATTAGGCAAACAAAAGAAACACAAAAATTTATAATTTTCTTATAAATTCTAAGAATTTAATTTTTTCCAGTACTTTTAATAAAAATCCCCGACTTTTTCCTGATTTCCCTGACTTGTGGCAACTCTGTTATAGTTAATTATTTACAAATTATTTATTATTGTAATTTATTGTAATTTTAGTAATTATTATAATTATAATTATTTATTTTACAACGAAAACGAAACAATTCTATACCAACACTCTAATTCATGTGTGTCTATTCACCTCATTTCGCTTGTGAGAGAACTTTCATGCCATCTAGGCGGCAGTTTAAAGAACTGTATTGGCGCGAAATTCAAAAAAAGTAAAATTTACTACTATTATTTATTAATGATAATATAATATAATTTTTTTTTCTACTAATATATAATTAATAATATATTACTAATTAATATTTTAGTTTGTTTTTTTATTTTTATTTATAAAAAACCAAGATTATCATACTTAATAATTATTTTTCTCTTGTCCTATCTTTTAGGAAAACAAAATACATTTTAAGCTAAAAATTTCGTACACTATTTTTCCTTTTTCGCACTTTTTTCGAGCAAGAGAAAAATCGGTAAAATGATGAAAATCGGCGGATATATGGATGAAAAATTATAGTTAGAAGTGGTTTCCTTATTGTTCACAAATACAATCTTACATGTGAGACTAAAGAATATTGTGTATGTATTGTGTGTCTTGTATATCGACACAAAAAAAAAGTGTGGGATGTCGATATTTGCCGAGATAAAACTCGAGTTGACAAATAAGTAGCGCGTCAGTGTATAGGGATGTGGGAGAAGAAATACGAGGCTGAAAATGTGGGGTGAGTTAAGGCAAAGAGATTGTGGATTGTGTGCGTGGTTTCTAGGTTGAGATGGAAGGAGCGAGAGAGAGAGAGAGAGAGAGAGAAAGCTTGGATGCTACTCGTTAGAAAGATGGATAAAGAGAAAGTGTAATATACAATGTAGGTGAAAAATATGAGCTTCGTTGCTGTGTAAAGCAGCGGAATATTTCATTCGTTTCATCCGTGATGCAGGTTTAAAGCTGTGGCTTAGTTAATGGAACCAGCTGAAGTGTGCTGCTTTTTCAGACAGAATGCATAGGGAAATTAAAACCGTTTTTACACACTTGCTACTTTTTTATTCTACCATCAAATGTTTTCTGTTCTGTTTATTGTAAATTGAAGAAAAATTTCTATCAAAACTGTAACACGTTATTACACTGTTTATTAATTTTCTATTTATTCTACTTTTTCTTTTTTTTCTATTTTCTCTAAAAAGCGTTTCATTTTTTATTTTCTTCAAGGAAAACTAAACTATTGGTTCTCCAACTATTTTATTCTCAACAATAGACTTGATTTAAGAAGTATCAATCAGTGATATATTATTATCAAAATTTATTCATTATGTTTTTCCTATTTTGAATTTCGCGCCAAAAACAGTTCTTTAAATTGCCGCCTAGAGGGCATGAAAATTCTCTCACAAACGAAGTAAAGCAAATAGTAATGAACAAATAAAATGAAATAAAATTAAAATAAATTATTATACAGAGCAAAAAAAATATTTAAACAGAATTTAACAATTATTTCTTCCTGTGTTACGTAATATTAATATTAAAAATAAAATTTGAATTTCGAGGATGAAATAAATTATTACTGTGAATTTACAATTAGGTTCGTTTGAACATTCGGAAATTAAGGGACTTTTAGCAAAATTAAGTATTAAAAAAGCACATTTCCTTCCTCTTGCACTTCTTTTATCTCTGAACAATAGAGAAAATTTACGCACTTGAAAATTTTAAATTGCAATTTTTTTCCTAAAAGTAATATATAAAACATTCAAAAGAAGTAAAGTAAATTTAATAAAAAATGAAATCCCTTCAGAAATAGAAGAGGTGAATCTCGAGAGTAAAATCTTATAAAACAATTTTTTCTCCTTCTACTCATTAAATATTAATCATTTTCTTCTTTAAACAAAAATATATTTTCCTGTACAAAAGCAGTCTGAGAATCTTCGAATATTTTTTACATGTTTATCGTAAATTGTATAAACAAGTAAATATTATAGCAGGCTTTGCACTCATCTACTAAAACCTATACTATTTACTACTTTTTTACGTTACGATACTATTTGGGTACATTTTTAGATTTCAGCCACTAAAAGTTACTATTTCTGTTTTTTTTTTAAATTTCCACTACTTTAAATTCGCTAATACTAGAAATCAAAAATTATTCTCAAAAATTATAATCAAATTCTTTAAAACGATTCAATTATTTTCAAAAAATATTCGAAATTCAATTATTTTGAATATCTAGTATTTTCATAAAATTTCGCAAAACAATTCAATTATTTAAAAATAAAATTGATAAAATTCATCCAAAATTCAATTATTTTCATAAATAATTAAATTTTCATAGGAATTGAATTAATTTAGAACAGCATTTTCAACAAAATTTTCTAAAAAATCAATTATTTAACCAAATTTTTATACAATTCTTCACAATAATTCAATTACTTTTACTAATATTAACATTTTTCATGAAAATTCAATTTTTTAAAAAAAATTTTGATAAAATTCTAAACAATAATTCAATTATTTTTCATAAATAATAAAGTTCTTCTGAGGAATTCAATTATTTTTGAAAATTTAATAATATTCTTTGCAACTATTCAATTATTTTCACAAATAATAAAATTCGTTGCAGAATTTCAATTATTTTTAATACAATTTTACAGGAATTGTACAAAAAATATAATCTTCTTTAAAACATTTTTGCAATAATTCAATTATTTAAAAAAAATATTAGAATTCTTCACAGAAATTTAATTATTTTGAAATATTTTATTAAAATTTTTCGAAAGAAATCAATTATTTTAAATACAATTTAAATTACATTTTTTTAAATTCAATTATTTCTTTAGATTTTAATAAAATTTTTCCCAAGAATTCAATTATTTACATAAATAATTCTTCGAAAGAATTTAATTATTAAAGATAAATAACAAAATTATTCCCGAAAATTCCATTATTTTGAGGCATTTTAATAAAATTCTTTTCAAAATTTAATTCTTTTCATAAATAACAATATTCATCATAAGAATTCAAATATTTTTAAAAGTAATAAATTTCTTCTTGGAAATACAATTATTTAAAAAATTCTAATAAAATCGTTCGCAAGAATTCAATTATTTTCATAAATAATAAGAATTTAATAAAATGCCACACAGACATTCAATTATTCTGAAAAATTTTAATAGAATTCTTTGTAAAATTTAATTTTTTTATAAACTTTTCGCTATTCAACGATTTTGAATATCTACTATTTTCATAAAATTTCCAAACATAATTCAATTATTTAAACAATTTTTTGTAAAAATCTTAATAACAATTGAAATGCTTAAAAAAACCTTTTTTTTTAATTCTTTGGAAGAATTCAATTATTTACAAAAATATATTAGAATTTTTCACAGGAATTCAATTATTTTCAAATATTTTAATAAAATTGTTCGAAAGAAATGAATTATTTTAAATACAATTTTAATTACCTAAATTTTTTTGAAATAATTCAATAATTATTCTTTTAGATTTCAATAAAATTCTTCCGAAGAATTCAATTATTTACATAAATAATAAAATGCTTTTTAGGAATTTAATTATTTTTAAAAAAATGTAATAAAATGCCACACAGACATTCAATTATTTTAAAACATTTTAATAGAATTCTTTGTAAAATTCAATTATTTTTAAAAAAATGTAATAAAATGCCACACAGACATTCAATTATTTTAAAACATTTTAATACAATTCTTTGTAAAGTTCAATTATTTTTAAAAAAAAATGTAATAAAGTACCACACAGACATTCAATTATTTTTAAAAAATTTTCGCAATTTAATGATTTCCAATATCTTCTATTTTCATAATATTTCCAAACAGAATTCAATTATTTAAACAATTTTTTGTAAAAATTTTAATAACAATTGAATTACTTAAAAAAATCTTTTTTTTAAATTCTTTGCAAGAATTCAATTATTTAGAAAAAATATTAGAATTTTTCACAGGAATTCAATTATTTTCAAATATTTTAATAAAATTGTTCGAAAGAAATGAATTATTTTAAATACAATTTTAATTACCTAAATTTTTTTGAAATAATTCAATAATTATTCTTTTAGATTTCAATAAAATTCTTCCGAAGAATTCAATTATTTACATAAATAATAAAATGCTTTTTAGGAATTCAATTATTTTTAAAAAATTTTCGCAATTTAATGATTTCCAATATCTTCTATTTTCATAATATTTCCAAACAGAAATTAATTATTTAAAATTTTTGTTGTAAAAATCTTCGTAAGAATTCAATTCTTTTCATGAATAATAAAAGTTTAAATTAGAATCTGCATTAAAATAGTCGAAAGAAATCAATAATTTAAATGTTTTTATAAAATTCATCGCAAGAATTAAAATATTTTTATAAATATTTAATTTCTTTCATGAATAATAAAATTCGTTACAGGAAATCAATTTATTAGCAGGATGAGAAAGAAGTAAATATTTTTTAAAAAAATTAGGAAGAAGTCAGGAATATAAAATACAGAATGGAATTTTTGTCAGTTTTTTGAAGTTTCTAAAACGAGCTTTTTTGGTCATCAACTTTAATTTTTCGATAGCTACTGTTTTTTACTATTTTCTTTTTTATTTGAAAGCTACTTTTTTAAAATTTATTATCGAGTGCGAAGTCTGTTACAGAACAAGTAAACATTTTTCCAAGTATTAGAGAAATTTACAACTTTGAAAAATAAGATTAAATAAATCGGTAGAGGAAAATTCAGATAAATTCTGAAATTACCTTCAAAATGAAAAAAAGGAACAATTTTTCTTCGAAAATTAACTTCAAACAGTACTTATAATGAAAAAGTTGACAATCGTCTCGTGTAAACAATACCTATAGTATGTATGTTCGCTATATACTATAACCGAGAAATAATAATACAGATGTTTGTGTTTAGCAAGCAATATGTTTGCAATTGTGTGTCTGTATGTGTGTGTGTGACTGTAAGCACACAAATGCTTCATAATACACAGGAATAGAAATGCATTTTGATCGTGACGTCACGTCCTGTTACACCCTCTGAGTTTCCAGTTCTAAACGCCCTCCAACTCGACCAACCTTGCACGAACTGATTCTCTTCTCTGATTCTATATAACGCGATGGATGCTATTGAACACCTAAACATTTCAAGCTTCACTTGGCCCGCGCGTGTATGTCCGCACATATTACACACAGACCATGTCACAAAAATTTTCTATCCCATCTTTATATTTTATCGAAAGATGAAAGAAACTTTTATAGTTTATCCAATCTTATATTTCTTAATCGAGGGAAAAATTTTTATAGAAAATATCTCCTAAGAATATGTTGTTCGCGAAATGAAAAAGAGGAAAAAAGATTTTTTTTCTTCTCGAAAAAGAAATTGTTATTTTTGATGCTATATTGCAGAGATTTTTGAAATTAATAATAGTCTGTTACTACGGTGTAGAAATTTGAGAGATTTTTCTTTTATCGGAAAAATTTTAGAACTTGCATTCTTTTTCGGAAAGAAATTTTTGTGTTGTGTTTATGATTCTGCAGATTTAAACAACATTCAGAATTAACTGCAAACTATTATCCTCATTTCTTTTAACATATTTTCATTTTTGGAAATTTTTATTTCTCGTATGTAATTAATTCTTTGAAAATTTTATAAAATTGACAGAAACAATTTCCCCTTTTGATCGTAGGAGAATTTCCCCATTTTTCCTACAAAATTATTTCTCGAGAGTTGCTGGGTTCGCAACACATCTTCCGTATTCGCTTTCCCCTATATCGACGCAGGAAGCTACTAAGTTACCCAAAATAGTTTCAATTAATTTTGAAATTGTTACCTGCTCATAATATAACCCTGAAAATTATTAACTAACTATCAAATTCCGGAATTTTTCATATATTCAGGAATATTATTATAAATAATTTATGGGAGAATTTCCTCGTCAATTTTTCTACGTAAATAGCCGGGAATTTAATTCGACCGGGAAAAAACGGGAATAAGCCGGGAATTTTATGCCAAACCGGGAATTTTTTTACCAAATTAAAAAAAAATGTATTATTTTAATTTCTTTTTAAAAAATCGCTTTTTATTTTAATTTTTATAGATAATTATACTGTTCTCTAAATTTGAATTAGTTAAAAATAATTAGATAGTAAAAAATCAGTAACTGATTTAAATGCAGTATGTAATTAAATTTTTAAAAAATTATCGAATTAATAGAAATTTTGTGCAATTCAACTGAAAATAAATAAAATAATTAAATTTGTTAAAGAACTTCATTAAAAACTTTTTAACAAATCGAATTTTCAAAAGTATTTTAATTCAATAATTTGATTAATAAATTGAATTTTATAAAGAGTCACATTCTAATGTATTCATGTTTCTTAGTGCGAAGATTAATAATTAAAATTTTTATTAGTTAATTTAAAAAAAGATACTGAAATTTTTTTAATAAAATTGAATTTTTGCAAAATTTTTTTGAAAATTCCGAAAAATAAGATTTTTGAAATTTTTCAATTCTATTGTTTCAAGATAATTGAATTTTTATAAACAAATAATTAAAAATTTTTGAAATTTCTTTACATTCTATTAAAAATAATTATATTCTTTTAAAGAATTTTATTTAAATTTTTCGAAAATAATCAAGGAAAGTTAGTCACCGTAATTATAATTTTATTTTTAAAAATTTCTTTGCAATATATTCAATTATTTTTATGATTACAGTAAAAATCATTGCAGAATTTCAATTATTTTTAATACCATTTAAATCGTATTCCAAGAAAAATGTAATTATTCTTAAAAATTTTTTTTAAATTCGTCGATAGAATTCAATTATTTCTAGAAACTGAAAAAAAATCTTCTCAAGAATTCAATTATTTCCATAAAAATAGCAAAACTCTTTAGATTTACTAAATTCTTTTGAATATTATTTTTTTAAAAAATCCTCCACAAGAATTCAATTATTTTCATAAATTGATATTAAATTCTAAAAAAACAATTCAATTACTTTCAAAAGTAATAAAATTCTTCACAGAAATTCAATTAGTTTAACATTTTTTTTAAATTCTTCTCAAAATTTCAATTATTTTTATAAATAATTAAATTGTTATTAAATTCTTTGCAGAAATCCAATTAGTATCAATACATTTTAAATATTTTAATAAAATTGAAATAATTAAATTTTCAATTACAATTATAAAGAGACAAGATTATTTTAAAAAATCGAAAAAATTCTTTGTTTAATTCAATTATTTTCCAAAATTTTTAATTAAAATTATTAAAAAAAAAGGTTTTTAAAAATAAACGAAAAAAAAATGTTTATAAATTCTATTTCTCAATTAAAAACTTTAATTGAAAATGAAAATTTTTGAATTGTTAGAAAATAAGGGAAAAAATTCTACTAAAATAAAATATTCTGTTACATTTATTTACGAATTTCTTTAATTGTAAAATTATTCAAAAACATCAATAACTTCTTTTTCAAATAAATATATATAATTATTATTATTTTTCCATAGGAATTAAGATTTTTAAAAATTTCAAATTCAAAACTTTTTGAAATAATATATAACTTTAAAAATATTGTTATAAAACATGAAGATATCGATTTCTTCATTTTTTATAATAATTAAAGATGATCGAGAGATAAAATAATTATTTTATATTATAAAAATATTGAAATTGTAACTTGTTCAAAATTATTTTCATATTCAATTATTATCTAAAATTTTAACTAAAATTCATTTTTAAATTAATTTTTATTAGAAAATTCTATGCGAATTTAATTATTTAAATACAAAAGTAAATTATATAATTGAATGTTTCTTAAAATTTAATTCATATAAGGTATTTTATTACCAAATTTTTTAAATAATTGAATTCATTTGACGAATTTTAATAAAATTTTTAAGAATAGTTACATTTTTCAACGAATTCGATTTTATTAAAATAGAAATATTCAAAATTTTTGAAATGAGGAGAATATTTTTGAAAATAATTGATTTTTTGACAAGAATTTTATTTAAATTTTTTGAAAATTATTGAATTTTAAAGAATAATTTTATTATTTATAAAGATTATTGAGATTTTGACGATATTTTTTTTTTTCAATTTTGAACATAATTGAATTTTGTGAAGAATTTTATTACTTTTGAAAGTATTTGATTTTCTGCAATCGTTTGTAACTTTTTCAAAAATCAATTTTTTACTGTTTTTAACTAAAATTCATCTATAAATCCATTATTTTTAATAATTAATTAAATATATAACAAATTTAACTATTTTTAGAAGATTTTGAATTATAAAATTTTTTCAAAAATATTTAAGTTCTTTAATTTCTAGTCAAATTTATTTGAAATTGAAATTTTATAAAATTTCAAATTGAAACCGTTTAAAGTTCACTTATTTATGAAAATTATAAACGCAAACTCTTTTAAAATTGAATTAATTCTGAAATATTTAAGTAAAATTATTCATTAAATAATTTACTTATTTTCTGAAAGTCGTTTAAGATTTAAGTTATTTAAATAGAAATTATTTTCAGAAATTGAAAAAATTGAAGGATTTGTTTTAATATTTGTGATAATTTCATAGTGTGAGGCAAACAAAAAAAAAGACAAAAATTCAGAATTTTCTTATGAAAGCTTGTTTAATTTTTTTCAATACTTTTAATAAAAATCCCTGAATTTTCTGGGTTTGAATATATGATTATTATAGTTATAATTATATTAAAACTATTCATATTTTATTTTTACGAAAATAAATTTGAATTAAAAATCTTTACGTTCTATTATTTTTAAAATTGCTAATTTTCTTTTAAAAAAGCGAGTAATTGTTGTTAGTTTAATTTTAAAGTTATAATTTACTTTTTTGTTCATTTAAATAGAAATTTTCTTTTATGCGACGAATCATCTTCTAAGAAATCAAAATCGAAAATTTTTCTCGTAAATTTACTTCTTTAAAAAATACACTGACTTTCAATAAAAAAAGTTAAGGACTGTTCTTTTATGACTATTTTTATTGCTATCGTGTTTTCTTTTTAGCAGGAGAGAAACAACTTTTTTTTTTATCAGATTTGTTGCACCATTTTTTTTTTGCCTGGTTTATAATGAGAGGGAGTGAAATTTGATTTGAAAATAAGTTCTTATATCCCCTTTAGAAGAATTTTCTTTTAACATTATTTTGCACTCGGGCTTTCTTTTACAAAAAATGAGGCGAGAACAGAACTTTTAGAGATAAAGTTTTGTAAACCGTGAAGAACACACTTTATTCATGCAAATAGATTTACTATCTCAACATATTTCTTAGACGTGTGCACAAGCTTTCAAAGGACTTGTCTTGAGAATTTTTTAAACTCACAAGTTAGATTTTTACGTTGATTTTTTTGCTACCCACTTTTCTTTTTCTTTTTTGTTTTTCTTTATCATTATTATCACTTTTATGGCGAAAAAAATAATGGAGATTCTAAATAATTTCCTAACTTCCGTTATATAGTAAAAACAAATTTGTTATCCTGAAAATTCTTTTTGGAAACTTTTTTAACTTTTGTAATTTAATTTTTTATTTCAAAAAATATTTTTCCTGAAAAATCTTTTGATATTTATATTTCTATGGTTGACACTACATATTTTGTAGAAATAAAGAAGGAATTCCTTATTCTGACCTATATTCTTGTACGCAAACTCGAAATTATCCCTCGTAAAGTGGTGAATATAATCTTCTGAGGTGAAGGCCGTTGGGGTGAGCTCGTTTATTAGCTCCATTGTTCTATACTAAGGAATTCCTTCTCGTATCGAAGCGAATTTATTTTATTTCCATACAAAAGACAAAAACTTCCTAAACCTTTTGTTTATATTTTACCATTATGACCATAAATTCTCAAATTTTATTAGCAATTGAATTTTAATTAATTTATGGAAAATAACAATAAGAGAAAATTAGTATTAAACCGGAAAAAAAAAACTATTTTTTAAATAGAAAAGAGAAGTAAAAATAAAGAAATGTTTTCATTTGTAATTAATTTGCATTACAATGCAATTTCTCGAAAATTGAAAATTTGCTAACAATGAAAATAATTGCATAACGATTTCCATTGTCCATTTGATTAAAACTTTTTAAAAAAAAATACATCGAATTCTGAAACATTTATTTTGGGCACGGAATTTTGATTTTTTTTTCTTTTATGTTAATTTTTCGAATAAAGCGAAAACGGAAAAACAATTCTTTACATAAATAAATTTCACGGGATTATAAAAGCTTTAATATCTGCGGAAGAAATGTGAGAAACTCAATGCTTGCTTTTATATGGGTGGTTGGTAAATGAAAGCAAAATAAATGTGGTATTAATATACATATATATACATGCATGCATGTGTTTATGTGTATATTTCAATATAATGGATGTTGTTTGTGCTCTGGAAGCAAAATAATTATTCTTACAAATATACATATTTCTCATTTTAGCATTGAGATTATTATTTAAACCCACGAACACAAAAAAGTGCAAACTTTCTAGTTCTACCAAATTAAAATAGTAATTAAAAACCCCTTTTTTAAAAATCAGTTAAAATGTTAAAAAAATTTTAAAATTGTTTTTATTTACAAAATTCAAAAATTGGAAAATACAAAAAAGTTTGTGTAACATTTTTTTGGGGGGCAATAAAAATTTTTCGATAAATTAAAAATGCTTCGCGAGAAAAAAAATAACTGAGATTTTCTCGCTGGTTTAAAATTATTTTTATTTGTAAATAATTTCTGGTTGTTATTTTATGCACAGTTATAAAATTATTTATATTTATAAATTTATTTTTTATTTACATTTATAATTTTATATATATTTATAAATTTATCCTATATATTTATACATAAATTTATTTATATTTATAAATTTTTAATTACATCGTTTTTTCACAATAAAATTACGATAAAAGCATTCATAAAATAAATTTTATACGGTATATTTTATTTTATTTTTTTTTATCGTAAAGCTCACAAAATATGTAAAATATTATTTCGTATAAAAGTGGAGAAATTAAAGTACGATCCATTTGGATTGAAGGAATTATATTTTTCTCTCTATACCTATATAAGAAGAGTTGGAAAGGAAATATTTTCCAGTTTTGTTTGCATATATATATGTAGATATATACATATACTCAATATTGCTGTGATGCAGAAGAAGCCATTTGAAACTTCCTGGCAAAATCGGTATACAAAATAGCTGGTCGTGCGTGTGAAGGATTACGCGTGTACATAATGCCTGCATGCACTCTACTATCGAATATCGATGGCTTAATGTGCTTATCGTGTACGCTGGACTTGTAGAAGGGACTTGTCGAACCTCACAAAGTAGACTCAACAGAATTTCAAATCAGAGCGCGATATTCCAGATCGCTTAAGTCGAAAATTATGATATTACATTTACATTAGTGTTCCTTTTGGGGAATTTTTAGTTTCTTTATTTTTTTTTTATTTATATTTCTTTCTTTTTTTTTTTATTTATATTTCTTTCTTTTTTTATTTATTTATATTTATTTATTTTAGTTTGTTTCTTTATTTATATTTATTTATTTAAAATAAATAATTAGTTAAAATTAGTAATATTTTGATATTTCCCCAAAAAATGGGGAAGAAAAAAAATTGTGAAAAAATTTTTAGGCAAATTTTCTGCATGGTTGCCACAAATTTTTAATTTTGTTTTTTCCTGATTTCCAGACAATATTTTGACTTTTTCGCAAATCCTAAAAAATATTCTCATTCACTCTAAAAATTATTAGATACTCAAATATTACATTTATTTAAAAATTACGTTAATTGTAAAATTATTCGAAAACATCAATAGTTTTATTAAAAATAAATGTTTAATCATTATTATTTTTCCAAAAGAATTAAAATTTTTAAAAATTTTAAATTAAAACCTATTGAAATTAACAACTTATCAAAATTTTATTGTAAAACATGAAGAAATAAATCACTCCGAGTCTTCGATTCGGAGTGATCGATATCTTCATGTCTTATAATAATTTAAATTACCGTAAAATTTTTCAAAAAGAATTTAATTATTTACAAAAATCTTAATAAAATTCTTCACAAGAATTCAATTATTTTTACAAGTAGTAAAATTTCTCAAAAGAATTCAATTATTTCAAAAAATTGTAATAAAATTCCTAGCAAGAATTCAATTATTTTCATAAATAATAATTCGATTATTTGGAAATTCATTTCAAAATTAACTTTTAATAGAAAATTCTACGAAAATTCAATTATTTAAATTCAAAATAAAATAATTTATTAAATAATTGAATGTTCGTTAAAATTGAATTCTCATAAAGAATTTTATCAACAAATTTTTAAGTAATTGAATTCTTCTAACGAATTTTAATAAAATTTTTAAGAATAATTACTTTTTTCGAGGAAATTGATTAAAATTCTATCAAAAATAATTAAAATCCTGCTATGAATTTTATTATTTATGAAAATAATTAAATTCCTAAGAACAGTTTTATTATTTATAAAAATAATTGAATTATTGCGAAGAAATTAAAAAAAATTTTGTAAATAATTGAAATCCTGAGAAATTTTTATTATTTATGAAAATAATTGAATGTTTGCGTAGAATTTTATTAAAGTTTTTTAAAAACATTTGATTTGTTACGAAAAATTTCAATAAAATTATTAAAAATAATTAAATTCCTTCGAAGAATTTTATGGAAATCTTTTTGAAAATAATTAAATTCCTTCAAAGAATTCTTTGAAAATTTTTTAAATAATTGAATTACTTCGTAGAATTTTATTGAAATTTATGCAAATAATTAAATTCATGACAAAAATTTTGTTAAAATTTTTTTTAAATAATTTAAATATAATATAATATAATTTAAATATAATTTAAATATTTCCTAGAATAATTGAATTCCTGAAAAGAATTTTTTTATTTATGAAAATAATTTAATTCTTACGAAGAATTTTATTACAATTTACAATTTTTTAAAATAATTTAATTCCTGCCAAGAATTTAACTAAAATTTTCAAAAATATTTTATTAAAAATTTTGAAAATAATTGAATTTTTTAGAGAAAATCTATTAAAATTGCATTGAAAATAATTGAATTCTTGACAAAAATTTTATTAAAAATTTGAGGTGGATTGATTAAAATTGTATTAAAAATAATTAAAATCCTGCTATACCTACATTTTATTATTTATGAAAATAATTAAATTCCTGAGAACATTTTTATTATTTATAAAAATAATTGAATTATTGGGAAGAAATTTTTTTAAAAAAATTGAAAATAATTGAAATGCTGAGAAATTTTTATTATTTATGAAAATAATTGAATGTTTGCGTACAATTTTATTAAAATTTTTTTAAATAATTGAATTTTAACGAAGAATTTTGCTGTTTATAAAGATAATTAAAATCATGACAAGAATTTTTTTAATTTTTGAAAATAATTGAATTTCCGAAAAGAATTTTATTACTCCTGAAAAGAATTTTACTCTCGTGATTAATATTGTCATTTATGAAAATAATTAAATTTTGCAAAGAATTTTATTAAAATTCTAGAAAACAATTTAATTTTTGTGAAGAATTTTGATATTTATCAAGATAATTGATCTTTTTCGAAAAATTGCATTAAAATTTTGGAAATAATGTTAAATACAAATTAAAAATTTAACTAATTTCAACAGAATTGAAATTAAAATTGTATTAAAATTTTTTTAAGAAATTCTGCGATGAGTTTTATTATTTATGAAAATAATTGAATCCATGTAAAAAATTTTGTTTATGAAAATAATTGAATTATTGAGAAGAAAATTATGAAAAATTGTAAATATAATTGAATTACTGTGAAATTTTTATTATTTATAAAAATACAAGAAATTTTGACGAGATATTTATAAAAATTTTGAACATAATTGAATTTCTGCGAAGAATTTTATTACTTTTGTAAATAATTGAATTTCTCCAATCATTTGTAACTTTTTCAAAATTCAATTTTTGTTTAGTATTTTTAATTAAAATTCTTCTATAAATCTTCTATTTTTAATAATTAATTAAACATATATTAAAAAGTGTCACTAATTTCAGAATTTGAATTATTAAAATTTTTGAAAAATCTAACTTCATTATAATTTCTAATTAAATTCATTGAAAATTGAAATTTTGTAAAATTTAAAATTAAAACCTTTTAAAGTTGATCTATTTATGAAAATTGTAAACGCAATTCTTGTAAAAATCAATTAATTTAGATATATTTAAATAAAATTATTCATTAAATAATTTATAAGCAATAATTTGGTGGTAGCTCCTCTTCATGAATTAAGATATTTTAAAAGAAATTATTGTGAGAAATAGAAAAAATTGAAGGTTTTGTATTAGAATTCGTAGTAATTTCATAGTTTATACAAAAAAAAAAAAACATCAAAATTCAGAGTTTTGTTATGAATTTAAAAAATTAAATTTTATCCAGTAGTTTTACTAAAAATCCCTGACTCTTAATATATTTTATTATAATTTTTTGTAATTATTCAAATTGCAGAAAATAAAAAAGTTTTTTGGCAAACTTTCTGCCGACCCTCCTTAGGCTTTTGATACATTTTTATTATAGTTTTTCGCAATTATTTTTATTGTAAAAAAGAAAAAAGTTTTTAGGCAAACTCTCTGCTGATTCTACTTAGGCTCTTGATATATTTTATATATTTAAAAAATTTTTTTTATTGTAAAAAATAAAAGAAAACTTTAGGAAAGCTTCCAGTCGACACTCTTTAGGCTTTTGGCATATTTTATTTAATTCTTTTGTAATTATTTTTATTATAAAAAATATAAAAGTTTTTAGGTAAACTTTCCGTCGACCTTCCTTATAGGCTTTTGAAATACTTTGTTATAATTTTTTATAATAATTATTAGACTTATAAATAAATAGAAAAGTTTTTACGCAAACTTTCTAATGACCCTCCTTAGGCTCTTGATATGTTTTATAATTTTTCCTCATTATTTAGTATACTATAAAAAATAAAAAAGTTTTTAGGAAAACTCACCCTGAGTGCAGTTGTGCAGTTTGTGTCCTGAAGAATCGGATTCGGCATACTTCGTCAGCTTCCGTCTGCTACGATTTTATGGAGTAGGGGAACATAGTCTAGGTCGGCCACCTTTTTGACTTTTGTTTATAACTTTTTTTTAAAAATGAATTTGGACAATTGAAGTATATGGTTGGAAAGTCCTGTTTAATAGGAACATTTTTTCTGTACAAAGTAAATTGACAGGTTTAAAAATGAAAAAGTTATAAAGATTTAAAAAAAAAAAAATTTGTAGTCCAGGTTGGCCATTACAGTCAAGGTCGGCCATGTTTAAAATTCAAAGGGCATTAATCGTTAAAAAATAAAATAACATGTTTGGAGTTACGGAAAATTGATTCTTTATTGTTTACAGTTTGTAACTTAATGAAATAACAAAATAATAACAATAAACAATATAAAAAAATAAATATAAATAAAAAAAAGTTTTGAACTAAAATATTAATAAAATTAAATAAAAATATTAATAAGATGATCAATTATATTATGAGTTATACAGAATTGCAGTTTTTGCAAATGAAGTAGCTCGTCCTCAACTTTGCGCATTTTAAACACATAGTGGCCGACCTTGACAGTAAGTAACATTACCGAATTGTTGTAACCATAAAGAAATACGTTTCGGGATTCGATTTTTTACTTTGTTTTCCTTTCAACCATGAGTCCCACAAATTTTCTGCATACTTGCCTTGACGATTCAATTTGTTTTTTATCTTTTATTAATGGTTTTTCACATTATGCACAAAACTTTTTTTGAGCTTTTTTTGTACCGACGTCACAGAAAACACAATTTTCGATTTTCCGAAAATGTAATTGAACAAAAAGTTAGGTTTCACTAAGACAAGCTTCGACAAAAATGCGCGTAGGTGGCGCTAGTGAACTTGACAAAAAAACGCGAGTGGCCTACCTAGACAGTAGGCCAACCTTGACTACATTCCCCTACCTATTAACATTAATATTATCTATTAATAATTAAAAATAGTAAATTATTTATTTTTTTTTTTACTAAAAAATAAAAATCCTAATTAGAAGACTAAAAAAGATAAAAATAATTCCTCGCAGTAGAAAATTGGAGTTTGAAATAAATCCTCTAGAAAAAAAAAATTCTATAAGGAGACAATTTTGAAAGACGATTAGGTTTTATCTTGAAGACAACTTTACACAACTTGTTCTACTTACGTGAACAAAATAACTCTACTCTTGGGTATTACAAAGTTTGCGAGAGCACGCTGTAAAGCTACTGTGTGCGAGGGAAATTAAGGACAAGTATAAGGGCTGAGAAGTAAAATGACAGTAATTAAAAATAAGAAAGAGCATATCAGGAGAATGAAAGCACACCAAAAATTGAATGCCACAAAGAATGAAATGAAAACTATGCCTTTGATAAAATTTAATATAAAGCATTTCATCCTAATATTCAATGTTTTCAAAAATAGTTATTTTTCTTGAAAAAAAAAACTTTAAATTCTCCTCCTTAAACTTTCACGTAACAGCGATCAAAGTTCAGTTAAATACAAAATACAATAATGCCACGAGAAGCTAATGGCGGTTCTCTCTTGCTTCACTCTAGGGCAACTTCCACGAGTTTAAATGCTAATCTCCGAGCAGATTTTCCAACTTTCTCCTTTCCGAGGAGAAAAATTTAATTGAGAGATCAACACAACTGTTCCGAGTAATTATTCAAATTTATGCCACCGTCATTTTTCATTTTTTTTTTTTTTGAGGGAGAAAAAAAGTATGAATGCTTCTAAAAACTATTGGAAAAAATTATATATTCGAAATTTTATTGTTGGGGAAAAAAAAATTGAAAAAAAATTGAATTTTCGACAGAGAGAACATTTGAAGAAGATAGGTTTTAATGAGAATATAAAAATAGAAATTTTTAGAGTCAACAATATATTAAATATTAGTGTAAATAATTTAATGAGAGTAATAAAGAATAGGTCTTGGGGGTTTCTGCAAGATCGATGTCAACATTGACTTTAAAGCAAGTTCAACAACTCGAGCAAAAGTAATGTGGGAAGTCAATACCAATTAGCCATTAAGTAGTCGCGTATTTTTGCATCAACAAACGTATTTGTACGCCTTCCTTGAAATCTCCCGAGTTCAAGTCCAAATAGGCTTTAGGGTTTCATGAACCTCGAGAGGGTCTCTTTTAACCCGATTATAAGATTGACGAATCTGCCTCTAATTCTTCAGGTTTCACCTTTAAACCTCAGTCTAGACATATTTTCAACTAAAAATTAAAAATCATTTTTATCATTACTTTAATTTCGTATCGAAAACTAAAATTTACTCTTCTCTGCAGATAGCAAAATTTTTTTCAATCCTTTTTCTCCATCTGAAAAAGTTAGAAAGACAGGAAAAGAAAATTAATTTAATTAATTGAAGAACCAATTTTCATTCGGTAGATTTAGTTAAAAAGTTTTCATTTCTGAAAAAAAGTATATAAAGTGGAAATTTTTTTCCAAGATTGTAGGTGAAACATTGAAGACGGAGGTTCAATTTATTTATTTCCAATTACTAATTGAATTGAGCCAATTGCAGAGAATTGCCTCCTTTTCTTTTTCCAGTCGTTTTTCTTTCTTTCCCTTTTTGTGAACAAATACTGCTAAACAGAAATATGGGAATCCGTTAAAGCTGAAAAGTGAAGTTAGGATTAACTTCGTACAACTTCAACGAAATTCTATAGCTCAACAAACACCCATGCAGAGTCAGAATCCTGTGACGTTAAGTAACGAAGCCATAGATTCGAGATAAACTTAGCCATATTTACGTTTGGTCAAGCACATAAACGATATTTATATTATTTTACAACAAAGAAAAAAATTGCAATTCCGATAAGGAAAAAAATAATCCTGTGAAAAATTGTTCTTTCAAGTTATTAAGATTTATCTGTTATATTTTCCGACGGAGCTTGAATCTGATAAATTATTATTTTTCTAAAAAAAATATTATTCAGTACTGTTAGTTACAATCACTTAATAAAAAATTAGGGTGTCTACAACTCTGAAAAAAATTTCCCTGACATTTCCAGGTTTTCCGCAGGCCTTCTAAAATTTGTTTTCCAAGTTTTAAGAATCGACATAATAAGGGGTTACAAAAAATGCATTGCTAAAATTTTTCTGAAAATAAATAATTTATTGAATAATTGGAATGTTTCTTAAAATTGAATTCTCATAAAGACTTTTACCAAAAAATTTATAAATAAAAAAAAAATTGTAAATAATTGAACTCCTGTGAAATTTTTATTATTAATGAAAATAATTGAATTATTTCGAAGAAATTTATAAAAAAATTTGTAAATAATTAAATTCTTGTAAAATTTTTATTATTTTTGAAAATAATTGAATTGTTGCAAAGAAATTTATAAAAAATTTATAAATAATTGAACTCCTGTGAAATTTTTATTATTTATGAAAATAATTGAATTGTTGCGAAGAAATTTATTTAAAAAATTTGTAAAAAAATGAATTCCTGTAAAAATTTTATTATTTATAAAAATAATTACAATATTGCGAAGAAATTTATAAAAAAATTTGTAAATAATTGAATTCTTGTAAAATTCTTATTATTTCTGAAAATAATTGAATTGTTGCAAAGAAATTTATAAAAAATTTATAAATAATTGAACTCCTGTGAAATTTTTATTATTTATGAAAATAATTGAATTATTGCAAAGAAATTTATAAAAAAACTTGTAAATAATTGAATTCCTGTGAAATGTTTTTTATTTTATGAAAATAATTAAATTTTTTTAAATAATTATATTCTTTTGGAAAAATTTTATTTAAATAGCAGATATATTGAAAAAAATTGAAATGAGGAACATTTTTGAAAATAATTGAAATTTTGCCAAGATTTTTATTAAAATTTTTGAAAATAATAGAATTTCGGAGAAGAATTTTATTATTTATAAAGATAATTGAAATTTTTACAAGTATTTAAAAAAATTTTTGAAAATAATTAAATTTCAGAAAAGAATTTAGTAATTTCTAAAGATAATTGAAATTTTGACGAGAATTTAAAAAAATTTTTGAACATAATTGAATGGAAAGGCAATATTAATTATTACTATTAAACTAAAAATTTGTAAAACTAATTGTGGGCATTAAAAATATTGTTTAAGAGTATTTCAAGTCATGATGAAAAAAATTCTTTGACTTTCGAAAAAATTCCCAGACATTTTCCGGTTTTCTAAATTTTCCAGGTGTTGTAGACACCTTGAAAAAACTAAAAAAAAATTATAACTAAAGAAAACAAAATTAAAAATCCTATAAAAAGTAAAATAAAAAGCATAAAACTAAAAATTTATATAACAAAAATAAAAATAAGAACAAAAATAAATTTTCAATTTTATCAATTTACTATTAAAAAACACCTTCTCTATAATCTTTTCATTTTCTAGAATAAAACTTCCGCCAAAGATTGCAGAGAGTGAAATTATCTTTAGAAAGAAATATATAGAATTTTTATGTGAACCGACATTTATCTCTTGTATAATAAAAAAGAAAAGGCTAAGGACCTTTTTCTTTCTTTTTTTTTCTTATTTTGTTTCAACTGCCTATCGAGTGTAAAAATTAAATAAAAAAAAATTATTTCTTTGACGTTGTTAAAATAAAATTGCATTCATAAATTAATTGGCCTTTGAAAAATTCAAGACTTTCATATATTATAATAATATTTCAGCAAAATCTATTTTTTTTTTATAATAATAAATAATATTTTACATCATTTTTATCATCCATAAAATCTGCTTTACTGTTCATTTTATGATTCAATAAACTTCACTCAAAGCGTGTAAAAACAGAACGATAAGAGAAAATTGAAAATGAATAAAATTTAAATAATTCATTTTCCATAGAATTTAATGAAAAGATGCTCTACTATTTAAAAGTGGAAAAAATATGGTTATAAAAGATAAATTTGAAAATTTTAAAGAATTGTTCTTTTTTTTTTTTTGCTCAAAAGAAAATTTCAGTGGAGTTGAAAACAATTTACTTGATAAATATAAATGTTTTCTGGGTTGGAAAATATGGATTTCATGTTTAAGATAAAGAGGCGAGATTCGAGTGGTGATGAAAATAATTTAAAAGAAAAAATATTTCTTTACTTAATTTTTCTGCTTGTAAAATTAAATTCAGTAGGAAATCGAATAGCGTCGAACGTTAGTTGGCACCAAACTCTGAAAACTCAGGTAGCGTCGTAATGTGTTTTCGGACCTGGCTGCTTATTGGTTATTGTAAGAGGGGCGTGGGGGAAAAGCGTCACTAGTTGAAATCTACCCCCACTCGCTACCAACGGTATGTGAGGTTTTACTACAATTTAATCCTTAATAAGGAACATTTAGTCGAGTACAAATTTTTTAAAAATCAGACAACTCCTTCGTAGTGCTATGATTATTTTTTTATCATTTTCTACTATTTTTTAATTTTTTAATTAAAAAAATTTTAATTGAATTACTTCTTTTTACTGTTTTCTTAATATTTCAATACTTTTCTATTATTTTCCTATGATTTTTTTAATTATTCTGTATTTATTTACTGTCTTTCTATTATTTTTCAATTCTTTTATTACCTTTCTATTAATTTCTTATTATTTAAATACTCTTTCATTGCATTTCTATTATTTTTCTATTGTTTTCTTATTATTTAGTTACTTTTTTATTGTTTTCTTATTATTTAAATATCCTTTTATTGCTATTCTATTATTTTTCTATTATTTTTTAATTATTCTGTGTTTATTTATTGTTTTTCTACTATTTTTCAATTGTTTAATTACTTTTTTATTGTTTTCTTATTATTTAAATACGCTTTCATTGCTTTTCTATTATTTTTCTTTTGTTTTCTAATTATTTAGTTACTTTTTTATTGTTTTCTTATTATTTAAATATTCTTTTATTGCTTTTCTATTATTTTTCTATTATTTTTTAAATATTTAAATATTTTTTTATTGTTTTTCAATTGTTTTTGAATTATGTTATTACTTATTTATTGCTTTCTTATTGTTTAAATATTTTTTCATTGCTTTTTTATTATTTTTCTATTGTTTTTGAATTATTGAATTACTTTTTTATTGTTTTCTTATTATTTAAATACTCTTTCATTGCTTTTATATAATTTTTCTATTGTTTTCTAATTATTTAGTTACTTTTTTATTGTTTTCTTATTATTTAAATATTCTTTTATTGCTTTTCTATTATTTTTCTATTGTTTTTTAAATATTTAAATGTTTTTTTATTGTTTTTTAATTGTTTTTGAATTATTGAATTACTTTTTTATTGTTTTCTTATTATTTAAATATTCTTTCATTGCTTTTCTATAATTTTTAAATTGTTTTATAATTATTTAGTTACTTTTTTATTGTTTTCTTATTATTTAAATATTCTTTTATTGCTTTTCTATTATTTTTCTATTGTTTTTTAAATATTTAAATGTTTTTTTATTGTTTTTTAATTGTTTTTGAATTATTGAATTACTTTTTTATTGTTTTCTTATTATTTAAATATTCTTTCATTGCTTTTCTATAATTTTTAAATTGTTTTATAATTATTTAGTTACTTTTTTATTGTTTTCTTATTATTTAAATATTCTTTTATTGCTTTTCTATTATTTTTCTATTGTTTTTTAAATATTTAAATGTTTTTTTTATTGTTTTTCAATTGTTTTTGAATTATTGAATTACTTTTTTAATGTTTTCTTATTATTTAAATATTCTTTCATTGCTTTTCTATAATTTTTAAATTGTTTTATAATTATTTAGTTACTTTTTTATTGTTTTCTTATTATTTAAATATTCTTTTATTGCTTTTCTATTATTTTTCTATTGTTTTTTAAATATTTAAATGTTTTTTTATTGTTTTTCAATTGTTTTTGAATTATTGAATTACTTTTTTATTGTTTTCTTATTATTTAAATATTCTTTCATTGCTTTTCTATAATTTTTAAATTGTTTTATAATTATTTAGTTACTTTTTTATTGTTTTCTTATTATTTAAATATTCTTTTATTGCTTTTCTATTATTTTTCTATTGTTTTTTAAATATTTAAATGTTTTTTTATTGTTTTTCAATTGTTTTTGAATTATTGAATTACTTTTTTAATGTTTTCTTATTATTTAAATATTCTTTCATTGCTTTTCTATAATTTTTAAATTGTTTTATAATTTTTTAGTTACTTTTTTATAGTTTTCTTATTATTTAAATATTCTTTTATTGCTTTTCTATTATTTTTCTATTGTTTTTTAAATATTTAAATATTTTTTTATTGTTTTTCAATTGTTTTTGAATTATTTTATTACTTTTTTATTGTTTTCTTATTATTTAAATATTTTTTCATTGCTTTTTTATTATTTTTCTATTGTTTTTGAATTATTGAATTACTTTTTTATTGTTTTCTTATTATTTAAATACTCTTTTATTGTTTTTCTATTATTTTTCTATTGTTTTCTAATTATTTAGTTACTTTTGTTATTGCTTTCTTATTATTTAAATATTCTTTCCTTGCTTTTCTATTATTTTTTAAATGTTTTTTAATTATTTAATTACTTTTTTATTGTTTTCTTATTATTTAAATATTCTTTCATTACTTTTATAATATTTTTCTATTGTTTTTTAATTATTTTAAATTTTTTTATTACAACTTTAAAATATTTTCACAATTTTTAATTATGCCAAGAATGTTAAGTAAACTTTTAGGAAACATTTGCACTATGTAAAAGTAGATTAGACCTTTTTAGGGTTCCATAGAGAGGAAACGTCCCAAAACTCATTTTGGTAACTGACGGTCACGTCTTCTACTTCTACTTTTTTTATTAAAATAAATAATAATAAAAATAATCTCTCTCGCATCTAGAAATGCAGTCACAGTCGTTAATAAAAATTACAGTGGCTCACATAATTTGCCATTAAGTTTTTTAATTTGAGAATTTTTTGCAGTCACGAATTCGGTCAAGCGTAATTTTAATGTTTCACCCTTTCAAGTTGACCTAGTGAAACACGTGCAGATATGCAAATTCAGTTCATAAGTATAAGCATAAATAAAGCCGTTATTCTCTATAGTCTAAAAGCAAAGTCAAAGTTTAGCGGGGGTTATATGCAACGATTCAACTTGCATTGAGCATTTCTGTCTACGCAAGTTCTCTCTTCCCTTATATTATATGCGCCTTCCTGATGAGCTTAGGAATAATTGTGAACAACATTTGTTTTAGAAAATGGCTTCAAACTACCAAATATCATCATGTAATATGCTCTCAGTAAGAGGAAGAGGGAAGGATCTTGCTTTTAGTGAAAGCACAACATTACCAAAAGCAATATTTCCCTTTTCCCTAGTAAAAACATGATTATACATGTGTACACAAATTTCGACTTTTATAACTTTATTACTATTTTCCAAACTTTATTAAATAGCTCTCAAAGAAAATTGCATTTTCAAGAGGATGGTTTATTTCAAAATAAATCTAGTCACTGACTGTAAAACCTTTTTTTTTTCCCTCTAATATTAAAAATAGAAAAAAATTTTATTTTTAGACAATAATAAACTAATTTCTTGTAATTTTATTCATTAAAATGGAGCAATTAATTTATCAGTAATATGCTTAAAGTGCAAAGGACTGAGAAAATATGTATTTAATTAATATTAAATTATATATCGGAAACATGTGTATAATACTTAAAATAACTGGGAATTCAAAATCGTTGGGATCAGAGTAATTATCTTTTAATTGAATAAATTAAATTAGAAGTTTCGCGTACGCTGAACTATAATTTTCATCGTTTGATAAATTAGCTTCTGAAATTCAATACATTACATTTAGTGTGCATTGAAATAAATTGTAAAATTTGTATTCCATGAAAATTGAAATTGACAGAAAAAGGTCAAATAAATTAATATTCATTTAATTAACTTTAATTATTTTAACTATTCATCGAAAAATTTGGCATGCACAAAAAAAACTCTATCTGAATTTGTCGAAAATGTCACGAAACAAAATTGTGAAATGACAAATTAAATTATTCATATTATCCTCTATTTCCACGCAGACAAAGTGCAATTTTTATTTATATTTTATTTTTAGTTTCATATTTTTATTTTTATTTTCATTTACTTAAGTAGTAAAAAGGGAATATTTTTACTTTTATATTTATATTTTTATTTTTATTCTCATTTCTCTTTTTTATTTTTATTTTTTATTATTTATTATTATTATATTATATTTATATTATTATATATTTATTTATATTAATTTTTATTTATAAATAACAGGAGACAAATTTAATATTTATCTATACTTGGAAAATTTTTCATTTTTGTAAGACAATTTTAATTTATTACTAAAAATAATTGGAAATCTTCTGTGAAGTTTTTTGCGAATGACAAAAAAACGTTTTCAATATTTTCAAATTAATTTCTTCATTGAGAATTTAAATTCATTGAAATTTTATTACATCAGGAAATATAAATATCAAAAAAAATTCGTTACTTGCGAATGAGAGAAAGCGATTTTTATAATTCCAAATTGAACGTTTTTTTTATTAAAATAAAAAGATATTAAATTAAAATGAAATTGAAATAAAATTAAAAATGTATTCCTTCTATCAAGTAAAAAAATGGAATTTAAAATTAAATCGAAATAAAAATAAAATGAAAATAAAAATAAAATTGAAATTCTGTTTTTTGGTTGAAATAAAAAAAAATTGAAATGAAAATAAAATTGTATTTTTTTGTTCAAATAAAAAAAAATTTGAAATAAAAATAAAATTATATTTTTTGGTTCAAATAAAACAAATTAAAATAAAAAAGTATTTTTGGCTCAAATAAAAATAATTGAAATAAAAATAAAACTAAAATTGAAATAAAACTATTTTTTGATTCCAGTTAAAAAAAATGGAAATAGAAATAAAATTGAAATTATATTTTTTGTTTCAAATAAAAAAAAATTTAAATGAAATGAAAATTGAAATTCTGCTTTTTGGTTCAAATAAAAAAAAATGGAAATAAAAATAAAATTAAAATTATATTTTTTGGTTCAAATAAAACAAATTAAAATAAAAATAAAAAAGTATTTTTGGCTCAAATAAAAATAATTGAAATAAAAATAAAACTAAAATTGAAATAAAACTATTTTTTGATTCCAGTTAAAAAAAATGGAAATAGAAATAAAATTGAAATTATATTTTTTGGTTCAAATAAAAAAAAAATTGAAATGAAATGAAAATTGAAATTCTGTTTTTTGGTTCAAATAAAAAAAAACATGGTAATAAAAATAAAATTGAAATTATATTTTTTGGTTCAAATAAAAAAAATTGAAATGAAAATAAAACTAAAATTGAAATAAAATTAAAAATAACATTGCAATTATGGGAGAAACATTGAATAACACTTATTTCATCCACATTGTTATTATAGGAGGAAGAAAAGTAAAGAAAAACTCTTATGAAGTGTTTGGGAATAAAGAGATCATATAATGTGGGGTGTGAGAGGGTCTTGTGAGCGATAAGGTCAATATTCACGGTGTGAGTAACCTCGGGAAAATTTCGATGGTATAAAAGAGAGGAGTAGAGAAAAACTAGACGCCACCACACCACACACAGTGTAAGATATTGATTTTTAAATATAAAAAAGACTACCAAGCGATGTAAACGGAGAGTTTGCTATGTCTTCTTTTCATAGAAAATATCTCCGTCTTTTCTAGCTTTTTGCGTGTCTTTCTCCAATGTTTTTTAAGTCCAACCTCTGGGGTTGAATGATCCTTCCTGTCCCTTTCACGATCCTTAAAGCTCGCGCAGACTTTCGTGTTATTTGCTTTTATACGGGATAACTTTACTGGGATTTACCTTTACAATGTGTACACGTGGGCATACTTTCGACTTTTTTTTTTATTTTTATTTTTATTTACATAATAGTATATAAATTCTTTTTAACGACTATGACCTTTTTGAAACTCAATGTATTTTTAATTGTCGAGATGATAATTGCAAAATTAGTCTATTTTTAATAAAATTTTTCGAAAGAATTCAATTATTTTCTAAAATTTTAATAAATTCTTCGAAACAATTCAATTATTTCTATAAGTAGTAAAATTCATCATAAGAATTAAATTATTTTTCATAAATAAAAAAATTCTTTTCAGAAATTCAATTATTTTCAATACAATTATTAACAAATTCAATTGTATTCAATAAATTGAAGAATTTTTCGAAAAAATTCAATTATTTTTTAAAAATTTTAATAAAATTCAAGAATTAAATGTTTAATTTCAATTATTAAGAAAGACGATTATTGTAAAAAGTAGAAAGAAATTGTTTATATACAATTCAATTACTTTGAAAACTTTCAATTAAAATTATTATTAAAGAAACTCAAAGAAATTCTTCAAAACAATTTAATTAAGATTATGGAAAATTGTAATAAAATTCTTTTCAAAAATTCAATTATTTTCATAAATAATAAAATTCTTCGAAGAAATTCAATTATTATAAAATTTTTTAAAAACATTCTTTACTAGAATTCAATGATTTGCAAATTTTTAATATATTTTTTGCAATAATTTAATTATTTTCATTAATAATATAAAATTTTTACAGAGATTCAATTATTTTCGTAAATAATAAAATTCTTTTTATGAATTCAATTATTTTTATAAATAATAAATTTTTCGCAGGAATTTAATTATTTTTAAACACAATTTTCATAAAATTTTTTTGAAAAAAATTAATTATTTTTGAAAATTTTAATAAAATTCTTCGTTTGAATTCAATTATTTAAAAAAAAAAATTAATAAAGTTCTTCGTAAGAATTTAATTATTTTTGAAAATTTTAAAGAAATTCGTTGCAAGAATTCAATTATTTTTAAAAAAATGTTATCAAATTCTTCGAATCAATTCAATTATTTAAAAAAATTTTAATAAAATTTATCGGCAAAAATTTCAATTAATTTCAAAAATTTTCCTCAATTTAATCATTTTCAATATCTAACATTTTAATAAAATTTTCCAAAATAATTCAATTATTCAACAAAATTTTTAATGAAATTCTGTGCAAACATTTAGATATATTTATAAAATAATAAACATTTCACAAGGAATTCAATTATATACAAATTTTTTGTAAATTTCTTCGCAATAATTTCATTATTTTCTTTAAATAATAAAATTTTTTACAAAGATTCAATTACATACTTTCAGAAATAATAAAATTCTTTTTAGGAAATCAATTATTTTCATAAATAATAAAACTCATTGCAGAGTTTCAATTATTTTTAATACAATTTTAATCGAATTCTTTGAAAAATGTAATTATTCTTAAAAATTTTATTAAATTTCGTCAAAAGAATTCAGTCATTTAAAAATTTGTTCATTAAATTCTTTATGAGAATTCAATTTAAAGAAACATTCAATTATTTTCATAAATAATAAAAATTTCTCAGGAGTTCAATTATTTACAATTTTTTTTATAAATTTCTTTGCAATAATTCAATTATTTTCAGAAAGAATAAAAAATTTACAGGAATTCAATCATTTTCAAATTTTTCTATAAATTCTTTCTCAATAATTCAATTATTTTCATAAAGAATACAAAATTTACATGAATTCAATTATTTACAAATTTTTTTATAAATTCTTTCGCAATAATTCAATTATTTTCATAAACAATAAAAATTTCACAGGAATTCTATTATTTACAAATTTTTTTTAGAAAATATCTTCGCAATAATTCAATTATTTTCATAAAGATTACAAATTTCACATGAATTAAATTATTTTTATAAATAATAATTCCTACTCATTGCAGAATTCCAATTATTTTTTGTACAATTTTAATCAAATTTCTGGAAAAATGTAATTATTCTTAAAAATGTTATTAAAATTCGTCAAAAGAATTCAACTATTTAAAAATTTGTTGATAAAATTCTTTATGAAAATTCAATTTAAAGAAACATTCAATTATTTAATAATTTATTAATTTTTATATTTAAATAATTGAATTCTAGTGAATTGATTTAAAAATGAATTTCATGAAAAATTTACAGATAATGATTGAATATTAAAAGCATTATAGAATGGATTTTTAGAAAATAATTAAATTCTGAAAAGGTTGTAAATTAAAATCTTTGAAAATTAAAATTGTAACTAACAATTTTGTGAAATTAATTTTTTTTCAAAAGGTTTGATTGGATTTTTTTTTGAAATTTTTTGAAGTTGTAATTTTTTAATATATATTTAATTGAAGAATTTGAAAATTGTCAAAGAATTTTTTCTCGAAAATTATTAAAAATAATTGTTTAAAGAAGAATTTTAGTTAAAAATTGTAGAAAATAGTAATTGAATTGAAATGTTGAAAATAAAATTTATATTTTTTAGTAAAATGTTCTCTCATTTGACTCGGACTGCTTATATTTTTTTCAGTAATAATTGGTACGTAATTTTTTATTTTCTGTCCGTAAGTCCGTATTTTTAAATAATTTCACTGCTTCGAGCCTTGAAATTGTCGAACATAAAAAAAATTATTTACATAATTTCTTTTATTTTATTTCATAATTCATTTAAATATCTACAATTTTCTATTTTTAATGCACAATCGACGAGAAATGGTTATTAAAGTAAATCAATAAACGTTTCATAAATACATTTTGTGATAAAATGTGAAAATGACAGTTATTGAAAGATATTTTTGATGATAGGCAATTTTAACAGTTGAATGTGTTAAATGAATAGAGAATTTTCAGTTCTAATAAAAATGTGTGATTTCAATTTGATACATACATACATACATATATATCGCTAGATGTAGTTGAGAGAGAGAAATGAACAAAAAGACGAAAAAATATATATGAAATGTTTCAATTGCAGTAAAAGAATCTTTTGTGACATTCCAGTGTGAATGAAACGATTGGAATTGGCGCTTGTTTCATGCGCTCAATTTAATGAATATGCAACAAAAATATTCCATGGACATGATTTATATTTACACAAAAAATATGAAAAAAAAATGAGAAAGGGAAAGAAAGAAAGGGAGAAAAAAAGTTTTTTTTTTTTTTTGCTCTGAATTATATGTGCTATATACATTGAGAATATATATCGGAAACAGATGAATGCGATAAAAGAATTTTTAATATAAAATGTAATTTCTCTCGAAACACACTTATTACTGAAATCTGTCTTCCGATGAGAAAATTTAACTTTTGAGTTTAATTAAATTCCTTATCAATTTTCTTTTCGCGTCAACATGACGCGTATGTATATATATAAAATCTTAATAAAAAATCTGCGAAGTTAATATTTAAAAAGAAAGGTACGATGAGAATAATTAGCCGTCGTGGCAAAATGAAAAAATAATTCAAACCTTTTTGAAATTCAACAACTGACGAGAATATTTATTATAAAACATAAGAAAATTGAGGAGTTATCGATTTCTTCATGTTTTATAATAATTAATTACTAAAGATGATCGAGTGATAAAAATCATTATTTTGTTTTATTAGAATATTGTTACTGAAACTTTTTCAAAATTATTTTCATCATTTTTAACTAAAATTCTTTTTTAAATCGATTATTTTGAATAATTTTCGAAAAAATTCTTTAACAATTTCCAAATCCATTTGTTTACAATTCAATTTTAAAAAAATTCAATTATTCTCAAATTCTTCAATTAAATACATATCAGAAAATAGAAACTTCAAATAATTTCAAAAAAAAAATCAGCAATTAAACTTTTTCAAAAAAATTAATTCCACAGAATTGTTAATTAAAAATATGAAAATTACAGATTTTCAAAGATTTTAATTTCAAACCTTTTCAAAATTCAATTATTTCTAAAAATTCACGCTATAATACTTTTAATATTTAATTATTATTTAAAATTTTAATTGAAATTCATTTTTAAATCAATTTTTTAATTAGAACATTTTTACGAGAATTCAATTTTTATTTAAATACAAAAATAAATAATTTATTGAATAATTGAATGTTTGTTAAAATTTAATTCTCATAAAAAATTTTATCAATAAATTTTTAAATAATTGAAAACTTTCGACGAAATTTAATAAAATTTTCAAGAATAATTATATAAATTTTTCAAGAAATTTGATTAAAATTGTATTAAAAAATAATTGCAATTCTGCGAAGAAATTAAAAAATTTGTAAATAATTGAATTCATGTGAAATATTTTTATTCTTTATAAAAATAATTGAATTATTGCGAATAATTAAAAAAAAAATTGTAAACAATTTGCATTCCTGTCAAATTTTTATTGCTTATAAAAATAATAATTTAATTATTGCGAAAAAATTTATAAAAAAATTTGTAAATAATTGAATTCTTGTAAAATTTTTATTCTTTATGAAAATAATTGAATTATTGCGAAGGAATTAAAAAAAAATTGTAAATAATTGCATTCCTGTGAAATTTTTATTATTTATGAAAATAATTGAATTTTTGCGAATAAATTTATAAAAAAAAATTGTAAATAATTGAATTTCTGTAAAATTTTTATTCTTTCTAAAAATAATTGAATTATTGCGAAGAAATTTCTAAAAAAAATTGGTAAATACTTGAATTTTTGTGAAATTTTTATTCTTCCTGACAATAATTGAATTATTGCGAAGAAATTAATTTAAAAATTTGTGAACAATTGATTTCTTTTGAAAAATTTTATTAAAATAATGAGTTTTGAAAATTATTGCATTGAGGAAAATTTTTGAAAATAATTAAATTTTTACCAATTACTTCTGAAAATAATGGAATTTCTGCAAACATTTGTACTTTATCCAAAATTCAATTTTTTTAAGTGTGTTCAACTAAAAATCTTCTATAAATCGATTATTTTTAATAATTAATTAAGTGTATTAAAAAATTTAACAATTTGAATTATAAAGGAGAATTTGAATTATAAAATTTTTTAAGAATAATTAGGAAATTTTTGAGAAATTTGATTAAAATTGTATACAGAATAATTGAAATTCTGCGATGAGTGTTATTGTTTATGAAAATAATTGAATTCATTAAAGAAATTTTATTATTTATGAAAATAATTGAATGCCTATAGAAAAATATATTATTTATTTAGAAATTATTTTTGTTAATAATTGAATTATTGGGAAAAAATTTATAAAAAATTTGTAAATAATTGAATTCTTACAGAAAACTTTATTAAAATCATTAAAATTTTGACAAAAATTTAAATTTTGAATGTTTAACAAGAATTTTATTACTTTTAAAAATAATTGAATTTTTGCAAATATTTAAAACTTCTTCAAAATTCAATTTTTTTTATTTTTCAAAACTATAATTAAATATAGGATAATTATATTAAACCATTTAATTAATTTCAGAAGAATTTGAATTATTAAAATTTTCCAAAAATTTAAGATTTTTTAAAATTTGTAATTAAATTGATTGAAAGTTGAAATTTTCTAAAATTTCAAATTGAAACCTCTTGAAGTTAATCAATTTATGAAAATTGTATTCGCAACTTTTTTAAAATTCAATTAATTTAAAAATTTTTAAGTAACATTATTAATTCAATAAACTTTTAAGTATAAATTTTATGATTGTTTTTCAAGAATTAAGTTATTTAAAAAGAAATTGTTGTCAGAAATAAATTGAAAGGTTTAGAAAAATTTGAAATTGATAAGGTTCAGAAAAATTTGAAGGTTCTTTTATTAAAATTCGTGATAATTTCATAGTTTATGAGGCAAACCAAAAAAAAACCCCAAAATTCAGAATTTTCTTATGAATTCTAAAAATTAAATTTTTTTTTTGCCCTTTTAATAAAAATCCCTGACATTTTCCTGATTTTCCTGACCTGTGGCAATCCTGTAAAGTTATTTTTCACCAAAGAATTCAAAACTCTAGGAAATTTGAATATTAATAAGAAATTTTTGTCCAATTGTAAGAAATTATAAGAAATTTAAGTTAATATAACTTTTAACAAATTTTAATTTGTTCTTTAGTACTATATTTTTTGTCTTCTTTTTGAAGAAAAAAATTCACCTTTTCTCGAGAATAAAAGTTAAGACTGCGATATCTCAATGGGTGTTACGAAGAATAAAAATTTTTTTGCAAGAAAACTAACACTCCCGA